>NW_027672032.1:0-600000 GCF_964165515.1 Mesoplodon bidens | reverse complement strand
GACAACAGTATGGAGTTTCGTTAAAAAAACTTGAAATAGAATTACCATATGATCCAGCAATCCCACTTCTGGGCATATACCCAGAGAAAACCATAAATCAAAAAGGCACATTCACCACAATGGTCATTGCAGCACTATTTACAATAGCCAGGTAATGGAAGCAACCTAAATACCCACAGACAGACGAATGGATAAAGATGTGGTACATATATAAAATGGAATATTACTCAGCCATAAGAAGGAATGAAACTGGGTCATTTGTAGAGACGTCGATGGATCTAGAGACTGTCATACAGAATGAAGTAAGTCAGAAAGAGAAAAACAGATATTGTATTTTAAGGCATATATGTGGAACCTAGACAAATGGTACAGATGAACTGGTTTGCAGGGAAGAAACAGAGACACAGAGGTAGAGAACAAACGTATGGACACCAAGTGTGGGAAGCCATAGGGTGGTGGTGGTGGGATGAGTCGGGAGATTGGGATTGACCTGTATACAGGTATATGCATAAAATACATAACTAATAATAACCTGCTGTATAAAAAAATAAATAAAATTAAATTTCAAAATTTTATAAAATAAAATTTAAAAATAGAAAAAAGGTCTTCCCTTCACACAGATGTATTTATATGAATGAAGTATTGCCATGCTTATATCAATAAATACACAAAAGAGGAATAAAACCTAACTTGAACCAAAAATGAAAAAATACCTGAACCCACCAGTTATACAGAGGAAAACCCTATCAGGGCACTTGCTCCAGCGGTAAACAATTCTGAAATTGGTCAGAGGTGGGGAATCATCTCCCATACAGCCAACAGCCCACCCCCCACGCAAGGAGCGTCCTCATGGCAAATCTGGGGGACAATGCCGAGGCATCTGTGAGTAAACGTGAGCAGAGCCCCAGGCCAGCTGCTGCTGAACTGTTCCCACCCTTCCCAGGTAAAACACCTGAATATGTACAAGGGCTTGAAAGCCTAGAGGAAGGGCCGTGGAGCCACACCAGCGACAGCACGCAGGCCAACTTGGTGCCTGCAGGACAGCCAGGATGGTCCTGGCCCCGGGTGCTCTTCTAGAAGCTTTCCATTGCCCTGCCTGAGATACCCTTCCTGTCCAGGCCCCCACTGCTTTTTTCCTTCCTCACCTCTGTCCGGAGAGAAATTCCAGCGGAAGGTATGGGTGACACATCCTTTTCTTTACAGGTGGCAGCCTGGCAACCCCTGCAGAAAGTCCAGCAGAGCCCCACTCACAACGGGCCACCCACAAAGCCGTGGCCCCTCACTCCCTCCCACCAGCACAGCCCCGAGACTGCTGACGGGGCAGAGAATATGGAGTCAGGCACAGCTTCAGGGGCTATTGCTGCCTGGAGCGCTGTTTATATTGACCTCAACCCAGGCACACCTGAGGAGGGCCGGCCGGCAGGTTCAGGCTGCCCAGGTCAGCTAATCCTCAGCCCTCAGGGAATCACACTGTTGAAAATGGACCTCACTAAGGCAGAGTAGAAGCCAAGGAATAAAAGGACACAATGTCATTTGCAGCACTGTAGATGTGTCTAGAGGTAATCACGTGACTTGTAGTAAGTCAGAAAGTGAAAGACACATATCATATCATATCACTTATAGGTGTTACCTAAAAACGGATACCAGGGCAGATATTTCCACGGAGGAGGACAATCACAGATTCATTAAACAAACTTATGGTTCACCAATGGAAAGGTGTGAGGATTGGTTTCATTACGATATTGGGGTTAACAGACATACAAACACAGGTGACATATATAATCACCAAAGACCTTGGAATACCAAGAGAAGACTACTCAACATTCTGTCATAACGTACATGGGAAAAGGATCCCAGGAAGAACAGACATATGTGTATGTGTAAAAGAAGCACATCTTCCACACCTACCACAAGCCAAACATTGTAACCAAACTTGCTGTAATAAAAAATAAAAAATTTAATTAAAAACACGAAGAAATAGTGAGACAAACTTGAGGGGCTTTCTCCTGGCACATTCCATTCTAAATTTCAATCTAGAACACGACTTCCATTGAGGCTCTGTTGCCCTAGTAACCAGATTTGGTAAGGGAGAACTGCTGCCACCTTGTGGCCGTTTCACGCAACAGCAGCTTTAATCCCAGCGCTCATGGTCAGTTGATATTCAAAATCATTGCAGACCTGTAAATGACACCTTCCCTGAAAAGAAATCCTGGGGTCACATATCGACCAAAAAATTCAAAGGACGCCCATATTTCAAAACGACCGTTTCAAAAGGCATATTTTACGCACATTAGTGTTCTGCTTCTTTTTCTTTCTTTCTTTCTTTGTTAAAAAAACAGGAATGGAAAAAGGCATCCCTCAGAATGGGCGAAAATATTTGCAAACGAATCAATGGACAAAGGTTTAATCTCCAACATATATAAAGAGCTCATGCAGCTTAATATTAAAACAACAAACAACCAAATACAAAAATGGGCAGAAGATCTAAAGAGACGTTTCTTCAAAGAAGACACAGAGACGGCCAAGACGCACATGAAAAGCTGCTCAACATCACTAATTATTAGAGAAATGCAAATCAAAACTACAATGAGGGATCACCTCACACCTGTTAGAATCGGCATCATCAGAAAATCTACAACCAACAAATTCTGGGGAGGGTGTGGACAAAAGGAACCCTCTTCCACTATTGGTGGGAATGTAAATTGATACAGTGTCTATGGACAACAGTATGGAGTTTCGTTAGAAAAACTTGAAATAGAATTACCATATGATCCAGCAATCCCACTTCTGGGCATATACCCAGAGAAAACCATAAATCAAAAAGGCACATTCACCACAATGGTCATTGCAGCACTATTTACAATAGCCAGGTAATGGAAGCAACCTAAATACCCACAGACAGACGAATAGATAAAGATGTGGTACATATATAAAATGGAATATTACTCAGCCATAAGAAGGAATGAAACTGGGTCATTTGTAGAGACGTCGATGGATCTAGAGACTGTCATACAGAATGAAGTAAGTCAGAAAGAGAAAAACAGATATTGTATTTTAATGCATATATGTGGAACCTAGAAAAATGGTACAGATGAACTGGTTTGCAGGGAAGAAACAGAGACACAGAGGTAGAGAACAAACGTATGGACACCAAGTGTGGGAAGCCATGGGGTGGTGGTGGTGGGATGAGTCGGGAGATTGGGATTGACCTGTATACATGTATATGCATAAAATACATAACTAATAATAACCTGCTGTATAAAAAAATAAATAAAATTAAATTTCAAAATTTTATAAAATAAAATTTAAAAATAGAAAAAAGGTCTTCCCTTCACACAGATGTATTTATATGAATGAACTATTGCCATGCTTATATCAGTAAATACACAAAAGAGGAATAAAACCTAACTTGAACCAAAAAGGAAAAAAATACCTGAACCCACCAGTTATACAGAGGAAAGACCTATCAGGGCACTTGCTCCAGCGGTAAACAATTCTGAAATTGGTCAGAGGTGGGGAATCATCTCCCATACAGCCAGCAGCCCACCCCCCACACAAGGAGCGTCCTCATTGCAAAGCTGGGGGACCGTGCCGAGGCATCTGTGAGTAAACGTGAGCAGAGCCCCAGGCCAGCTGCTGCTGAACTGTTCCCACCCTTCCCAGGTAAAACACCTGAATATGTACAAGGGCTTGAAAGCCTAGAGGAAGGGCCGTGGAGCCACACCAGCGGCAGCACTCAGGCCAACTTGGTGACTGCAGGACAGCCAGGATGGTCCTGGCCCCGGGTGCTCTTCTAGAAGCTTTCCATTGCCCTGCGTGAGATACCCTTCATGTCCAGGCCCCCACTGCTTTTTTCCTTCCTCACCTCTGTCCGGAGAGAAATTCCAGCGGAAGGTATGGTTGACACATCCTCTTCTTTACAGGTGGCAGCCTGGCAACTCCTGCAGAATGTCCAGCAGAGCCCCACTCACAACGGGCCACCCACAAAGCCGTGGCCCCTCACTCCCTCCCACCAGCACAGCCCCGAGACTGCTGACGGGGCAGAGAATATGGAGTCAGGCACAGCTTCAGGGGCTATTGCTGCCTGGAGCGCTGTTTATATTGACCTCAACCCAGGCACACCTGAGGAGGGCCGGCCGGCAGGTTCACGCTGCCCAGGTCAGCTAATCCTCAGCCCTCAGGGAATCACACTGTTGAAAATGGACCTCACTAAGGCAGAGTAGAAGCCAAGGAATAAAAGGACACAATGCCATTTGCAGCACTGTAGATGTGTCTAGAGGTAATCACGTGACTTGTAGTAAGTCAGAAAGTGAAAGACACATATCATATCATATCACTTATAGGTGTTACCTAAAAACGGATACCAGGGCAGATATTTCCACGGAGAAGGACAATCACAGATTCATTAAACAAACTTATGGTTCACCAATGGAAAGGCGTGAGGATTGGTTTCATTACGATATTGGGGTTAACAGACACACAAACACAGGTGACATATATAATCACCAAAGACCTATGGAATACCAAGAGAAGACGACTCAACATTCTGTCATAACGTACATGGGAAAAGGATCCCAGGAAGAACAGACATATGTGTATGTGTAAAAGAAGCACATCTTCCACACCTACCACAAGCCAAACATTGTAATCACACTTGCTGTAATCAAAAATAAAAAATTAAATTAAAAACACGAAGAAGAAGTAGTGAGACCAACTTGAGGGGCTTTCTCCTGGCACATTCCATTCTAAATTCCAATCTAGAACACGACTTCCATTGAGGCTCTGTTGCCCTAGTAACCAGATTTGGTAAGGGAGAACTGCTGCCACCTTGTGGCCGTTTCACAAAACAGCAGCTTTAATCCCAGCGCTCATGCTCAGTTGATATTCAAAATCATTGCAGACATGTAAATGACACCTGCCCTGAAAACAAATCCTGGGGTCACATATCGACCGAAAAATTCAAAGGACGCCCATATTTCAAAACGACCGTTTCAAAAGGCATATTTTACGCACATTAGTGTTCTGCTTCTTTTTCTTTCTTTCTTTCTTTGTTAAAAAAACAGGAATGGAAAAAGGCATCCCTCAGAATGGGCGAAAATATTTGCAAACGAATCAATGGACAAAGGTTTAATCTCCAACATATATAAAGAGCTCATGCAGCTTAATATGAAAACAACAAACAACCCAATACAAAAATGGGCAGAAGATCTAAAGAGACGTTTCTTCAAAGAAGACACAGAGACGGCCAAGACGCACATGAAAAGCTGCTCAACATCACTAATTATTAGAGAAATGCAAATCAAAACTACAATGAGGGATCACCTCACACCTGTTAGAATCAGCATCATCAGAAAATCTACAACCAACAAATTCTGGGGAGGGTGTGGACAAAAGGAACCCTCTTCCACTATTGGTGGGAATGTAAATTGATACAGTGTCTATGGACAACAGTATGGAGTTTCGTTAAAAAAACTTGAAATAGAATTACCATATGATCCAGCAATCCCACTTCTGGGCATATACCGAGAGAAAACCATAAATCAAAAAGGCACATTCACCACAATGGTCATTGCAGCACTATTTACAATAGCCAGGTAATGGAAGCAACCTAAATACCCACAGACAGACGAATGGATAAAGATGTGGTACATATATAAAATGGAATATTACTCAGCCATAAGAAGGAATGAAACTGGGTCATTTGTAGAGACGTCGATGGATCTAGAGACTGTCATACAGAATGAAGTAAGTCAGAAAGAGAAAAACAGATATTGTATTTTAATGCATATATGTGGAACCTAGAAAAATGGTACAGATGAACTGGTTTGCAGGGAAGAAACAGAGACACAGAGGTAGAGAACAAACGTATGGACACCAAGTGTGGGAAGCCAGGGGGTGGTGGTGGTGGGATGAGTCGGGAGATTGGGATTGACCTGTATACATGTATATGCATAAAATACATAACTAATAATAACCTGCTGTATAAAATAATAAATAAAATTAAATTTCAAAATTTTATAAAATAAAATTTAAAAATAGAAAAAAGGTCTTCCCTTCACACAGATGTATTTATATGAATGAACTATTGCCATGCTTATATCAGTAAATACACAAAAGAGGAATAAAACCTAACTTGAACCAAAAAGGAAAAAAATACCTGAACCCACCAGTTATACAGAGGAAAGCCCTATCAGGGCACTTGCTCCAGCAGTAAACAATTCTGAAATTGGTCAGAGGTGGGGAATCATCTCCCATACAGCCAGCAGCCCACCCCCCACACAAGGAGCGTCCTCATTGCAAAGCTGGGGGACCGTGCCGAGGCATCTGTGAGTAAACGTGAGCAGAGCCCCAGGCCAGCTGCTGCTGAACTGTTCCCACCCTTCCCAGGTAAAACACCTGAATATGTACAAGGGCTTGAAAGCCTAGAGGAAGGGCCGTGGAGCCACACCAGCGGCAGCACTCAGGCCAACTTGGTGCCTGCAGGACAGCCAGGATGGTCCTGGCCCCGGGTGCTCTTCTAGAAGCTTTCCATTGCCCTGCCTGAGATACCCTTCATGTCCAGGCCCCCACTGCTTTTTTCCTTCCTCACCTCTGTCCGGAGAGAAATTCCAGCGGAAGGTATGGGTGACACATCCTCTTCTTTACAGGTGGCAGCCTGGCAACTCCTGCAGAATGTCCAGCAGAGCCCCACTCACAACGGGCCACCCACAAAGCCGTGGCCCCTCACTCCCTCCCACCAGCACAGCCCCGAGACTGCTGACGGGGCAGAGAATATGGAGTCAGGCACAGCTTCAGGGGCTATTGCTGCCTGGAGCGCTGTTTATATTGACCTCAACCCAGGCACACCTGAGGAGGGCCGGCCGGCAGGTTCACGCTGCCCAGGTCAGCTAATCCTCAGCCCTCAGGGAATCACACTGTTGAAAATGGACCTCACTAAGGCAGAGTAGAAGCCAAGGAATAAAAGGACACAATGCCATTTGCAGCACTGTAGATGTGTCTAGAGGTAATCACGTGACTTGTAGTAAGTCAGAAAGTGAAAGACACATATCATATCATATCACTTATAGGTGTTACCTAAAAACGGATACCAGGGCAGATATTTCCACGGAGAAGGACAATCACAGATTCATTAAACAAACTTATGGTTCACCAATGGAAAGGCGTGAGGATTGGTTTCATTACGATATTGGGGTTAACAGACACACAAACACAGGTGACATATATAATCACCAAAGACCTATGGAATACCAAGAGAAGACGACTCAACATTCTGTCATAACGTACATGGGAAAAGGATCCCAGGAAGAACAGACATATGTGTATGTGTAAAAGAAGCACATCTTCCACACCTACCACAAGCCAAACATTGTAATCACACCTGCTGTAATCAAGAATAAAAAATTAAATTAAAAACATGAAGAAGAAGTAGTGAGACCAACTTGAGGGGCTTTCTCCTGGCACATTCCATTCTAAATTCCAATCTAGAACACGACTTCCATTGAGGCTCTGTTGCCCTAGTAACCAGATTTGGTAAGGGAGAACTGCTGCCACCTTGTGGCCGTTTCACACAACAGCAGCTTTAATCCCAGCGCTCATGCTCAGTTGATATTCAAAATCATTGCAGACCTGTAAATGACACCTGCCCTGAAAACAAATCCTGGGGTCACATATCGACCAAAAAATTCAAAGGACGCCCATATTTCAAAACGACCGCTTCAAAAGGCATATTTTACGCACATTAGTGTTCTGCTTCTTTTTCTTTCTTTCTTTCTGTGTTAAAAAAACAGGAATGGAAAAAGGCATCCCTCAGAATGGGCGAAAATATTTGCAAACGAATCAATGGACAAAGGTTTAATCTCCAACATATATAAAGAGCTCATGCAGCTTAATATTAAAACAACAAACAACCCAATACAAAAATGGGCAGAAGATCTAAAGAGACGTTTCTTCAAAGAAGACACAGAGACGGCCAAGACGCACATGAAAAGCTGCTCAACATCACTAATTATTAGAGAAATGCAAATCAAAACTACAATGAGGGATCACCTCACACCTGTTAGAATCGGCATCATCAGAAAATCTACAACCAACAAACTCTGGGGAGGGTGTGGACAAAAGGAACCCTCTTCCACTATTGGTGGGAATGTAAATTGATACAGTGTCTATGGACAACAGTATGGAGTTTCGTTAAAAATACTTGAAATAGAATTACCATATGATCCAGCAAACCTACTTCTGGGCATATACCAGAGAAAACCATAAATCAAAAAGGCACATTCACCACAATGATCATTGCAGCACTATTGACAATAGCCAGGTAATGGAAGCAACCTAAATACCCACAGACAGACGAATGGATAAAGATGTGGTACATATATAAAATGGAATATTACTCAGCCATAAGAAGGAATGAAACTGGGTCATTTGTAGAGACGTCGATGGATCTAGAGACTGTCATACAGAATGAAGTAAGTCAGAAAGAGAAAAACAAATATTGTATATTAATGCATATATGTGGAACCTAGACAAATGGTACAGATGAACTGGTTTGCAGGGAAGAAATAGAGACCCAGAGGTAGAGAACAAACGTATGGACACCAAGTGTGGGAAGCCATGGGGTGGCGGTGGTGGGATGAGTCGGGAGATTGGGATTGACCTGTATACATGTATATGCATAAAATACATAACTAATAATAACCTGCTGTATAAAAAAATAAATAAAATTAAATTTCAAAATTTTATAAAATAAAATTTAAAAATAGAAAAATGTCTTCCCTTCACACAGATGTATTTATATGAATGAACTATTGCCATGCTTATATCAATAAATACACAAAAGAGGAATAAAACCTAACTTGAACCAAAAAGGAAAAAATACCTGAACCCACCAGTTATACAGAGGAAAACCCTATCAGGGCACTTGCTCCAGCGGTAAACAATTCTGAAATTGGTCAGAGGTGGGGAATCATCTCCCATAGAGCCAGCAGCCCACCCCCCACGCAAGGAGCGTCCTCATTGCAAAGCTGGGGGACCGTGCCGAGGCATCTGTGAGTAAACGTGAGCAGAGCCCCAGGCCAGCTGCTGCTGAACTGTTCCCACCCTTCCCAGGTAAAACACCTGAATATGTATAAGGGCTTGAAAGCCTAGAGGAAGGGCCGTGGAGCCACACCAGCGGCAGCACGCAGGCCAACTTGGTGCCTGCAGGCCAGCCAGGATGGTCCTGGTCCCGGGTGCTCTTCTAGAAGCTTTACATTGCCCTGCCTGAGATACCCTTCCTGTCCAGGCCCCCACTGCTTTTTTCCTTCCTCACCTCTGTCCGGAGAGAAATTCCAGCGGAAGGTATGGGTGACACATCCTCTTCTTTACAGGTGGCAGCCTGGCAACCCCTGCAGAAAGTCCAGCAGAGCCCCACTCACAACGGGCCACCCACAAAGCCGTGGCCCCTCACTCCCTCCCACCAGCACAGCCCCGAGACTGCTGACGGGGCAGAGAATATGGAGTCAGGCACAGCTTCAGGGGCTATTGCTGCCTGGAGCGCTGTTTATATTGACCTCAACCCAGGCACACCTGAGGAGGGCCGGCCGGCAGGTTCAGGCTGCCCAGGTCAGCTAATCCTCAGCCCTCAGGGAATCACACTGTTGAAAATGGACCTCACTAAGGCAGAGTAGAAGCCAAGGAATAAAAGGACACAATGCCATTTGCAGCACTGTAGATGTGTCTAGAGGTAATCACGTGACTTGTAGTAAGTCAGAAAGTGAAAGACACGTATCATATCATATCACTTATAGGTGTTACCTAAAAACAGATACCAGGGCAGATATTTCCACGGAGAAGGACAATCACAGATTCATTAAACAAACTTATGGTTCACCAATGGAAAGGCGTGAGGATTGGTTTCATTACGATATTGGGGTTAACAGACATACAAACACAGGTGACATATATAATCACCAAAGACCTTGGAATACCAAGAGAAGACGACTCAACATTCTGTCATAACGTACATGGGAAAAGGATCCCAGGAAGAACAGACATATGTGTTTGTGTAAAAGAAGCACATCTTCCACACCTACCACAAGCCAAACATTGTAATCACACTTGCTGTAATCAAAAATAAAAAATTAAATTAAAAACACGAAGAAGAAGTAGTGAGACCAACTTGAGGGGCTTTCTCCTGGCACATTCCATTCTAAATTCCAATCTAGAACACGACTTCCATTGAGGCTCTGTTGCCCTAGTAACCAGATTTGGTAAGGGAGAACTGCTGCCACCTTGTGGCCGTTTCACACAACAGCAGCTTTAATCCCAGCGCTCATGGTCAGTTGATATTCAAAATCATTGCAGACCTGTAAATGACACCTGCCCTGAAAACAAATCCTGGGGTCACATATCGACCAAAAAATTCAAAGGACGCCCATATTTCAAAACGACCGCTTCAAAAGGCATATTTTACGCACATTAGTGTTCTGCTTCTTTTTCTTTCTTTCTTTCTTTGTTAAAAAAACAGGAATGGAAAAAGGCATCCCTCAGAATGGGCGAAAATATTTGCAAACGAATCAATGGACAAAGGTTTAATCTCCAACATATATAAAGAGCTCATGCAGCTTAATATTAAAACAACAAACAACCCAATACAAAAATGGGCAGAAGATCTAAAGAGACGTTTCTTCAAAGAAGACACAGAGACGGCCAAGACGCACATGAAAAGCTGCTCAACATCACTAATTATTAGAGAAATGCAAATCAAAACTACAATGAGGGATCACCTCACACCTGTTAGAATCGGCATCATCAGAAAATCTACAACCAACAAATTCTGGGGAGGGTGTGGACAAAAGGAACCCTCTTCCACTATTGGTGAGAATGTAAATTGATACAGTGTCTATGGACAACAGTATGGAGTTTCGTTAAAAAAACTTGAAATAGAATTACCATATGATCCAGCAATCACACTTCTGGGCATATACCCAGAGAAAACCATAAATCAAAAAGGCACATTCACCACAATGGTCATTGCAGCACTATTTACAATAGCCAGGTAATGGAAGCAACCTAAATACCCACAGACAGACGAATGGATAAAGATGTGGTACATATATAAAATGGAATATTACTCAGCCATAAGAAGGAATGAAACTGGGTCATTTGTAGAGACGTCGATGGATCTAGAGACTGTCATACAGAATGAAGTAAGTCAGAAAGAGAAAAACAAATATTGTATATAATGCATATATGTGGAACCTAGACAAATGGTACAGATGAACTGGTTTGCAGGGAAGAGACAGAGACACAGAGGTAGAGAACAAACGTATGGACACCAAGTGTGGGAAGCCATGGGGTGGTGGTGGTGGGATGAGTCGGGAGATTGGGATTGACCTGTATACATGTATATGCATAAAATACATAACTAATAATAACCTGCTGTATAAAAAAATAAATAAAATTAAATTTCAAAATTTTATAAAATAAAATTTAAAAATAGAAAAAAGGTCTTCCCTTCACACAGATGTATTTATATGAATGAACTATTGCCATGCTTATATCAGTAAATACACAAAAGAGGAATAAACCCTAACTTGAACCAAAAAGGAAAAAATACCTGAACCCACCAGTTATACAGAGGAAAACCCTATCAGGGCACTTGCTCCAGCGGTAAACAATTCTGAAATTGGTCAGAGGTGGGGAATCATCTCCCATACAGCCAGCAGCCCACCCCCCACGCAAGGAGCGTTCTCATTGCAAAGCTGGGGGACCGTGCCGAGGCATCTCTGAGTAAACGTGAGCAGAGCCCCAGGCCAGCTGCTGCTGAACTGTTCCCACCCTTCCCAGGTAAAACACCTGAATATGTACAAGGGCTTGAAAGCCTAGAGGAAGGGCCGTGGAGCCACACCAGCGGCAGCACGCAGGCCAACTTGGTGCCTGCAGGCCAGCCAGGATGGTCCTGGTCCCGGGTGCTCTTCTAGAAGCTTTCCATTGCCCTGCCTGAGATACCCTTCCTGTCCAGGCCCCCACTGCTTTTTTCCTTCCTCACCTCTGTCCGGAGAGAAATTCCAGCGGAAGGTATGGGTGACACATCCTCTTCTTTACAGGTGGCAGCCTGGCAACCCCTGCAGAAAGTCCAGCAGAGCCCCACTCACAACGGGCCACCCACAAAGCCGTGGCCCCTCACTCCCTCCCACCAGCACAGCCCCGAGACTGCTGACGGGGCAGAGAATATGGAGTCAGGCACAGCTTCAGGGGCTATTGCTGCCTGGAGCGCTGTTTATATTGACCTCAACCCAGGCACACCTGAGGAGGGCCGGCCGGCAGGTTCAGGCTGCCCAGGTCAGCTAATCCTCAGCCCTCAGGGAATCACACTGTTGAAAATGGACCTCACTAAGGCAGAGTAGAAGCCAAGGAATAAAAGGACACAATGCCATTTGCAGCACTGTAGATGTGTCTAGAGGTAATCACGTGACTTGTAGTAAGTCAGAAAGTGAAAGACACGTATCATATCATATCACTTATAGGTGTTACCTAAAAACGGATACCAGGGCAGATATTTCCACGGAGAAGGACAATCACAGATTCATTAAACAAACTTATGGTTCACCAATGGAAAGGCGTGAGGATTGGTTTCATTACGATATTGGGGTTAACAGACATACAAACACAGGTGACATATATAATCACCAAAGACCTATGGAATACCAAGAGAAGACGACTCAACATTCTGTCATAACGTACATGGGAAAAGGATCCCAGGAAGAACAGGCATATGTGTATGTGTAAAAGAAGCACATCTTCCACACCTACCACAAGCCAAACATTGTAATCACACTTGCTGTAATCAAAAATAAAAAATTAAATTAAAAACACGAAGAAGAAGTAGTGAGACCAACTTGAGGGGCTTTCTCCTGGCACATTCCATTCTAAATTCCAATCTAGAACACGACTTCCATTGAGGCTCTGTTGCCCTAGTAACCAGATTTGGTAAGGGAGAACTGCTGCCACCTTGTGGCCGTTTCACACAACAGCAGCTTTAATCCCAGCGCTCACGGTCAGTTGATATTCAAAATCATTGCAGACCTGTAAATGACACCTGCCCTGAAAACAAATCCTGGGGTCACATATCGACCGAAAAATTCAAAGGACGCCCATATTTCAAAACGACCGTTTCAAAAGGCATATTTTACGCACATTAGTGTTCTGCTTCTTTTTCTTTCTTTCTTTCTTTGTTAAAAAAACAGGAATGGAAAAAGGCATCCCTCAGACTGGGCGAAAATATTTGCAAACGAATCAATGGACAAAGGTTTAATCTCCAACATATATAAAGAGCTCATGCAGCTTAATATTAAAACAACAAACAACCCAATAAAAAAATGGGCAGAAGATCTAAAGAGACGTTTCTTCAAAGAAGACACAGAGACGGCCAAGACGCACATGAAAAGCTGCTCAACATCACTAATTATTAGAGAAATGCAAATCAAAACTACAATGAGGGATCAACTCACACCTGTTAGAATCGGCATCATCAGAAAATCTACAACCAACAAACTCTGGGGAGGGTGTGGACAAAAGGAACCCTCTTCCACCATTGGTGGGAATGTAAATTGATACAGTGTCTATGGACAACAGTATGGAGTTTCGTTAAAAAAACTTGTAATAGAATTACCATATGACCCAGCAATCCTACCTCTGGGCATATACCAGAGAAAACCATAAATCAAAAAGGCACATTCACCACAATGGTCATTGCAGCACTATTTACAATAGCCAGGTAATGGAAGCAACCTAAATACCCACAGACAGACGAATGGATAAAGATGTGGTACATATATAAAATGGAATATTACTCAGCCATAAGAAGGAATGAAACTGGGTCATTTGTAGAGACGTCGATGGATCTAGAGACTGTCATACAGAATGAAGTAAGTCAGAAAGAGAAAAACAGATATTGTATATTAATGCATATATGTGGAACCTAGACAAATGGTACAGATGAACTGGTTTGCAGGGAAGAAACAGAGACACAGAGGTAGAGAACACACGTAAGGACACCAAGTGTGGGAAGACATGGGGTGGTGGTGTTGGGATGAGTCGGGAGATTGGGATTGACCTGTATACATGTATATGCATAAACTACATAACTAATAATAACCTGCTGTATAAAAAAATAAATAAAATTAAATTTCAAAATTTTATAAAATAAAATTTAAAAATAGAAAAAAGGTCTTCCCTTCACACAGATGTATTTATATGAATGAACTATTGCCATGCTTATATCAGTAAATACACAAAAGAAGAATAAACCCTAACTTAAACAAAAAAGGAAAAAAATGGGCCTCCCTGGTGGCGCAGTGGTTGAGAGTCCGCCTGCCGATGCAGGGGATACGGGTTCGTGCCCCGGTCTGGGAGGATCCCATATGCCGCGGAGCGGCTGGGCCCGTGAGCCATGGCCGCTGAGCCTGCGCGTCCGGAGCCTGTGCTCCGCAACGGGAGAGGCCACAGCAGTGAGAGGCCCGCGTACCGCAAAAAAGAAAAAAAAAAAAAAAAAAAAAAAAAAAAAAAAAAAAAGGAAAAAAATACCTGAACCCACCAGTTATACAGAGGAAAACCCTATCAGGGCACTTGCTCCAGCGGTAAACAATTCTGAAATTGGTCAGAGGTGGGGAATCATCTCCCATACAGCCCGCAGCCCACCCCCCATGCAAGGAGCGTCCTCATTGCAAAGCTGGGGGACCGTGCCGAGGCATCTGTGAGTAAACGTGAGCAGAGCCCCAGGCCAGCTGCTGCTGAACTGTTCCCACCCTTCCCAGGTAAAACACCTGAATATGTATAAGGGCTTGAAAGCCTAGAGGAAGGGCCGTGGAGCCACACCAGCGGCAGCACGCAGGCCAACTTGGTGCCTGCAGGCCAGCCAGGATGGTCCTGGTCCCGGGTGCTCTTCTAGAAGCTTTCCATTGCCCTGCCTGAGATACCCTTCCTGTCCAGGCCCCCACTGCTTTTTTCCTTCCTCACCTCTGTCCGGAGAGAAATTCCAGCGGAATGTATGGGTGACACATCCTCTTCTTTACAGGTGGCAGCCTGGCAACCCCTGCAGAAAGTCCAGCAGAGCCCCACTCACAACGGGCCACCCACAAAGCCGTGGCCCCTCACTCCCTCCCACCAGCACAGCCCCGAGACTGCTGACGGGGCAGAGAATATGGAGTCAGGCACAGCTTCAGGGGCTATTGCTGCCTGGAGCGCTGTTTATATTGACCTCAACCCAGGCACACCTGAGGAGGGCCGGCTGGCAGGTTCACGCTGCCCAGGTCAGCTAATCCTCAGCCCTCAGGGAATCACACTGTTGAAAATGGACCTCACTAAGGCAGAGTAGAAGCCAAGGAATAAAAGGACACAATGCCATTTGCAGCACTGTAGATGTGTCTAGAGGTAATCACGTGACTTGTAGTAAGTCAGAAAGTGAAAGACACGTATCATATCATATCACTTATAGGTGTTACCTAAAAACGGATACCAGGGCAGATATTTCCACGGAGAAGGACAATCACAGATTCATTAAACAAACTTATGGTTCACCAATGGAAAGGTGTGAGGATTGGTTTCATTACGATATTGGGATTAACAGACATACAAACACAGGTGACATATATAATCACCAAAGACCTTGGAATACCAAGAGAAGACGACTCAACATTCTGTCATAACGTACATGGGAAAAGGATCCCAGGAAGAACAGGCATATGTGTATGTGTAAAAGAAGCACATCTTCCACACCTACCACAAGCCAAACATTGTAATCACACTTGCTGTAATAAAACATAAAAAATTAAATTAAAAACACGAAGAAGAAGTAGTGAGACCAACTTGAGGGGCTTTCTCCTGGCACATTCCATTCTAAATTCCAATCTAGAACACGACTTCCATTGAGGCTCTGTTGCCCTAGTAACCAGATTTGGTAAGGGAGAACTGCTGCCACCTTGTGGCCGTTTCACACAACAGCAGCTTTAATCCCAGCGCTCATGGTCAGTTGATATTCAAAATCATTGCAGACCTGTAAATGACACCTGCCCTGAAAACAAATCCTGGGGTCACATATCGACCAAAAAATTCAAAGGACGCCCATATTTCAAAACGACCGTTTCAAAAGGCATATTTTACGCACATTAGTGTTCTGCTTCTTTTTCTTTCTTTCTTTCTTTGTTAAAAAAACAGGAATGGAAAAAGGCATCCCTTAGAATGGGCGAAAATATTTGCAAACGAATCAATGGACAAAGGTTTAATCTCCAACATATATAAAGAGCTCATGCAGCTTAATATTAAAACAACAAACAACCCAATACAAAATTGGGCAGAAGATCTAAAGAGACGTTTCTTCAAAGAAGACACAGAGACGGCCAAGACGCACATGAAAAGCTGCTCAACATCACTAATTATTAGAGAAATGCAAATCAAAACTACAATGAGGGATCACCTCACACCTGTTAGAATCGGCATCATCAGAAAATCTACAACCAACAAACTCTGGGGAGGGTGTGGACAAAAGGAACCCTCTTCCACCATTGGTGGGAATGTAAATTGATACAGTGTCTATGGACAACAGTATGGAGTTTCGTTAAAAAAACTTGAAATAGAATTACCATATGATCCAGCAATCCTACTTCTGGGCATATACCAGAGAAAACCATAAATCAAAAAGGCACATTTACCACAATGGTATTTGCAGCACTATTTACAATAGCCAGGTAATGGAAGCAACCTAAATACCCACAGACAGACGAATGGATAAAGATGTGGTATATATATAAAATGGAATATTACTCAGCCATAAGAAGGAATGAAACTGGGTCATTTGTAGAGACGTCGATGGATCTAGAGACGTCATACAGAATGAAGTAAGTCAGAAAGAGAAAAACAAATATTGTATATTAATGCATATATGTGGAACCTAGACAAATGGTACAGATGAACTGGTTTGCAGGGAAGAAACAGAGACACAGAGGTAGAGAACAAACGTATGGACACCAAGTGTGGGAAGCCATGGGGTGGTGGTGTTGGGATGAGTCGGGAGATTGGGATTGACCTGTATACATGTATATGCATAAAATACATAACTAATAATAACCTCCTGTATAAAAAAATAAATAAAATTAAATTTCAAAATTTTATAAAATAAAATTTAAAAATAGAAAAAAGGTCTTCCCTTCACACAGATGTATTTATATGAATGAACTATTGCCATGCTTATATCAGTAAATACACAAAAGAGGAATAAAACCTAACTTGAACCAAAAAGGAAAAAAATACCTGAACCCACCAGTTATACAGAGGAAAGCCCTATCAGGGCACTTGCTCCAGCGGTAAACAATTCTGAAATTGGTCAGAGGTGGGGAATCATCTCCCATACAGCCAGCAGGCCACCCACCACGCAAGGAGCGTCCTCATTGCAAAGCTGGGGGACCGTGCCGAGGCATCTGTGAGTAAACGTGAGCAGAGCCCCAGGCCAGCTGCTGCTGAACTGTTCCCACCCTTCCCAGGTAAAACACCTGAATATGTACAAGGGCTTGAAAGCCTAGAGGAAGGGCCGTGGAGCCACACCAGCGGCAGCACGCAGGCCAACTTGGTAACTGCAGGACAGCCAGGATGGTCCTGGCCCCGGGTGCTCTTCTAGAAGCTTTCCATTGCCCTGCCTGAGATACCCTTCCTGTCCAGGCCCCCACTGCTTTTTTCCTTCCTCACCTCTGTCCGGAGAGAAATTCCAGCGGAATGTATGGGTGACACATCCTCTTCTTTACAGGTGGCAGCCTGGCAACCCCTGCAGAAAGTCCAGCAGAGCCCCACTCACAACGGGCCACCCACAAAGCCGTGGCCCCTCACTCCCTCCCACCAGCACAGCCCCGAGACTGCTGACGGGGCAGAGAATATGGAGTCAGGCACAGCTTCAGGGGCTATTGCTGCCTGGAGCGCTGTTTATATTGACCTCAACCCAGGCACACCTGAGGAGGGCCGGCCGGCAGGTTCAGGCTGCCCAGGTCAGCTAATCCTCAGCCCTCAGGGAATCACACTGTTGAAAATGGACCTCACTAAGGCAGAGTAGAAGCCAAGGAATAAAAGGACACAATGCCATTTGCAGCACTGTAGATGTGTCTAGAGGTAATCACGTGACTTGTAGTAAGTCAGAAAGTGAAAGACACGTATCATATCATATCACTTATAGGTGTTACCTAAAAACGGATACCAGGGCAGATATTTCCACGGAGAAGGACAATCACAGATTCATTAAACAAACTTATGGTTCACCAATGGAAAGGTGTGAGGATTGGTTTCATTACGATATTGGGATTAACAGACATACAAACACAGGTGACATATATAATCACCAAAGACCTTGGAATACCAAGAGAAGACGACTCAACATTCTGTCATAACGTACATGGGAAAAGGATCCCAGGAAGAACAGACATATGTGTATGTGTAAAAGAAGCACATCTTCCACACCTACCACAAGCCAAACATTGTAATCACACTTGCTGTAATAAAACATAAAAAATTAAATTAAAAACAGGAAGAAGAAGTAGTGAGACCAACTTGAGGGGCTTTCTCCTGGCACATTCCATTCTAAATTCCAATCTAGAACACGACTTCCATTGAGGCTCTGTTGCCCTAGTAACCAGATTTGGTAAGGGAGAACTGCTGCCACCTTGTGGCCGTTTCACACAACAGCAGCTTTAATCCCAGCGCTCATGGTCAGTTGATATTCAAAATCATTGCAGACCTGTAAATGACACCTGCCCTGAAAACAAATCCTGGGGTCACATATCGACCGAAAAATTCAAAGGACGCCCATATTTCAAAACGACCGTTTCAAAAGGCATATTTTACGCACATTAGTGTTCTGCTTCTTTTTCTTTCTTTCTTTCTTTGTTAAAAAAACAGGAATGGAAAAAGGCATCCCTCAGAATGGGCGAAAATATTTGCAAACGAATCAATGGACAAAGGTTTAATCTCCAACATATATAAAGAGCTCATGCAGCTTAATATTAAAACAACAAACAACCCAATACAAAAATGGGCAGAAGATCTAAAGAGACGTTTCTTCAAAGAAGACACAGAGATGGCCAAGACGCACATGAAAAGCTGCTCAACATCACTAATTATTAGAGAAATGCAAATCAAAACTACAATGAGGGATCACCTCACACCTGTTAGAATCGGCATCATCAGAAAATCTACAACCAACAAACTCTGGGGAGGGTGTGGACAAAAGGAACCCTCTTCCACCATTGGTGGGAATGTAAATTGATACAGTGTCTATGGACAACAGTATGGAGTTTCGTTAAAAAAACTTGAAATAGAATTACCATATGATCCAGCAATCCTACTTCTGGGCATATACCAGAGAAAACCATAAATCAAAAAGGCACATTCACCACAAGGGTCATTGCAGCACTATTGACAATAGCCAGGTAATGGAAGCAACCTAAATACCCACAGACAGACGAATGGATAAAGATGTGGTACATATATAAAATGGAATATTACTCAGCCATAAGAAGGAATGAAACTGGGTCATTTGTAGAGACGTCGATGGATCTAGAGACTGTCATACAGAATGAAGTAAGTCAGAAAGAGAAAAACAAATATTGTATATTAATGCATATATGTGGAACCTAGACAAATGGTACAGATGAACTGGTTTGCAGGGAAGAAACAGAGACCCAGAGGTAGAGAACAAACGTATGGACACCAAGTGTGGGAAGCCATGGGGTGCTGGTGGTGGGATGAGTTGGGAGATTGGGATTCACCTGTATACATGTATATGCATAAAATACATAACTAATAATAACCTGCTGTATAAAAAAATAAATAAAATTAAATTTCAAAATTTTATAAAATAAAATTTAAAAATAGAAAAAAGGTCTTCCCTTCACACAGATGTATTTATATGAATGAACTATTGCCATGCTTATATCAGTAAATACACAAAAGAGGAATAAAACCTAACTTGAACCAAAAAGGAAAAAAATACCTGAACCCACCAGTTATACAGAGGAAAGCCCTATCAGGGCACTTGCTCCAGCGGTAAACAATTCTGAAATTGGTCAGAGGTCGGGAATCATCTCCCATACAGCCAGCAGCCCACCCCCCACGCAAGGAGCGTCCTCATTGCAAAGCTGGGGGACCGTGCCGAGGCATCTGTGAGTAAACGTGAGCAGAGCCCCAGGCCAGCTGCTGCTGAACTGTTCCCACCCTTCCCAGGTAAAACACCTGAATATGTACAAGGGCTTGAAAGCCTAGAGGAAGGGCCGTGGAGCCACACCAGCGGCAGCACGCAGGCCAACTTGGTGCCTGCAGGACAGCCAGGATGGTCCTGGCCCCGGGTGCTCTTCTAGAAGCTTTCCATTGCCCTGCCTGAGATACCCTTCCTGTCCAGGCCCCCACTGCTTTTTTCCTTCCTCACCTCTGTCCGGAGAGAAATTCCAGCGGAAGGTATGGGTGACACATCCTCTTCTTTACAGGTGGCAGCCTGGCAACCCCTGCAGAAAGTCCAGCAGAGCCCCACTCACAACGGGCCACCCACAAAGCCGTGGCCCCTCACTCCCTCCCACCAGCACAGCCCCGAGACTGCTGACGGGGCAGAGAATATGGAGTCAGGCACAGCTTCAGGGGCTATTGCTGCCTGGAGCGCTGTTTATATTGACCTCAACCCAGGCACACCTGAGGAGGGCCGGCCGGCAGGTTCAGGCTGCCCAGGTCAGCTAATCCTCAGCCCTCAGGGAATCACACTGTTGAAAATGGACCTCACTAAGGCAGAGTAGAAGCCAAGGAATAAAAGGACACAATGCCATTTGCAGCACTGTAGACGTGTCTAGAGGTAATCACGTGACTTGTAGTAAGTCAGAAAGTGAAAGACACATATCATATCATATCACTTATAGGTGTTACCTAAAAACGGATACCAGGGCAGATATTTCCACGGAGAAGGACAATCACAGATTCATTAAACAAACTTATGGTTCACCAATGGAAAGGTGTGAGGATTGGTTTCATTACGATATTGGGGTTAACAGACATACAAACACAGGTGACATATATAATCACCAAAGACCTATGGAATACCAAGAGAAGACGACTCAACATTCTGTCATAACGTACATGGGAAAAGGATCCCAGGAAGAACAGACATATGTGTATGTGTAAAAGAAGCACATCTTCCACACCTACCACAAGCCAAACATTGTAATCACACTTGCTGTAATCAAAAATAAAAAATTAAATTAAAAACACGAAGAAGAAGTAGTGAGACCAACTTGAGGGGCTTTCTCCTGGCACATTCCATTCTAAATTCCAATCTAGAACACGACTTCCATTGAGGCTCTGTTGCCCTAGTAACCAGATTTGGTAAGGGAGAACTGCTGCCACCTTGTGGCCGTTTCACACAACAGCAGCTTTAATCCCAGCGCTCACGGTCAGTTGATATTCAAAATCATTGCAGACCTGTAAATGACACCTGCCCTGAAAACAAATCCTGGGGTCACATATCGACCGAAAAATTCAAAGGACGCCCATATTTCAAAACGACCGTTTCAAAAGGCATATTTTACGCACATTAGTGTTCTGCTTCTTTTTCTTTCTTTCTTTCTTTGTTAAAAAAACAGGAATGGAAAAAGGCATCCCTCAGAATGGGCGAAAATATTTGCAAACGAATCAATGGACAAAGGTTTAATCTCCAACATATATAAAGAGCTCATGCAGCTTAATATTAAAACAACATACAACCCAATACAAAAATGGGCAGAAGATCTAAAGAGACGTTTCTTCAAAGAAGACACAGAGACGGCCAAGACGCACATGAAAAGCTGCTCAACATCACTAATTATTAGAGAAATGCAAATCAAAACTACAATGAGGGATCACCTCACACCTGTTAGGATCGGCATCATCAGAAAATCTACAACCAACAAACTCTGGGGAGGGTGTGGACAAAAGGAACCCTCTTCCACCATTGGTGGGAATGTAAATTGATACAGTGTCTATGGACAACAGTATGGAGTTTCGTTAAAAAAACTTGAAATAGAATTACCATATGATCCAGCAATCCTACTTCTGGGCATATACCAGAGAAAACCATAAATCAAAAAGGCACATTCACCACAAGGGTCATTGCAGCACTATTGACAATAGCCAGGTAATGGAAGCAACCTAAATACCCACAGACAGACGAATGGATAAAGATGTGGTACATATATAAAATGGAATATTACTCAGCCATAAGAAGGAATGAAACTGGGTCATTTGTAGAGACGTCGATGGATCTAGAGACTGTCATACAGAATGAAGTAAGTCAGAAAGAGAAAAACAAATATTGTATATTAATGCATATATGTGGAACCTAGACAAATGGTACAGATGAACTGGTTTGCAGGGAAGAAATAGAGACACAGAGGTAGAGAACAAACGTATGGACACCAAGTGTGGGAAGCCATGGGGTGGCGGTGGTGGGATGAGTCGGGAGATTGGGATTGACCTGTATACATGTATATGCATAAAATACATAACTAATAATAACCTCCTGTATAAAAAAATAAATAAAATTAAATTTCAAAATTTTATAAAATAAAATTTAAAAATAGAAAAAAGGTCTTCCCTTCACACAGATGTATTTATATGAATGAACTATTGCCATGCTTATATCAGTAAATACACAAAAGAGGAATAAAACCTAACTTGAACCAAAAAGGAAAAAAATACCTGAACCCACCAGTTATACAGAGGAAAGACCTATCAGGGCACTTGCTCCAGCGGTAAACAATTCTGAAATTGGTCAGAGGTGGGGAATCATCTCCCATACAGCCAGCAGCCCACCCCCCACACAAGGAGCGTCCTCATTGCAAAGCTGGGGGACCCTTCCGAGGCATCTGTGAGTAAACGTGAGCAGAGCCCCAGGCCAGCTGCTGCTGAACTGTTCCCACCCTTCCCAGGTAAAACACCTGAATATGTACAAGGGCTTGAAAGCCTAGAGGAAGGGCCGTGGAGCCACACCAGCGGCAGCACTCAGGCCAACTTGGTGCCTGCAGGACAGCCAGGATGGTCCTGGCCCCGGGTGCTCTTCTAGAAGCTTTCCATTGCCCTGCCTGAGATACCCTTCATGTCCAGGCCCCCACTGCTTTTTTCCTTCCTCACCTCTGTCCGGAGAGAAATTCCAGCGGAAGGTATGGGTGACACATCCTCTTCTTTACAGGTGGCAGCCTGGCAACTCCTGCAGAATGTCCAGCAGAGCCCCACTCACAACGGGCCACCCACAAAGCCGTGGCCCCTCACTCCCTCCCACCAGCACAGCCCCGAGACTGCTGACGGGGCAGAGAATATGGAGTCAGGCACAGCTTCAGGGGCTATTGCTGCCTGGAGCGCTGTTTATATTGACCTCAACCCAGGCACACCTGAGGAGGGCCGGCCGTCAGGTTCACGCTGCCAAGGTCAGCTAATCCTCAGCCCTCAGGGAATCACACTGTTGAAAATGGACCTCACTAAGGCAGAGTAGAAGCCAAGGAATAAAAGGACACAATGCCATTTGCAGCACTGTAGATGTGTCTAGAGGTAATCACGTGACTTGTATTAAGTCAGAAAGTGAAAGACACGTATCATATCATATCACTTATAGGTGTTACCTAAAAACGGATACCAGGGCAGATATTTCCACGGAGAAGGACAATCACAGATTCATTAAACAAACTTATGGTTCACCAATGGAAAGGCGTGAGGATTGGTTTCATTACGATATTGGGGTTAACAGACACACAAACACAGGTGACATATATAATCACCAAAGACCTATGGAATACCAAGAGAAGACGACTCAACATTCTGTCATAACGTACATGGGAAAAGGATCCCAGGAAGAACAGACATATGTGTATGTGTAAAAGAAGCACATCTTCCACACCTACCACAAGCCAAACATTGTAATCACACCTGCTGTAATCAAGAATAAAAAATTAAATTAAAAACATGAAGAAGAAGTAGTGAGACCAACTTGAGGGGCTTTCTCCTGGCACATTCCATTCTAAATTCCAATCTAGAACACGACTTCCATTGAGGCTCTGTTGCCCTAGTAACCAGATTTGGTAAGGGAGAACTGCTGCCACCTTGTGGCCGTTTCACACAACAGCAGCTTTAATCCCAGCGCTCATGCTCAGTTGATATTCAAAATCATTGCAGACCTGTAAATGACACCTGCCCTGAAAACAAATCCTGGGGTCACATATCGACCAAAAAATTCAAAGGACGCCCATATTTCAAAACGACCGCTTCAAAAGGCATATTTTACGCACATTAGTGTTCTGCTTCTTTTTCTTTCTTTCTTTCTTTGTTAAAAAAACAGGAATGGAAAAAGGCATCCCTCAGAATGGGCGAAAATATTTGCAAACGAATCAATGGACAAAGGTTTAATCTCCAACATATATAAAGAGCTCATGCAGCTTAATATTAAAACAACAAACAACCCAATACAAAAATGCGCAGAAGATCTAAAGAGACGTTTCTTCAAAGAAGACACAGAGACGGCCAAGACGCACATGAAAAGCTGCTCAACATCACTAATTATTAGAGAAATGCAAATCAAAACTACAATGAGGGATCACCTCACACCTGTTAGAATCGGCATCATCAGAAAATCTACAACCAACAAACTCTGGGGAGGGTGTGGACAAAAGGAACCCTCTTCCACCATTGGTGGGAATGTAAATTGATACAGTGTCTATGGACAACAGTATGGAGTTTCGTTAAAAAAACTTGAAATAGAATTACCATATGATCCAGCAATCCTACTTCTGGGCATATACCAGAGAAAACCATAAATCAAAAAGGCACATTCACCACAATGGTATTTGCAGCACTATTTACAATAGCCAGGTAATGGAAGCAACCTAAATACCCACAGACAGACGAATGGATAAAGATGTGGTACATATATAAAATGGAATATTACTCAGCCATAAGAAGGAATGAAACTGGGTCATTTGTAGAGATGTCGATGGATCTAGAGACGTCATACAGAATGAAGTAAGTCAGAAAGAGAAAAACAAATATTGTATATTAATGCATATATGTGGAACCTAGACAAATGGTACAGATGAACTGGTTTGCAGGGAAGAAACAGAGACACAGAGGTAGAGAACAAACGTATGGACACCAAGTGTGGGAAGCCATGGGGTGGTGGTGGTGGGATGAGTCGGGAGATTGGGATTGACCTGTATACATGTATATGCATAAAATACATAACTAATAATAACCTCCTGTATAAAAAAATAAATAAAATTAAATTTCAAAATTTTATAAAATAAAATTTAAAAATAGAAAAAAGGTCTTCCCTTCACACAGATGTATTTATATGAATGAACTATTGCCATGCTTATATCAGTAAATACACAAAAGAGGAATAAAACCTAACTTGAACCAAAAAGGAAAAAAATACCTGAACCCACCAGTTATACAGAGGAAAGCCCTATCAGGGCACTTGCTCCAGCGGTAAACAATTCTGAAATTGGTCAGAGGTGGGGAATCATCTCCCATACAGCCAGCAGGCCACCCACCACGCAAGGAGCGTCCTCATTGCAAAGCTGGGGGACCGTGCCGAGGCATCTGTGAGTAAACGTGAGCAGAGCCCCAGGCCAGCTGCTGCTGAACTGTTCCCACCCTTCCCAGGTAAAACACCTGAATATGTACAAGGGCTTGAAAGCCTAGAGGAAGGGCCGTGGAGCCACACCAGCGGCAGCACGCAGGCCAACTTGGTGCCTGCAGGACATCCAGGATGGTCCTGGCCCCGGGTGCTCTTCTAGAAGCTTTCCATTGCCCTGCCTGAGATACCCTTCCTGTCCAGGCCCCCACTGCTTTTTTCCTTCCTCACCTCTGTCCGGAGAGAAATTCCAGTGGAAGGTATGGGTGACACATCCTCTTCTTTACAGGTGGCAGCCTGGCAACCCCTGCAGAAAGTCCAGCAGAGCCCCACTCACAACGGGCCACCCACAAAGCCGTGGCCCCTCACTCCCTCCCACCAGCACAGCCCCGAGACTGCTGACGGGGCAGAGAATATGGAGTCAGGCACAGCTTCTGGGGCTATTGCTGCCTGGAACGCTGTTTATATTGACCTCAACCCAGGCAGACCTGGGGAGGGCCGGCCGGCAGGTTCAGGCTGCCCAGGTCAGCTAATCCTCAGCCCTCAGGGAATCACACTGTTGAAAATGGACCTCACTAAGGCAGAGTAGAAGCCAAGGAATAAAAGGACACAATGCCATTTGCAGCACTGTAGATGTGTCTAGAGGTAATCACGTGACTTGTAGTAAGTCAGAAAGTGAAAGACACGTATCATATCATATCACTTATAGGTGTTACCTAAAAACGGATACCAGGGCAGATATTTCCACGGAGAAGGACAATCACAGATTCATTAAACAAACTTATGGTTCACCAATGGAAAGGTGTGAGGATTGGTTTCATTACGATATTGGGGTTAACAGACATACAAACACAGGTGACATATATAATCACCAAAGACCTATGGAATACCAAGAGAAGACGACTCAACATTCTGTCATAACGTACATGGGAAAAGGATCCCAGGAAGAACAGACATATGTGTATGTGTAAAAGAAGCACATCTTCCACACCTACCACAAGCCAAACATTGTAATCAAACTTGCTGTAATAAAACATAAAAAATTAAATTAAAAACACGAAGAAGAAGTAGTGAGACCAACTTGAGGGGCTTTCTCCTGGCACATTCCATTCTAAATTCCAATCTAGAACACGACTTCCATTGAGGCTCTGTTGCCCTAGTAACCAGATTTGGTAAGGGAGAACTGCTGCCACCTTGTGGCCGTTTCACACAACAGCAGCTTTAATCCCAGCGCTCACTGTCAGTTGATATTCAAAATCATTGCAGACCTGTAAATGACACCTGCCCTGAAAACAAATCCTGGGGTCACATATCGACCAAAAAATTCAAAGGACGCCCATATTTCAAAACGACCGTTTCAAAAGGCATATTTTACGCACATTAGTGTTCTGCTTCTTTTTCTTTCTTTCTTTCTTTGTTAAAAAAACAGGAATGGAAAAAGGCATCCCTCAGAATGGGCGAAAATATTTGCAAACGAATCAATGGACAAAGGTTTAATCTCCAACATATATAAAGAGCTCATGCAGCTTAATATTAAAACAACAAACAACCCAATACAAAAATGGGCAGAAGATCTAAAGAGACGTTTCTTCAAAGAAGACACAGAGACGGCCAAGACGCACATGAAAAGCTGCTCAACATCACTAATTATTAGAGAAATGCAAATCAAAACTACAATGAGGGATCACCTCACACCTGTTAGAATCGGCATCATCAGAAAATCTACAACCAACAAACTCTGGGGAGGGTGTGGACAAAAGGAACCCTCTTCCACCATTGGTGGGAATGTAAATTGATACAGTGTCTATGGACAACAGTATGGAGTTTCGTTAAAAAAACTTGAAATAGAATTACCATATGATCCAGCAATCCTACTTCTGGGCATATACCAGAGAAAACCATAAATCAAAAAGGCACATTCACCACAAGGGTCATTGCAGCACTATTGACAATAGCCAGGTAATGGAAGCAACCTAAATACCCACAGACAGACGAATGGATAAAGATGTGGTACATATATAAAATGGAATATTACTCAGCCATAAGAAGGAATGAAACTGGGTCATTTGTAGAGACGTCGATGGATCTAGAGACTGTCATACAGAATGAAGTAAGTCAGAAATAGAAAAACAAATATTGTATATTAATGCATATATGTGGAACCTAGACAAATGGTACAGATGAACTGGTTTGCAGGGAAGAAACAGAGACACAGAGGTAGAGAACAAACGTATGGACACCAAGTGTGGGAAGCCATGGGGTGGTGGTGGTGGGATGAGTCGGGAAATTGGGATTGACCTGTATACATGTATATGCATAAAATACATAACTAATAATAACCTGCTGTATAAAAAAATAAATAAAATTAAATTTCAAAATTTTATAAAATAAAATTTAAAAATAGAAAAAAGGTCTTCCCTTCACACAGATGTATTTATATGAATGAACTATTGCCATGCTTATATCAGTAAATACACAAAAGAAGAATAAACCCTAACTTAAACCAAAAAGGAAAAAAATACCTGAACCCACCAGTTATACAGAGGAAAACCCTATCAGGGCACTTGCTCCAGCGGTAAACAATTCTGAAATTGGTCAGAGGTGGGGAATCATCTCCCATACAGCGAGCAGCCCACCCCCCACGCAAGGAGCGTCCTCATTGCAAAGCTGGGGGACCGTGCCGAGGCATCTGTGAGTAAACGTGAGCAGAGCCCCAGGCCAGCTGCTGCTGAACTTTTCCCACCCTTCCCAGGTAAAACACCTGAATATGTACAAGGGCTTGAAAGCCTAGAGGAAGGGCCGTGGAGCCACACCAGCGGCAGCACGCAGGCCAACTTGGTGCCTGCAGGACAGCCAGGATGGTCCTGGTCCCGGGTGCTCTTCTAGAAGCTTTCCATTGCCCTGCCTGAGATACCCTTCCTGTCCAGGCCCCCACTGGTTTTTTCCTTCCTCACCTCTGTCCGGAGAGAAATTCCAGCGGAATGTATGGGTGACACATCCTCTTCTTTACAGGTGGCAGCCTGGCAACCCCTGCAGAAAGTCCAGCAGAGCCCCACTCACAACGGGCCACCCACAAAGCCGTGGCCCCTCACTCCCTCCCACCAGCACAGCCCCGAGACTGCTGACGGGGCAGAGAATATGGAGTCAGGCACAGCTTCAGGGGCTATTGCTGCCTGGAGCGCTGTTTATATTGACCTCAACCCAGGCACACCTGAGGAGGGCCGGCCGGCAGGTTCACGCTGCCCAGGTCAGCTAATCCTCAGCCCTCAGGGAATCACACTGTTGAAAATGGACCTCACTAAGGCAGAGTAGAAGCCAAGGAATAAAAGGACACAATGCCATTTGCAGCACTGTAGATGTGTCTAGAGGTAATCACGTGACTTGTAGTAAGTCAGAAAGTGAAAGACACATATCATATCATATCACTTATAGGTGTTACCTAAAAACGGATACCAGGGCAGATATTTCCACGGAGAAGGACAATCACAGATTCATTAAACAAACTTATGGTTCACCAATGGAAAGGTGTGAGGATTGGTTTCATTACGATATTGGGATTAACAGACATACAAACACAGGTGACATATATAATCACCAAAGACCTTGGAATACCAAGAGAAGACGACTCAACATTCTGTCATAACGTACATGGGAAAAGGATCCCAGGAAGAACAGACATATGTGTATGTGTAAAAGAAGCACATCTTCCACACCTACCACAAGCCAAACATTGTAATCACACTTGCTGTAATAAAACATAAAAAATTAAATTAAAAACACGAAGAAGAAGTAGTGAGACCAACTTGAGGGGCTTTCTCCTGGCACATTCCATTCTAAATTCCAATCTAGAACACGACTTCCATTGAGGCTCTGTTGCCCTAGTAACCAGATTTGGTAAGGGAGAACTGCTGCCACCTTGTGGCCGTTTCACACAACAGCAGCTTTAATCCCAGCGCTCATGGTCAGTTGATATTCAAAATCATTGCAGACCTGTAAATGACACCTGCCCTGAAAACAAATCCTGGGGTCACATATCGACCGAAAAATTCAAGGGACGCCCATATTTCAAAACGACCGTTTCAAAAGGCATATTTTACGCACATTAGTGTTCTGCTTCTTTTTCTTTCTTTCTTTCTTTGTTAAAAAAACAGGAATGGAAAAAGGCATCCCTCAGAATGGGCGAAAATATTTGCAAACGAATCAATGGACAAAGGTTTAATCTCCAACATATATAAAGAGCACATGCAGCTTAATATTAAAACAACAAACAACCCAATACAAAAATGGGCAGAAGATCTAAAGAGACGTTTCTTCAAAGAAGACACAGAGATGGCCAAGACGCACATGAAAAGCTGCTCAACATCACTAATTATTAGAGAAATGCAAATCAAAACTACAATGAGGGATCACCTCACACCTGTTAGAATCGGCATCATCAGAAAATCTACAACCAACAAACTCTGGGGAGGGTGTGGACAAAAGGAACCCTCTTCCACCATTGGTGGGAATGTAAATTGATACAGTGTCTATGGACAACAGTATGGAGTTTCGTTAAAAAAACTTGAAATAGAATTACCATATGATCCAGCAATCCTACTTCTGGGCATATACCAGAGAAAACCATAAATCAAAAAGGCACATTCACCACAAGGGTCATTGCAGCACTATTGACAATAGCCAGGTAATGGAAGCAACCTAAATACCCACAGACAGACGAATGGATAAAGATGTGGTACATATATAAAATGGAATATTACTCAGCCATAAGAAGGAATGAAACTGGGTCATTTGTAGAGACGTCGATGGATCTAGAGACTGTCATACAGAATGAAGTAAGTCAGAAAGAGAAAAACAAATATTGTATATTAATGCATATATGTGGAACCTAGACAAATGGTACAGATGAACTGGTTTGCAGGGAAGAAACAGAGACCCAGAGGTAGAGAACAAACGTATGGACACCAAGTGTGGGAAGCCATGGGGTGCTGGTGTGGGATGAGTTGGGAGATTGGGATTGACCTGTATACATGTATATGCATAAAATACATAACTAATAATAACCTGCTGTATAAAAAAATAAATAAAATTAAATTTCAAAATTTTATAAAATAAAATTTAAAAATAGAAAAAAGGTCTTCCCTTCACACAGATGTATTTATATGAATGAACTATTGCCATGCTTATATCAGTAAATACACAAAAGAGGAATAAAACCTAACTTGAACCAAAAAGGAAAAAAATACCTGAACCCACCAGTTATACAGAGGAAAGCCCTATCAGGGCACTTGCTCCAGCGGTAAACAATTCTGAAATTGGTCAGAGGTGGGGAATCATCTCCCGTACAGCCAGCAGCCCACCCCCCATGCAAGGAGCGTCCTCATTGCAAATCTGGGGGACAATGCCGAGGCATCTGTGAGTAAACGTGAGCAGAGCCCCAGGCCAGCTGCTGCTGAACTGTTCCCACCCTTCCCAGGTAAAACACCTGAATATGTACAAGGGCTTGAAAGCCTAGAGGAAGGGCCGTGGAGCCACACCAGCGGCAGCACGCAGGCCAACTTGGTGACTGCAGGACAGCCAGGATGGTCCTGGCCCCGGGTGCTCTTCTAGAAGCTTTCCATTGCCCTGCCTGAGATACCCTTCCTGTCCAGGCCCCCACTGCTTTTTTCCTTCCTCACCTCTGTCCGGAGAGAAATTCCAGCGGAAGGTATGGGTGACACATCCTCTTCTTTACAGGTGGCAGCCTGGCAACCCCTGCAGAAAGTCCAGCAGAGCCCCACTCACAACGGGCCACCCACAAAGCCGTGGCCCCTCACTCCCTCCCACCAGCACAGCCCCGAGACTGCTGACGGGGCAGAGAATATGGAGTCAGGCACAGCTTCAGGGGCTATTGCTGCCTGGAGCGCTGTTTATATTGACCTCAACCCATGCACACCTGAGGAGGGCCGGCCGGCAGGTTCAGGCTGCCCAGGTCAGCTAATCCTCAGCCCTCAGGGAATCACACTGTTGAAAATGGACCTCACTAAGGCAGAGTAGAAGCCAAGGAATAAAAGGACACAATGCCATTTGCAGCACTGTAGATGTGTCTAGAGGTAATCACGTGACTTGTAGTAAGTCAGAAACTGAAAGACACATATCATATCATATCACTTATAGGTGTTACCTAAAAACGGATACCACGGCAGATATTTCCACGGAGAAGGACAATCACAGATTCATTAAACAAACTTATGGTTCACCAATGGAAAGGTGTGAGGATTGGTTTCATTACGATATTGGGGTTAACAGACATACAAACACAGGTGACATATATAATCACCAAAGACCTATGGAATACCAAGAGAAGACGACTCAACATTCTATCATAACGTACATGGGAAAAGGATCCCAGGAAGAACAGACATATGTGTATGTGTAAAAGAAGCACATCTTCCACACCTACCACAAGCCAAACACTGTAATCACACTTGCTGTAATCAAAAATAAAAAAATTAAATTAAAAACACGAAGAAGAAGTAGTGAGACCAACTTGAGGGGCTTTCTCCTGGCACATTCCATTCTAAATTCCAATCTAGAACACGACTTCCATTGAGGCTCTGTTGCCCTAGTAACCAGATTTGGTAAGGGAGAACTGCTGCCACCTTGTGGCCGTTTCACACAACAGCAGCTTTAATCCCAGCGCTCATGGTCAGTTGATATTCAAAATCATTGCAGACCTGTAAATGACACCTGCCCTGAAAACAAATCCTGGGGTCACATATCGACCGAAAAATTCAAAGGACGCCCATATTTCAAAACGACCGTTTCAAAAGGCATATTTTACGCACATTAGTGTTCTGCTTCTTTTTCTTTCTTTCTTTCTTTGTTAAAAAAACAGGAATGGAAAAAGGCATCCCTCAGAATGGGCGAAAATATTTGCAAACGAATCAATGGACAAAGGTTTAATCTCCAACATATATAAAGAGCTCATGCAGCTTAATATGAAAACAACAAACAACCCAATACAAAAATGGGCAGAAGATCTAAAGAGACGTTTCTTCAAAGAAGACACAGAGACGGCCAAGACGCACATGAAAAGCTGCTCAACATCACTAATTATTAGAGAAATGCAAATCAAAACTACAATGAGGGATCACCTCACACCTGTTAGAATCGGCATCATCAGAAAATCTATAACCAACAAACTCTGGGGAGGGTGTGGACAAAAGGAACCCTCTTCCACCATTGGTGGGAATGTAAATTGATACAGTGTCTATGGACAACAGTATGGAGTTTCTTTAAAAAAACTTGAAATAGAATTACCATATGATCCAGCAATCCTACTTCTGGGCATATACCAGAGAAAACCATAAATCAAAAAGGCACATTCACCACAAGGGTCATTGCAGCACTATTGACAATAGCCAGGTAATGGAAGCAACCTAAATACCCACAGACAGACGAATGGATAAAGATGTGGTACATATATAAAATGGAATATTACTCAGCCATAAGAAGGAATGAAACTGGGTCATTTGTAGAGACGTCGATGGATCTAGAGACTGTCATACAGAATGAAGTAAGTCAGAAAGAGCAAAACAAATATTGTATATTAATGCATATATGTGGAACCTAGACAAATGGTACAGATGAACTGGTTTGCAGGGAAGAAATAGAGACACAGAGGTAGAGAACAAACGTATGGACACCAAGTGTGGGAAGCCATGGGGTGGCTGTGGTGGGATGAGTCGGGAGATTGGGATTGACCTGTATACATGTATATGCATAAAATACATAACTAATAATAACCTGCTGTATAAAAAAATAAATAAAATTACATTTCAAAATTTTATAAAATAAAATTTAAAAATAGAAAAATGGTCTTCCCTTCACACAGATGTATTTATATGAATGAACTATTGCCATGCTTATATCAATAAATACACAAAAGAGGAATAAAACCTAACTTGAACCAAAAAGGAAAAAATACCTGAACCCACCAGTTATACAGAGGAAAACCCTATCAGGGCACTTGCTCCAGCGGTAAGCAATTCTGAAATTGGTCAGAGGTGGGGAATCATCTCCCGTACAGCCAGCAGCCCACCCCCCATGCAAGGAGCGTCCTCATTGCAAATCTGGGGGACAATGCCGAGGCATCTGTGAGTAAACGTGAGCAGAGCCCCAGGCCAGCTGCTGCTGAACTGTTCCCACCCTTCCCAGGTAAAACACCTGAATATGTACAAGGGCTTGAAAGCCTAGAGGAAGGGCCGTGGAGCCACACCAGCGGCAGCACGCAGGCCAACTTGGTGCCTGCGGGACAGCCAGGATGGTCCTGGCCCCGGGTGCTCTTCTAGAAGCTTTCCATTGCCCTGCCTGAGATACCCTTCCTGTCCAGGCCCCCACTGCTTTTTTCCTTCCTCACCTCTGTCCGGAGAGAAATTCCAGCGGAAGGTATGGGTGACACATCCTCTTCTTTACAGGTGGCAGCCTGGCAACCCCTGCAGAAAGTCCAGCAGAGCCCCACTCACAACGGGCCACCCACAAAGCCGTGGCCCCTCACTCCCTCCCACCAGCACAGCCCCGAGACTGCTGACGGGGCAGAGAATATGGAGTCAGGCACAGCTTCAGGGGCTATTGCTGCCTGGAGCGCTGTTTATATTGACCTCAACCCAGGCACACCTGAGGAGGGCCGGCCGGCAGGTTCAGGCTGCCCAGGTCAGCTAATCCTCAGCCCTCAGGGAATCACACTGTTGAAAATGGACCTCACTAAGGCAGAGTAGAAGCCAAGGGATAAAAGGACACACTGCCATTTGCAGCACTGTAGATGTGTCTACAGGTAATCACGTGACTTGTAGTAAGTCAGAAACTGAAAGACACATATCATATCATATCACTTATAGGTGTTACCTAAAAACGGATACCAGGGCAGATATTTCCACGGAGAAGGACAATCACAGATTCATTAAACAAACTTATGGTTCACCAATGGAAAGGTGTGAGGATTGGTTTCATTACGATATTGGGGTTAACAGACATACAAACACAGGTGACATATATAATCACCAAAGACCTATGGAATACCAAGAGAAGACGACTCAACATTCTATCATAACGTACATGGGAAAAGGATCCCAGGAAGAACAGACATATGTGTATGTGTAAAAGAAGCACATCTTCCACACCTACCACAAGCCAAACACTGTAATCACACTTGCTGTAATCAAAAATAAAAAAATTAAATTAAAAACACGAAGAAGAAGTAGTGAGACCAACTTGAGGGGCTTTCTCCTGGCACATTCCATTCTAAATTCCAATCTAGAACACGACTTCCATTGAGGCTCTGTTGCCCTAGTAACCAGATTTGGTAAGGGAGAACTGCTGCCACCTTGTGGCCGTTTCACACAACAGCAGCTTTAATCCCAGCGCTCATGGTCAGTTGATATTCAAAATCATTGCAGACCTGTAAATGACACCTGCCCTGAAAACAAATCCTGGGGTCACATATCGACCGAAAAATTCAAAGGACGCCCATATTTCAAAACGACCGTTTCAAAAGGCATATTTTACGCACATTAGTGTTCTGCTTCTTTTTCTTTCTTTCTTTCTTTGTTAAAAAAACAGGAATGGAAAAAGGCATCCCTCAGAATGGGCGAAAATATTTGCAAACGAATCAATGGACAAAGGTTTAATCTCCAACATATATAAAGAGCTCATGCAGCTTAATATTAAAACAACAAACAACCCAATACAAAAATGGGCAGAAGATCTAAAGAGACGTTTCTTCAAAGAAGACACAGAGACGGCCAAGACGCACATGAAAAGCTGCTCAACATCACTAATTATTAGAGAAATGCAAATCAAAACTACAATGAGGGATCACCTCACACCTGTTAGAATCGGCATCATCAGAAAATCTATAACCAACAAACTCTGGGGAGGGTGTGGACAAAAGGAACCCTCTTCCACCATTGGTGGGAATGTAAATTGATACAGTGTCTATGGACAACAGTATGGAGTTTCTTTAAAAAAACTTGAAATAGAATTACCATATGATCCAGCAATCCTACTTCTGGGCATATACCAGAGAAAACCATAAATCAAAAAGGCACATTCACCACAAGGGTCATTGCAGCACTATTGACAATAGCCAGGTAATGGAAGCAACCTAAATACCCACAGACAGACGAATGGATAAAGATGTGGTACATATATAAAATGGAATATTACTCAGCCATAAGAAGGAATGAAACTGGGTCATTTGTAGAGACGTCGATGGATCTAGAGACTGTCATACAGAATGAAGTAAGTCAGAAAGAGAAAAACAAATATTGTATATTAATGCATATATGTGGAACCTAGACAAATGGTACAGATGAACTGGTTTGCAGGGAAGAAATAGAGACACAGAGGTAGAGAACAAACGGATGGACACCAAGTGTGGGAAGCCATGGGGTGGCGGTGGTGGGATGAGTCGGGAGATTGGGATTGACCTGTATACATGTATATGCATAAAATACATAACTAATAATAACCTGCTGTATAAAAAAATAAATAAAATTACATTTCAAAATTTTATAAAATAAAATTTAAAAATAGAAAAAAGGTCTTCCCTTCACACAGATGTATTTATATGAATGAACTATTGCCATGCTTATATCAATAAATACACAAAAGAGGAATAAAACCTAACTTGAACCAAAAAGGAAAAAATACCTGAACCCACCAGTTATACAGAGGAAAACCCTATCAGGGCACTTGCTCCAGCGGTAAGCAATTCTGAAATTGGTCAGAGGTGGGGAATCATCTCCCGTACAGCCAGCAGCCCACCCCCCATGCAAGGAGCGTCCTCATTGCAAATCTGGGGGACAATGCCGAGGCATCTGTGAGTAAACGTGAGCAGAGCCCCAGGCCAGCTGCTGCTGAACTGTTCCCACCCTTCCCAGGTAAAACACCTGAATATGTACAAGGGCTTGAAAGCCTAGAGGAAGGGCCGTGGAGCCACACCAGCGGCAGCACGCAGGCCAACTTGGTGCCTGCGGGACAGCCAGGATGGTCCTGGCCCCGGGTGCTCTTCTAGAAGCTTTCCATTGCCCTGCCTGAGATACCCTTCCTGTCCAGGCCCCCACTGCTTTTTTCCTTCCTCACCTCTGTCCGGAGAGAAATTCCAGCGGAAGGTATGGGTGACACATCCTCTTCTTTACAGGTGGCAGCCTGGCAACCCCTGCAGAAAGTCCAGCAGAGCCCCACTCACAACGGGCCACCCACAAAGCCGTGGCCCCTCACTCCCTCCCACCAGCACAGCCCCGAGACTGCTGACGGGGCAGAGAATATGGAGTCAGGCACAGCTTCAGGGGCTATTGCTGCCTGGAGCGCTGTTTATATTGACCTCAACCCAGGCACACCTGAGGAGGGCCGGCCGGCAGGTTCACGCTGCCCAGGTCAGCTAATCCTCAGCCCTCAGGGAATCACACTGTTGAAAATGGACCTCACTAAGGCAGAGTAGAAGCCAAGGAATAAAAGGACACAATGCCATTTGCAGCACTGTAGATGTGTCTAGAGGTAATCACGTGACTTGTAGTAAGTCAGAAAGTGAAAGACACATATCATATCATATCACTTATAGGTGTTACCTAAAAACGGATACCAGGGCAGATATTTCCACGGAGAAGGACAATTACAGTTTCATTAAACAAACTTATGGTTCACCAATGGAAAGGTGTGAGGATTGGTTTCATTACGATATTGGGGTTAACAGACATACAAACACAGGTGACATATATAATCACCAAAGACCTATGGAATACCAAGAGAAGACGACTCAACATTCTGTCATAACGTACATGGGAAAAGGATCCCAGGAAGAACAGACATATGTGTATGTGTAAAAGAAGCACATCTTCCACACCTACCACAAGCCAAACATTGTAATCACACTTGCTGTAATCAAAAATAAAAAATTAAATTAAAAACACGAAGAAGAAGTAGTGAGACCAACTTGAGGGGCTTTCTCCTGGCACATTCCATTCTAAATTCCAATCTAGAACACGACTTCCATTGAGGCTCTGTTGCCCTAGTAACCAGATTTGGTAAGGGAGAACTGCTGCCACCTTGTGGCCGTTTCACACAACAGCAGCTTTAATCCCAGCGCTCATGGTCACTTGATATTCAAAATCATTGCAGACCTGTAAATGACACCTGCCCTGAAAACAAATCCTGGGGTCACATATCGACCGAAAAATTCAAAGGACGCCCATATTTCAAAACGACCGTTTCAAAAGGCATATTTTACGCACATTAGTGTTCTGCTTCTTTTTCTTTCTTTCTTTCTTTGTTAAAAAAACAGGAATGGAAAAAGGCATCCCTCAGAATGGGCGAAAATATTTGCAAACGAATCAATGGACAAAGGTTTAATCTCCAACATATATAAAGAGCTCATGCAGCTTAATATTAAAACAACAAACAACCCAATACAAAAATGGGCAGAAGATCTAAAGAGACGTTTCTTCAAAGAAGACACAGAGACGGCCAAGACGCACATGAAAAGCTGCTCAACATCACTAATTATTAGAGAAATGCAAATCAAAACTACAATGAGGGATCACATCACACCTGTTAGAATCGGCATCATCAGAAAACTTACAACCAACAAACTCTGGGGAGGGTGTGGACAAAAGGAACCCTCTTCCACCATTGGTGGGAATGTAAATTGATACAGTGTCTATGGACAACAGTATGGAGTTTCGTTAAAAAAACTTGAAATAGAATTACCATATGATCCAGCAATCCTACTTCTGGGCATATACCAGAGAAAACCATAAATCAAAAAGGCACATTCACCACAAGGGTCATTGCAGCACTATTGACAATAGCCAGGTAATGGAAGCAACCTAAATACCCACAGACAGACGAATGGATAAAGATGTGGTACATATATAAAATGGAATATTACTCAGCCATAAGAAGGAATGAAACTGGGTCATTTGTAGAGACGTCGATGGATCTAGAGACTGTCATACAGAATGAAGTAAGTCAGAAAGAGAAAAACAAATATTGTATATTAATGCATATATGTGGAACCTAGACAAATGGTACAGATGAACTGGTTTGCAGAGAAGAAATAGAGACACAGAGGTAGAGAACAAACGTATGGACACCAAGTGTGGGAAGCCATGGGGTGGCGGTGGTGGGATGAGTCGGGAGATTGGGATTGACCTGTATACATGTATATGCATAAAATACATAACTAATAATAACCTGCTGTATAAAAAAATAAATAAAATTACATTTCAAAATTTTATAAAATAAAATTTAAAAATAGAAAAAAGGTCTTCCCTTCACACAGATGTATTTATATGAATGAACTATTGCCATGCTTATATCAATAAATACACAAAAGAGGAATAAAACCTAACTTGAACCAAAAAGGAAAAAATACCTGAACCCACCAGTTATACAGAGGAAAACCCAACAGGGCACTTGCTCCAGCGGTAAACAATTCTGAAATTGGTCAGAGGTGGGGAATCATCTCCCGTACAGCCAGCAGCCCACCCCCCATGCAAGGAGCGTCCTCATTGCAAATCTGGGGGACAATGCCGAGGCATCTGTGAGTAAACGTGAGCAGAGCCCCAGGCCAGCTGCTGCTGAACTGTTCCCACCCTTCCCAGGTAAAACACCTGAATATGTACAAGGGCTTGAAAGCCTAGAGGAAGGGCCGTGGAGCCACACCAGCGGCAGCACGCAGGCCAACTTGGTGACTGCAGGACAGCCAGGATGGTCCTGGCCCCGGGTGCTCTTCTAGAAGCTTTCCATTGCCCTGCCTGAGATACCCTTCCTGTCCAGGCCCCCACTGCTTTTTTCCTTCCTCACCTCTGTCCGGAGAGAAATTCCAGCGGAAGGTATGGGTGACACATCCTCTTCTTTACAGGTGGCAGCCTGGCAACCCCTGCAGAAAGTCCAGCAGAGCCCCACTCACAACGGGCCACCCACAAAGCCGTGGCCCCTCACTCCCTCCCACCAGCACAGCCCCGAGACTGCTGACGGGGCAGAGAATATGGAGTCAGGCACAGCTTCAGGGGCTATTGCTGCCTGGAGCGCTGTTTATATTGACCTCAACCCAGGCACACCTGAGGAGGGCCGGCCGGCAGGTTCAGGCTGCCCAGGTCAGCTAATCCTCAGCCCTCAGGGAATCACACTGTTGAAAATGGACCTCACTAAGGCAGAGTAGAAGCCAAGGAATAAAAGGACACAATGCCATTTGCAGCACTGTAGATGTGTCTAGAGGTAATCACGTGACTTGTAGTAAGTCAGAAAGTGAAAGACACATATCATATCATATCACTTATAGGTGTTACCTAAAAACGGATACCAGGGCAGATATTTCCACGGAGAAGGACAATCACAGATTCATTAAACAAACTTATGGTTCACCAATGGAAAGGCGTGAGGATTGGTTTCATTACGATATTGGGGTTAACAGACATACAAACACAGGTGACATATATAATCACCAAAGACCTATGGAATACCAAGAGAAGACGACTCAACATTCTGTCATAACGTACATGGGTAAAGGATCCCAGGAAGAACAGACATATGTGTATGTGTAAAAGAAGCACATCTTCCACACCTACCACAAGCCAAACATTGTAATCACACTTGCTGTAATCAAAAATAAAAAATTAAATTAAAAACACGAAGAAGAAGTAGTGAGACCAACTTGAGGGGCTTTCTCCTGGCACATTCCATTCTAAATTCCAATCTAGAACACGACTTCCATTGAGGCTCTGTTGCCCTAGTAACCAGATTTGGTAAGGGAGAACTGCTGCCACCTTGTGGCCGTTTCACACAACAGCAGCTTTAATCCCAGCGCTCATGGTCAGTTGATATTCAAAATCATTGCAGACCTGTAAATGACACCTGCCCTGAAAACAAATCCTGGGGTCACATATCGACCGAAAAATTCAAAGGACGCCCATATTTCAAAACGACCGTTTCAAAAGGCATATTTTACGCACATTAGTGTTCTGCTTCTTTTTCTTTCTTTCTTTCTTTGTTAAAAAAACAGGAATGGAAAAAGGCATCCCTCAGAATGGGCGAAAATATTTGCAAACGAATCAATGGACAAAGGTTTAATCTCCAACATATATAAAGAGCTCATGCAGCTTAATATTAAAACAACAAACAACCCAATACAAAAATGGGCAGAAGATCTAAAGAGACGTTTCTTCAAAGAAGACACAGAGACGGCCAAGACGCACATGAAAAGCTGCTCAACATCACTAATATTAGAGAAATGCAAATCAAAACTACAATGAGGGATCACCTCACACCTGTTAGAATCGGCATCATCAGAAAATCTACAACCAACAAACTCTGGGGAGGGTGTGGACAAAAGGAACCCTCTTCCACCATTGGTGGGAATGTAAATTGATACAGTGTCTATGGACAACAGTATGGAGTTTCGTTAAAAAAACTTGAAATAGAATTACCATATGATCCAGCAATCCTACTTCTGGGCATATACCAGAGAAAACCATAAATCAAAAAGGCACATTCACCACAAGGGTCATTGCAGCACTATTGACAATAGCCAGGTAATGGAAGCAACCTAAATACCCACAGACAGACGTATGGATAAAGATGTGGTACATATATAAAATGGAATATTACTCAGCCATAAGAAGGAATGAAACTGGGTCATTTGTAGAGACGTCGATGGATCTAGAGACTGTCATACAGAATGAAGTAAGTCAGAAAGAGAAAAACAAATATTGTATATTAATGCATATATGTGGAACCTAGACAAATGGTACAGATGAACTGGTTTGCAGGGAAGAAATAGAGACACAGAGGTAGAGAACAAACGTATGGACACCAAGTGTGGGAAGCCATGGGGTGGCGGTGGTGGGATGAGTCGGGAGATTGGGATTGACCTGTATACATGTATATGCATAAAATACATAACTAATAATAACCTGCTGTATAAAAAAATAAATAAAATTACATTTCAAAATTTTATAAAATAAAATTTAAAAATAGAAAAAAGGTCTTCCCTTCACACAGATGTATTTATATGAATGAACTATTGCCATGCTTATATCAGTAAATACACAAAAGAGGAATAAAACCTAACTTGAACCAAAAAGGAAAAAAATACCTGAACCCACCAGTTATACAGAGGAAAGCCCTATCAGGGCACTTGCTCCAGCGGTAAACAATTCTGAAATTGGTCAGAGGTGGGGAATCATCTCCCGTACAGCCAGCAGCCCACCCCCCATGCAAGGAGCGTCCTCATTGCAAATCTGGGGGACAATGCCGAGGCATCTGTGAGTAAACGTGAGCAGAGCCCCAGGCCAGCTGCTGCTGAACTGTTCCCACCCTTCCCAGGTAAAACACCTGAATATGTACAAGGGCTTGAAAGCCTAGAGGAAGGGCCGTGGAGCCACACCAGCGGCAGCACGCAGGCCAACTTGGTGACTGCAGGACAGCCAGGATGGTCCTGGCCCCGGGTGCTCTTCTAGAAGCTTTCCATTGCCCTGCCTGAGATACCCTTCCTGTCCAGGCCCCCACTGCTTTTTTCCTTCCTCACCTCTGTCCGGAGAGAAATTCCAGCGGAAGGTATGGGTGACACATCCTCTTCTTTACAGGTGGCAGCCTGGCAACCCCTGCAGAAAGTCCAGCAGAGCCCCACTCACAACGGGCCACCCACAAAGCCGTGGCCCCTCACTCCCTCCCACCAGCACAGCCCCGAGACTGCTGACGGGGCAGAGAATATGGAGTCAGGCACAGCTTCAGGGGCTATTGCTGCCTGGAGCGCTGTTTATATTGACCTCAACCCATGCACACCTGAGGAGGGCCGGCCGGCAGGTTCAGGCTGCCCAGGTCAGCTAATCCTCAGCCCTCAGGGAATCACACTGTTGAAAATGGACCTCACTAAGGCAGAGTAGAAGCCAAGGAATAAAAGGACACAATGCCATTTGCAGCACTGTAGATGTGTCTAGAGGTAATCACGTGACTTGTAGTAAGTCAGAAACTGAAAGACACATATCATATCATATCACTTATAGGTGTTACCTAAAAACGGATACCACGGCAGATATTTCCACGGAGAAGGACAATCACAGATTCATTAAACAAACTTATGGTTCACCAATGGAAAGGTGTGAGGATTGGTTTCATTACGATATTGGGGTTAACAGACATACAAACACAGGTGACATATATAATCACCAAAGACCTATGGAATACCAAGAGAAGACGACTCAACATTCTATCATAACGTACATGGGAAAAGGATCCCAGGAAGAACAGACATATGTGTATGTGTAAAAGAAGCACATCTTCCACACCTACCACAAGCCAAACACTGTAATCACACTTGCTGTAATCAAAAATAAAAAAATTAAATTAAAAACACGAAGAAGAAGTAGTGAGACCAACTTGAGGGGCTTTCTCCTGGCACATTCCATTCTAAATTCCAATCTAGAACACGACTTCCATTGAGGCTCTGTTGCCCTAGTAACCAGATTTGGTAAGGGAGAACTGCTGCCACCTTGTGGCCGTTTCACACAACAGCAGCTTTAATCCCAGCGCTCATGGTCAGTTGATATTCAAAATCATTGCAGACCTGTAAATGACACCTGCCCTGAAAACAAATCCTGGGGTCACATATCGACCGAAAAATTCAAAGGACGCCCATATTTCAAAACGACCGTTTCAAAAGGCATATTTTACGCACATTAGTGTTCTGCTTCTTTTTCTTTCTTTCTTTCTTTGTTAAAAAAACAGGAATGGAAAAAGGCATCCCTCAGAATGGGCGAAAATATTTGCAAACGAATCAATGGACAAAGGTTTAATCTCCAACATATATAAAGAGCTCATGCAGCTTAATATGAAAACAACAAACAACCCAATACAAAAATGGGCAGAAGATCTAAAGAGACGTTTCTTCAAAGAAGACACAGAGACGGCCAAGACGCACATGAAAAGCTGCTCAACATCACTAATTATTAGAGAAATGCAAATCAAAACTACAATGAGGGATCACCTCACACCTGTTAGAATCGGCATCATCAGAAAATCTATAACCAACAAACTCTGGGGAGGGTGTGGACAAAAGGAACCCTCTTCCACCATTGGTGGGAATGTAAATTGATACAGTGTCTATGGACAACAGTATGGAGTTTCTTTAAAAAAACTTGAAATAGAATTACCATATGATCCAGCAATCCTACTTCTGGGCATATACCAGAGAAAACCATAAATCAAAAAGGCACATTCACCACAAGGGTCATTGCAGCACTATTGACAATAGCCAGGTAATGGAAGCAACCTAAATACCCACAGACAGACGAATGGATAAAGATGTGGTACATATATAAAATGGAATATTACTCAGCCATAAGAAGGAATGAAACTGGGTCATTTGTAGAGACGTCGATGGATCTAGAGACTGTCATACAGAATGAAGTAAGTCAGAAAGAGCAAAACAAATATTGTATATTAATGCATATATGTGGAACCTAGACAAATGGTACAGATGAACTGGTTTGCAGGGAAGAAATAGAGACACAGAGGTAGAGAACAAACGTATGGACACCAAGTGTGGGAAGCCATGGGGTGGCTGTGGTGGGATGAGTCGGGAGATTGGGATTGACCTGTATACATGTATATGCATAAAATACATAACTAATAATAACCTGCTGTATAAAAAAATAAATAAAATTACATTTCAAAATTTTATAAAATAAAATTTAAAAATAGAAAAATGGTCTTCCCTTCACACAGATGTATTTATATGAATGAACTATTGCCATGCTTATATCAATAAATACACAAAAGAGGAATAAAACCTAACTTGAACCAAAAAGGAAAAAATACCTGAACCCACCAGTTATACAGAGGAAAACCCTATCAGGGCACTTGCTCCAGCGGTAAGCAATTCTGAAATTGGTCAGAGGTGGGGAATCATCTCCCGTACAGCCAGCAGCCCACCCCCCATGCAAGGAGCGTCCTCATTGCAAATCTGGGGGACAATGCCGAGGCATCTGTGAGTAAACGTGAGCAGAGCCCCAGGCCAGCTGCTGCTGAACTGTTCCCACCCTTCCCAGGTAAAACACCTGAATATGTACAAGGGCTTGAAAGCCTAGAGGAAGGGCCGTGGAGCCACACCAGCGGCAGCACGCAGGCCAACTTGGTGCCTGCGGGACAGCCAGGATGGTCCTGGCCCCGGGTGCTCTTCTAGAAGCTTTCCATTGCCCTGCCTGAGATACCCTTCCTGTCCAGGCCCCCACTGCTTTTTTCCTTCCTCACCTCTGTCCGGAGAGAAATTCCAGCGGAAGGTATGGGTGACACATCCTCTTCTTTACAGGTGGCAGCCTGGCAACCCCTGCAGAAAGTCCAGCAGAGCCCCACTCACAACGGGCCACCCACAAAGCCGTGGCCCCTCACTCCCTCCCACCAGCACAGCCCCGAGACTGCTGACGGGGCAGAGAATATGGAGTCAGGCACAGCTTCAGGGGCTATTGCTGCCTGGAGCGCTGTTTATATTGACCTCAACCCAGGCACACCTGAGGAGGGCCGGCCGGCAGGTTCAGGCTGCCCAGGTCAGCTAATCCTCAGCCCTCAGGGAATCACACTGTTGAAAATGGACCTCACTAAGGCAGAGTAGAAGCCAAGGGATAAAAGGACACACTGCCATTTGCAGCACTGTAGATGTGTCTACAGGTAATCACGTGACTTGTAGTAAGTCAGAAACTGAAAGACACATATCATATCATATCACTTATAGGTGTTACCTAAAAACGGATACCAGGGCAGATATTTCCACGGAGAAGGACAATCACAGATTCATTAAACAAACTTATGGTTCACCAATGGAAAGGTGTGAGGATTGGTTTCATTACGATATTGGGGTTAACAGACATACAAACACAGGTGACATATATAATCACCAAAGACCTATGGAATACCAAGAGAAGACGACTCAACATTCTATCATAACGTACATGGGAAAAGGATCCCAGGAAGAACAGACATATGTGTATGTGTAAAAGAAGCACATCTTCCACACCTACCACAAGCCAAACACTGTAATCACACTTGCTGTAATCAAAAATAAAAAAATTAAATTAAAAACACGAAGAAGAAGTAGTGAGACCAACTTGAGGGGCTTTCTCCTGGCACATTCCATTCTAAATTCCAATCTAGAACACGACTTCCATTGAGGCTCTGTTGCCCTAGTAACCAGATTTGGTAAGGGAGAACTGCTGCCACCTTGTGGCCGTTTCACACAACAGCAGCTTTAATCCCAGCGCTCATGGTCAGTTGATATTCAAAATCATTGCAGACCTGTAAATGACACCTGCCCTGAAAACAAATCCTGGGGTCACATATCGACCGAAAAATTCAAAGGACGCCCATATTTCAAAACGACCGTTTCAAAAGGCATATTTTACGCACATTAGTGTTCTGCTTCTTTTTCTTTCTTTCTTTCTTTGTTAAAAAAACAGGAATGGAAAAAGGCATCCCTCAGAATGGGCGAAAATATTTGCAAACGAATCAATGGACAAAGGTTTAATCTCCAACATATATAAAGAGCTCATGCAGCTTAATATTAAAACAACAAACAACCCAATACAAAAATGGGCAGAAGATCTAAAGAGACGTTTCTTCAAAGAAGACACAGAGACGGCCAAGACGCACATGAAAAGCTGCTCAACATCACTAATTATTAGAGAAATGCAAATCAAAACTACAATGAGGGATCACCTCACACCTGTTAGAATCGGCATCATCAGAAAATCTATAACCAACAAACTCTGGGGAGGGTGTGGACAAAAGGAACCCTCTTCCACCATTGGTGGGAATGTAAATTGATACAGTGTCTATGGACAACAGTATGGAGTTTCTTTAAAAAAACTTGAAATAGAATTACCATATGATCCAGCAATCCTACTTCTGGGCATATACCAGAGAAAACCATAAATCAAAAAGGCACATTCACCACAAGGGTCATTGCAGCACTATTGACAATAGCCAGGTAATGGAAGCAACCTAAATACCCACAGACAGACGAATGGATAAAGATGTGGTACATATATAAAATGGAATATTACTCAGCCATAAGAAGGAATGAAACTGGGTCATTTGTAGAGACGTCGATGGATCTAGAGACTGTCATACAGAATGAAGTAAGTCAGAAAGAGAAAAACAAATATTGTATATTAATGCATATATGTGGAACCTAGACAAATGGTACAGATGAACTGGTTTGCAGGGAAGAAATAGAGACACAGAGGTAGAGAACAAACGGATGGACACCAAGTGTGGGAAGCCATGGGGTGGCGGTGGTGGGATGAGTCGGGAGATTGGGATTGACCTGTATACATGTATATGCATAAAATACATAACTAATAATAACCTGCTGTATAAAAAAATAAATAAAATTACATTTCAAAATTTTATAAAATAAAATTTAAAAATAGAAAAAAGGTCTTCCCTTCACACAGATGTATTTATATGAATGAACTATTGCCATGCTTATATCAATAAATACACAAAAGAGGAATAAAACCTAACTTGAACCAAAAAGGAAAAAATACCTGAACCCACCAGTTATACAGAGGAAAACCCTATCAGGGCACTTGCTCCAGCGGTAAGCAATTCTGAAATTGGTCAGAGGTGGGGAATCATCTCCCGTACAGCCAGCAGCCCACCCCCCATGCAAGGAGCGTCCTCATTGCAAATCTGGGGGACAATGCCGAGGCATCTGTGAGTAAACGTGAGCAGAGCCCCAGGCCAGCTGCTGCTGAACTGTTCCCACCCTTCCCAGGTAAAACACCTGAATATGTACAAGGGCTTGAAAGCCTAGAGGAAGGGCCGTGGAGCCACACCAGCGGCAGCACGCAGGCCAACTTGGTGCCTGCGGGACAGCCAGGATGGTCCTGGCCCCGGGTGCTCTTCTAGAAGCTTTCCATTGCCCTGCCTGAGATACCCTTCCTGTCCAGGCCCCCACTGCTTTTTTCCTTCCTCACCTCTGTCCGGAGAGAAATTCCAGCGGAAGGTATGGGTGACACATCCTCTTCTTTACAGGTGGCAGCCTGGCAACCCCTGCAGAAAGTCCAGCAGAGCCCCACTCACAACGGGCCACCCACAAAGCCGTGGCCCCTCACTCCCTCCCACCAGCACAGCCCCGAGACTGCTGACGGGGCAGAGAATATGGAGTCAGGCACAGCTTCAGGGGCTATTGCTGCCTGGAGCGCTGTTTATATTGACCTCAACCCAGGCACACCTGAGGAGGGCCGGCCGGCAGGTTCACGCTGCCCAGGTCAGCTAATCCTCAGCCCTCAGGGAATCACACTGTTGAAAATGGACCTCACTAAGGCAGAGTAGAAGCCAAGGAATAAAAGGACACAATGCCATTTGCAGCACTGTAGATGTGTCTAGAGGTAATCACGTGACTTGTAGTAAGTCAGAAAGTGAAAGACACATATCATATCATATCACTTATAGGTGTTACCTAAAAACGGATACCAGGGCAGATATTTCCACGGAGAAGGACAATTACAGTTTCATTAAACAAACTTATGGTTCACCAATGGAAAGGTGTGAGGATTGGTTTCATTACGATATTGGGGTTAACAGACATACAAACACAGGTGACATATATAATCACCAAAGACCTATGGAATACCAAGAGAAGACGACTCAACATTCTGTCATAACGTACATGGGAAAAGGATCCCAGGAAGAACAGACATATGTGTATGTGTAAAAGAAGCACATCTTCCACACCTACCACAAGCCAAACATTGTAATCACACTTGCTGTAATCAAAAATAAAAAATTAAATTAAAAACACGAAGAAGAAGTAGTGAGACCAACTTGAGGGGCTTTCTCCTGGCACATTCCATTCTAAATTCCAATCTAGAACACGACTTCCATTGAGGCTCTGTTGCCCTAGTAACCAGATTTGGTAAGGGAGAACTGCTGCCACCTTGTGGCCGTTTCACACAACAGCAGCTTTAATCCCAGCGCTCATGGTCACTTGATATTCAAAATCATTGCAGACCTGTAAATGACACCTGCCCTGAAAACAAATCCTGGGGTCACATATCGACCGAAAAATTCAAAGGACGCCCATATTTCAAAACGACCGTTTCAAAAGGCATATTTTACGCACATTAGTGTTCTGCTTCTTTTTCTTTCTTTCTTTCTTTGTTAAAAAAACAGGAATGGAAAAAGGCATCCCTCAGAATGGGCGAAAATATTTGCAAACGAATCAATGGACAAAGGTTTAATCTCCAACATATATAAAGAGCTCATGCAGCTTAATATTAAAACAACAAACAACCCAATACAAAAATGGGCAGAAGATCTAAAGAGACGTTTCTTCAAAGAAGACACAGAGACGGCCAAGACGCACATGAAAAGCTGCTCAACATCACTAATTATTAGAGAAATGCAAATCAAAACTACAATGAGGGATCACATCACACCTGTTAGAATCGGCATCATCAGAAAACTTACAACCAACAAACTCTGGGGAGGGTGTGGACAAAAGGAACCCTCTTCCACCATTGGTGGGAATGTAAATTGATACAGTGTCTATGGACAACAGTATGGAGTTTCGTTAAAAAAACTTGAAATAGAATTACCATATGATCCAGCAATCCTACTTCTGGGCATATACCAGAGAAAACCATAAATCAAAAAGGCACATTCACCACAAGGGTCATTGCAGCACTATTGACAATAGCCAGGTAATGGAAGCAACCTAAATACCCACAGACAGACGAATGGATAAAGATGTGGTACATATATAAAATGGAATATTACTCAGCCATAAGAAGGAATGAAACTGGGTCATTTGTAGAGACGTCGATGGATCTAGAGACTGTCATACAGAATGAAGTAAGTCAGAAAGAGAAAAACAAATATTGTATATTAATGCATATATGTGGAACCTAGACAAATGGTACAGATGAACTGGTTTGCAGAGAAGAAATAGAGACACAGAGGTAGAGAACAAACGTATGGACACCAAGTGTGGGAAGCCATGGGGTGGCGGTGGTGGGATGAGTCGGGAGATTGGGATTGACCTGTATACATGTATATGCATAAAATACATAACTAATAATAACCTGCTGTATAAAAAAATAAATAAAATTACATTTCAAAATTTTATAAAATAAAATTTAAAAATAGAAAAAAGGTCTTCCCTTCACACAGATGTATTTATATGAATGAACTATTGCCATGCTTATATCAATAAATACACAAAAGAGGAATAAAACCTAACTTGAACCAAAAAGGAAAAAATACCTGAACCCACCAGTTATACAGAGGAAAACCCAACAGGGCACTTGCTCCAGCGGTAAACAATTCTGAAATTGGTCAGAGGTGGGGAATCATCTCCCGTACAGCCAGCAGCCCACCCCCCATGCAAGGAGCGTCCTCATTGCAAATCTGGGGGACAATGCCGAGGCATCTGTGAGTAAACGTGAGCAGAGCCCCAGGCCAGCTGCTGCTGAACTGTTCCCACCCTTCCCAGGTAAAACACCTGAATATGTACAAGGGCTTGAAAGCCTAGAGGAAGGGCCGTGGAGCCACACCAGCGGCAGCACGCAGGCCAACTTGGTGACTGCAGGACAGCCAGGATGGTCCTGGCCCCGGGTGCTCTTCTAGAAGCTTTCCATTGCCCTGCCTGAGATACCCTTCCTGTCCAGGCCCCCACTGCTTTTTTCCTTCCTCACCTCTGTCCGGAGAGAAATTCCAGCGGAAGGTATGGGTGACACATCCTCTTCTTTACAGGTGGCAGCCTGGCAACCCCTGCAGAAAGTCCAGCAGAGCCCCACTCACAACGGGCCACCCACAAAGCCGTGGCCCCTCACTCCCTCCCACCAGCACAGCCCCGAGACTGCTGACGGGGCAGAGAATATGGAGTCAGGCACAGCTTCAGGGGCTATTGCTGCCTGGAGCGCTGTTTATATTGACCTCAACCCAGGCACACCTGAGGAGGGCCGGCCGGCAGGTTCAGGCTGCCCAGGTCAGCTAATCCTCAGCCCTCAGGGAATCACACTGTTGAAAATGGACCTCACTAAGGCAGAGTAGAAGCCAAGGAATAAAAGGACACAATGCCATTTGCAGCACTGTAGATGTGTCTAGAGGTAATCACGTGACTTGTAGTAAGTCAGAAAGTGAAAGACACATATCATATCATATCACTTATAGGTGTTACCTAAAAACGGATACCAGGGCAGATATTTCCACGGAGAAGGACAATCACAGATTCATTAAACAAACTTATGGTTCACCAATGGAAAGGCGTGAGGATTGGTTTCATTACGATATTGGGGTTAACAGACATACAAACACAGGTGACATATATAATCACCAAAGACCTATGGAATACCAAGAGAAGACGACTCAACATTCTGTCATAACGTACATGGGTAAAGGATCCCAGGAAGAACAGACATATGTGTATGTGTAAAAGAAGCACATCTTCCACACCTACCACAAGCCAAACATTGTAATCACACTTGCTGTAATCAAAAATAAAAAATTAAATTAAAAACACGAAGAAGAAGTAGTGAGACCAACTTGAGGGGCTTTCTCCTGGCACATTCCATTCTAAATTCCAATCTAGAACACGACTTCCATTGAGGCTCTGTTGCCCTAGTAACCAGATTTGGTAAGGGAGAACTGCTGCCACCTTGTGGCCGTTTCACACAACAGCAGCTTTAATCCCAGCGCTCATGGTCAGTTGATATTCAAAATCATTGCAGACCTGTAAATGACACCTGCCCTGAAAACAAATCCTGGGGTCACATATCGACCGAAAAATTCAAAGGACGCCCATATTTCAAAACGACCGTTTCAAAAGGCATATTTTACGCACATTAGTGTTCTGCTTCTTTTTCTTTCTTTCTTTCTTTGTTAAAAAAACAGGAATGGAAAAAGGCATCCCTCAGAATGGGCGAAAATATTTGCAAACGAATCAATGGACAAAGGTTTAATCTCCAACATATATAAAGAGCTCATGCAGCTTAATATTAAAACAACAAACAACCCAATACAAAAATGGGCAGAAGATCTAAAGAGACGTTTCTTCAAAGAAGACACAGAGACGGCCAAGACGCACATGAAAAGCTGCTCAACATCACTAATATTAGAGAAATGCAAATCAAAACTACAATGAGGGATCACCTCACACCTGTTAGAATCGGCATCATCAGAAAATCTACAACCAACAAACTCTGGGGAGGGTGTGGACAAAAGGAACCCTCTTCCACCATTGGTGGGAATGTAAATTGATACAGTGTCTATGGACAACAGTATGGAGTTTCGTTAAAAAAACTTGAAATAGAATTACCATATGATCCAGCAATCCTACTTCTGGGCATATACCAGAGAAAACCATAAATCAAAAAGGCACATTCACCACAAGGGTCATTGCAGCACTATTGACAATAGCCAGGTAATGGAAGCAACCTAAATACCCACAGACAGACGTATGGATAAAGATGTGGTACATATATAAAATGGAATATTACTCAGCCATAAGAAGGAATGAAACTGGGTCATTTGTAGAGACGTCGATGGATCTAGAGACTGTCATACAGAATGAAGTAAGTCAGAAAGAGAAAAACAAATATTGTATATTAATGCATATATGTGGAACCTAGACAAATGGTACAGATGAACTGGTTTGCAGGGAAGAAATAGAGACACAGAGGTAGAGAACAAACGTATGGACACCAAGTGTGGGAAGCCATGGGGTGGCGGTGGTGGGATGAGTCGGGAGATTGGGATTGACCTGTATACATGTATATGCATAAAATACATAACTAATAATAACCTGCTGTATAAAAAAATAAATAAAATTACATTTCAAAATTTTATAAAATAAAATTTAAAAATAGAAAAAAGGTCTTCCCTTCACACAGATGTATTTATATGAATGAACTATTGCCATGCTTATATCAATAAATACACAAAAGAGGAATAAAACCTAACTTGAACCAAAAAGGAAAAAATACCTGAACCCACCAGTTATACAGAGGAAAACCCTATCAGGGCACTTGCTCCAGCGGTAAACAATTCTGAAATTGGTCAGAGGTGGGGAATCATCTCCCGTACAGCCAGCAGCCCACCCCCCATGCAAGGAGCGTCCTCATTGCAAAGCTGGGGGACAATGCCGAGGCATCTGTGAGTAAACGTGAGCAGAGCCCCAGGCCAGCTGCTGCTGAACTGTCCCCACCCTTCCCAGGTAAAACACCTGAATATGTACACGGGCTTGAAAGCCTAGAGGAAGGGCCGTGGAGCCACACCAGCGGCAGCACGCAGGCCAACTTGGTGCCTGCAGGACAGCCAGGATGGTCCTGGCCCCGGGTGCTCTTCTAGAAGCTTTCCATTGCCCTGCCTGAGATACCCTTCCTGTCCAGGCCCCCACTGCTTTTTTCCTTCCTCACCTCTGTCCGGAGAGAAATTCCAGCGGAAGGTATGGGTGACACATCCTCTTCTTTACAGGTGGCAGCCTGGCAACCCCTGCAGAAAGTCCAGCAGAGCCCCACTCACAACGGGCCACCCACAAAGCCGTGGCCCCTCACTCCCTCCCACCAGCACAGCCCCGAGACTGCTGACGGGGCAGAGAATATGGAGTCAGGCACAGCTTCAGGGGCTATTGCTGCCTGGAGCGCTGTTTATATTGACCTCAACCCAGGCACACCTGAGGAGGGCCGGCCGGCAGGTTCAGGCTGCCCAGGTCAGCTAATCCTCAGCCCTCAGGGAATCACACTGTTGAAAATGGACCTCACTAAGGCAGAGTAGAAGCCAAGGAATAAAAGGACACAATGCCATTTGCAGCACTGTAGATGTGTCTAGAGGTAATCACGTGACTTGTAGTAAGTCAGAAAGTGAAAGACACATATCATATCATATCACTTATAGGTGTTACCTAAAAACGGATACCAGGGCAGATATTTCCACGGAGAAGGACAATCACAGATTCATTAAACAAACTTATGGTTCACCAATGGAAAGGCGTGAGGATTGGTTTCATTACGATATTGGGGTTAACAGACATACAAACACAGGTGACATATATAATCACCAAAGACCTATGGAATACCAAGAGAAGACGACTCAACATTCTGTCATAACGTACATGGGAAAAGGATCCCAGGAAGAACAGACATATGTGTATGTGTAAAAGAAGCACATCTTCCACACCTACCACAAGCCAAACATTGTAATCACACTTGCTGTAATCAAAAATAAAAAATTAAATTAAAAACACGAAGAAGAAGTAGTGAGACCAACTTGAGGGGCTTTCTCCTGGCACATTCCATTCTAAATTCCAATCTAGAACACGACTTCCATTGAGGCTCTGTTGCCCTAGTAACCAGATTTGGTAAGGGAGAACTGCTGCCACCTTGTGGCCGTTTCACACAACAGCAGCTTTAATCCCAGCGCTCATGGTCAGTTGATATTCAAAATCATTGCAGACCTGTAAATGACACCTGCCCTGAAAACAAATCCTGGGGTCACATATCGACCGAAAAATTCAAAGGACGCCCATATTTCAAAACGACCGTTTCAAAAGGCATATTTTACGCACATTAGTGTTCTGCTTCTTTTTCTTTCTTTCTTTCTTTGTTAAAAAAACAGGAATGGAAAAAGGCATCCCTCAGAATGGGCGAAAATATTTGCAAACGAATCAATGGACAAAGGTTTAATCTCCAACATATATAAAGAGCTCATGGAGCTTAATATTAAAACAACAAACAACCCAATACAAAAATGGGCAGAAGATCTAAAGAGACGTTTCTTCAAAGAAGACACAGAGACGGCCAAGACGCACATGAAAAGCTGCTCAACATCACTAATTATTAGAGAAATGCAAATCAAAACTACAATGAGGGATCACCTCACACCTGTTAGAATCGGCATCATCAGAAAATCTACAACCAACAAACTCTGGGGAGGGTGTGGACAAAAGGAACCCTCTTCCACCATTGGTGGGAATGTAAATTGATACAGTGTCTATGGACAACAGTATGGAGTTTCGTTAAAAAAACTTGAAATAGAATTACCATATGATCCAGCAATCCTACTTCTGGGCATATACCAGAGAAAACCATAAATCAAAAAGGCACATTCACCACAAGGGTCATTGCAGCACTATTGACAATAGCCAGGTAATGGAAGCAACCTAAATACCCACAGACAGACGAATGGATAAAGATGTGGTACATATATAAAATGGAATATTACTCAGCCATAAGAAGGAATGAAACTGGGTCATTTGTAGAGACGTCGATGGATCTAGAGACTGTCATACAGAATGAAGTAAGTCAGAAAGAGAAAAACAAATATTGTATATTAATGCATATATGTGGAACCTAGACAAATGGTACAGATGAACTGGTTTGCAGGGAAGAAATAGAGACACAGAGGTAGAGAACAAACGTATGGACACCAAGTGTGGGAAGCCATGGGGTGGCGGTGGTGGGATGAGTCGGGAGATTGGGATTGACCTGTATACATGTATATGCATAAAATACATAACTAATAATAACCTGCTGTATAAAAAAATAAATAAAATTACATTTCAAAATTTTATAAAATAAAATTTAAAAATAGAAAAAAGGTCTTCCCTTCACACAGATGTATTTATATGAATGAACTATTGCCATGCTTATATCAATAAATACACAAAAGAGGAATAAAACCTAACTTGAACCAAAAAGGAAAAAATACCTGAACCCACCAGTTATACAGAGGAAAACCCTATCAGGGCACTTGCTCCAGCGGTAAACAATTCTGAAATTGGTCAGAGGTGGGGAATCATCTCCCGTACAGCCAGCAGCCCACCCCCCATGCAAGGAGCGTCCTCATTGCAAATCTGGGGGACAATGCCGAGGCATCTGTGAGTAAACGTGAGCAGAGCCCCAGGCCAGCTGCTGCTGAACTGTTCCCACCCTTCCCAGGTAAAACACCTGAATATGTACAAGGGCTTGAAAGCCTAGAGGAAGGGCCGTGGAGCCACACCAGCGGCAGCACGCAGGCCAACTTGGTGCCTGCAGGACAGCCAGGATGGTCCTGGCCCCGGGTGCTCTTCTAGAAGCTTTCCATTGCCCTGCCTGAGATACCCTTCCTGTCCAGGCCCCCACTGCTTTTTTCCTTCCTCACCTCTGTCCGGAGAGAAATTCCAGCGGAAGGTATGGGTGACACATCCTCTTCTTTACAGGTGGCAGCCTGGCAACCCCTGCAGAAAGTCCAGCAGAGCCCCACTCACAACGGGCCACCCACAAAGCCGTGGCCCCTCACTCCCTCCCACCAGCACAGCCCCGAGACTGCTGACGGGGCAGAGAATATGGAGTCAGGCACAGCTTCAGGGGCTATTGCTGCCTGGAGCGCTGTTTATATTGACCTCAACCCAGGCACACCTGAGGAGGGCCGGCCGGCAGGTTCAGGCTGCCCAGGTCAGCTAATCCTCAGCCCTCAGGGAATCACACTGTTGAAAATGGACCTCACTAAGGCAGAGTAGAAGCCAAGGAATAAAAGGACACAATGCCATTTGCAGCACTGTAGATGTGTCTAGAGGTAATCACGTGACTTGTAGTAAGTCAGAAAGTGAAAGACACATATCATATCATATCACTTATAGGTGTTACCTAAAAACGGATACCAGGGCAGATATTTCCACGGAGAAGGACAATCACAGATTCATTAAACAAACTTATGGTTCACCAATGGAAAGGCGTGAGGATTGGTTTCATTACGATATTGGGGTTAACAGACATACAAACACAGGTGACATATATAATCACCAAAGACCTATGGAATACCAAGAGAAGACGACTCAACATTCTGTCATAACGTACATGGGAAAAGGATCCCAGGAAGAACAGACATATGTGTATGTGTAAAAGAAGCACATCTTCCACACCTACCACAAGCCAAACATTGTAATCACACTTGCTGTAATCAAAAATAAAAAATTAAATTAAAAACACGAAGAAGAAGTAGTGAGACCAACTTGAGGGGCTTTCTCCTGGCACATTCCATTCTAAATTCCAATCTAGAACACGACTTCCATTGAGGCTCTGTTGCCCTAGTAACCAGATTTGGTAAGGGAGAACTGCTGCCACCTTGTGGCCGTTTCACACAACAGCAGCTTTAATCCCAGCGCTCATGGTCAGTTGATATTCAAAATCATTGCAGACCTGTAAATGACACCTGCCCTGAAAACAAATCCTGGGGTCACATATCGACCGAAAAATTCAAAGGACGCCCATATTTCAAAACGACCGTTTCAAAAGGCATATTTTACGCACATTAGTGTTCTGCTTCTTTTTCTTTCTTTCTTTCTTTGTTAAAAAAACAGGAATGGAAAAAGGCATCCCTCAGAATGGGCGAAAATATTTGCAAACGAATCAATGGACAAAGGTTTAATCTCCAACATATATAAAGAGCTCATGCAGCTTAATATTGAAACAACAAACAACCCAATACAAAAATGGGCAGAAGATCTAAAGAGACGTTTCTTCAAAGAAGACACAGAGACGGCCAAGACGCACATGAAAAGCTGCTCAACATCACTAATTATTAGAGAAATGCAAATCAAAACTACAATGAGGGATCACCTCACACCTGTTAGAATCGGCATCATCAGAAAATCTACAACCAACAAACTCTGGGGAGGGTGTGGACAAAAGGAACCCTCTTCCACCATTGGTGGGAATGTAAATTGATACAGTGTCTATGGACAACAGTATGGAGTTTCGTTAAAAAAACTTGAAATAGAATTACCATATGATCCAGCAATCCTACTTCTGGGCATATACCAGAGAAAACCATAAATCAAAAAGGCACATTCACCACAAGGGTCATTGCAGCACTATTGACAATAGCCAGGTAATGGAAGCAACCTAAATACCCACAGACAGACGAATGGATAAAGATGTGGTACATATATAAAATGGAATATTACTCAGCCATAAGAAGGAATGAAACTGGGTCATTTGTAGAGACGTCGATGGATCTAGAGACTGTCATACAGAATGAAGTAAGTCAGAAAGAGAAAAACAAATATTGTATATTAATGCATATATGTGGAACCTAGACAAATGGTACAGATGAACTGGTTTGCAGGGAAGAAATAGAGACACAGAGGTAGAGAACAAACGTATGGACACCAAGTGTGGGAAGCCATGGGGTGGCGGTGGTGGGATGAGTCGGGAGATTGGGATTGACCTGTATACATGTATATGCATAAAATACATAACTAATAATAACCTGCTGTATAAAAAAATAAATAAAATTACATTTCAAAATTTTATAAAATAAAATTTAAAAATAGAAAAAAGGTCTTCCCTTCACACAGATGTATTTATATGAATGAACTATTGCCATGCTTATATCAATAAATACACAAAAGAGGAATAAAACCTAACTTGAACCAAAAAGGAAAAAATACCTGAACCCACCAGTTATACAGAGGAAAACCCTATCAGGGCACTTGCTCCAGCGGTAAACAATTCTGAAATTGGTCAGAGGTGGGGAATCATCTCCCGTACAGCCAGCAGCCCACCCCCCATGCAAGGAGCGTCCTCATTGCAAATCTGGGGGACAATGCCGAGGCATCTGTGAGTAAACGTGAGCAGAGCCCCAGGCCAGCTGCTGCTGAACTGTTCCCACCCTTCCCAGGTAAAACACCTGAATATGTACAAGGGCTTGAAAGCCTAGAGGAAGGGCCGTGGAGCCACACCAGCGGCAGCACGCAGGCCAACTTGGTGCCTGCAGGACAGCCAGGATGGTCCTGGCCCCGGGTGCTCTTCTAGAAGCTTTCCATTGCCCTGCCTGAGATACCCTTCCTGTCCAGGCCCCCACTGCTTTTTTCCTTCCTCACCTCTGTCCGGAGAGAAATTCCAGCGGAAGGTATGGGTGACACATCCTCTTCTTTACAGGTGGCAGCCTGGCAACCCCTGCAGAAAGTCCAGCAGAGCCCCACTCACAACGGGCCACCCACAAAGCCGTGGCCCCTCACTCCCTCCCACCAGCACAGCCCCGAGACTGCTGACGGGGCAGAGAATATGGAGTCAGGCACAGCTTCAGGGGCTATTGCTGCCTGGAGCGCTGTTTATATTGACCTCAACCCAGGCACACCTGAGGAGGGCCGGCCGGCAGGTTCAGGCTGCCCAGGTCAGCTAATCCTCAGCCCTCAGGGAATCACACTGTTGAAAATGGACCTCACTAAGGCAGAGTAGAAGCCAAGGAATAAAAGGACACAATGCCATTTGCAGCACTGTAGATGTGTCTAGAGGTAATCACGTGACTTGTAGTAAGTCAGAAAGTGAAAGACACATATCATATCATATCACTTATAGGTGTTACCTAAAAACGGATACCAGGGCAGATATTTCCACGGAGAAGGACAATCACAGATTCATTAAACAAACTTATGGTTCACCAATGGAAAGGCGTGAGGATTGGTTTCATTACGATATTGGGGTTAACAGACATACAAACACAGGTGACATATATAATCACCAAAGACCTATGGAATACCAAGAGAAGACGACTCAACATTCTGTCATAACGTACATGGGAAAAGGATCCCAGGAAGAACAGACATATGTGTATGTGTAAAAGAAGCACATCTTCCACACCTACCACAAGCCAAACATTGTAATCACACTTGCTGTAATCAAAAATAAAAAATTAAATTAAAAACACGAAGAAGAAGTAGTGAGACCAACTTGAGGGGCTTTCTCCTGGCACATTCCATTCTAAATTCCAATCTAGAACACGACTTCCATTGAGGCTCTGTTGCCCTAGTAACCAGATTTGGTAAGGGAGAACTGCTGCCACCTTGTGGCCGTTTCACACAACAGCAGCTTTAATCCCAGCGCTCATGGTCAGTTGATATTCAAAATCATTGCAGACCTGTAAATGACACCTGCCCTGAAAACAAATCCTGGGGTCACATATCGACCGAAAAATTCAAAGGACGCCCATATTTCAAAACGACCGTTTCAAAAGGCATATTTTACGCACATTAGTGTTCTGCTTCTTTTTCTTTCTTTCTTTCTTTGTTAAAAAAACAGGAATGGAAAAAGGCATCCCTCAGAATGGGCGAAAATATTTGCAAACGAATCAATGGACAAAGGTTTAATCTCCAACATATATAAAGAGCTCATGCAGCTTAATATTGAAACAACAAACAACCCAATACAAAAATGGGCAGAAGATCTAAAGAGACGTTTCTTCAAAGAAGACACAGAGACGGCCAAGACGCACATGAAAAGCTGCTCAACATCACTAATTATTAGAGAAATGCAAATCAAAACTACAATGAGGGATCACCTCACACCTGTTAGAATCGGCATCATCAGAAAATCTACAACCAACAAACTCTGGGGAGGGTGTGGACAAAAGGAACCCTCTTCCACCATTGGTGGGAATGTAAATTGATACAGTGTCTATGGACAACAGTATGGAGTTTCGTTAAAAAAACTTGAAATAGAATTACCATATGATCCAGCAATCCTACTTCTGGGCATATACCAGAGAAAACCATAAATCAAAAAGGCACATTCACCACAAGGGTCATTGCAGCACTATTGACAATAGCCAGGTAATGGAAGCAACCTAAATACCCACAGACAGACGAATGGATAAAGATGTGGTACATATATAAAATGGAATATTACTCAGCCATAAGAAGGAATGAAACTGGGTCATTTGTAGAGACGTCGATGGATCTAGAGACTGTCATACAGAATGAAGTAAGTCAGAAAGAGAAAAACAAATATTGTATATTAATGCATATATGTGGAACCTAGACAAATGGTACAGATGAACTGGTTTGCAGGGAAGAAATAGAGACACAGAGGTAGAGAACAAACGTATGGACACCAAGTGTGGGAAGCCATGGGGTGGCGGTGGTGGGATGAGTCGGGAGATTGGGATTGACCTGTATACATGTATATGCATAAAATACATAACTAATAATAACCTGCTGTATAAAAAAATAAATAAAATTACATTTCAAAATTTTATAAAATAAAATTTAAAAATAGAAAAAAGGTCTTCCCTTCACACAGATGTATTTATATGAATGAACTATTGCCATGCTTATATCAATAAATACACAAAAGAGGAATAAAACCTAACTTGAACCAAAAAGGAAAAAATACCTGAACCCACCAGTTATACAGAGGAAAACCCTATCAGGGCACTTGCTCCAGCGGTAAACAATTCTGAAATTGGTCAGAGGTGGGGAATCATCTCCCGTACAGCCAGCAGCCCACCCCCCATGCAAGGAGCGTCCTCATTGCAAAGCTGGGGGACAATGCCGAGGCATCTGTGAGTAAACGTGAGCAGAGCCCCAGGCCAGCTGCTGCTGAACTGTTCCCACCCTTCCCAGGTAAAACACCTGAATATGTACAAGGGCTTGAAAGCCTAGAGGAAGGGCCGTGGAGCCACACCAGCGGCAGCACGCAGGCCAACTTGGTGCCTGCAGGACAGCCAGGATGGTCCTGGCCCCGGGTGCTCTTCTAGAAGCTTTCCATTGCCCTGCCTGAGATACCCTTCCTGTCCAGGCCCCCACTGCTTTTTTCCTTCCTCACCTCTGTCCGGAGAGAAATTCCAGCGGAAGGTATGGGTGACACATCCTCTTCTTTACAGGTGGCAGCCTGGCAACCCCTGCAGAAAGTCCAGCAGAGCCCCACTCACAACGGGCCACCCACAAAGCCGTGGCCCCTCACTCCCTCCCACCAGCACAGCCCCGAGACTGCTGACGGGGCAGAGAATATGGAGTCAGGCACAGCTTCAGGGGCTATTGCTGCCTGGAGCGCTGTTTATATTGACCTCAACCCAGGCACACCTGAGGAGGGCCGGCCGGCAGGTTCAGGCTGCCCAGGTCAGCTAATCCTCAGCCCTCAGGGAATCACACTGTTGAAAATGGACCTCACTAAGGCAGAGTAGAAGCCAAGGAATAAAAGGACACAATGCCATTTGCAGCACTGTAGATGTGTCTAGAGGTAATCACGTGACTTGTAGTAAGTCAGAAAGTGAAAGACACATATCATATCATATCACTTATAGGTGTTACCTAAAAACGGATACCAGGGCAGATATTTCCACGGAGAAGGACAATCACAGATTCATTAAACAAACTTATGGTTCACCAATGGAAAGGCGTGAGAATTGGTTTCATTACGATATTGGGGTTAACAGACATACAAACACAGGTGACATATATAATCACCAAAGACCTATGGAATACCAGGAGAAGACGACTCAACATTCTGTCATAACGTACATGGGAAAAGGATCCCAGGAAGAACAGACATATGTGTATGTGTAAAAGAAGCACATCTTCCACACCTACCACAAGCCAAACATTGTAATCACACTTGCTGTAATCAAAAATAAAAAATTAAATTAAAAACACGAAGAAGAAGTAGTGAGACCAACTTGAGGGGCTTTCTCCTGGCACATTCCATTCTAAATTCCAATCTAGAACACGACTTCCATTGAGGCTCTGTTGCCCTAGTAACCAGATTTGGTAAGGGAGAACTGCTGCCACCTTGTGGCCGTTTCACACAACAGCAGCTTTAATCCCAGCGCTCATGGTCAGTTGATATTCAAAATCATTGCAGACCTGTAAATGACACCTGCCCTGAAAACAAATCCTGGGGTCACATATCGACCGAAAAATTCAAAGGACGCCCATATTTCAAAACGACCGTTTCAAAAGGCATATTTTACGCACATTAGTGTTCTGCTTCTTTTTCTTTCTTTCTTTCTTTGTTAAAAAAACAGGAATGGAAAAAGGCATCCCTCAGAATGGGCGAAAATATTTGCAAACGAATCAATGGACAAAGGTTTAATCTCCAACATATGTAAAGAGCTCATGCAGCTTAATATTGAAACAACAAACAACCCAATACAAAAATGGGCAGAAGATCTAAAGAGACGTTTCTTCAAAGAAGACACAGAGACGGCCAAGACGCACATGAAAAGCTGCTCAACATCACTAATTATTAGAGAAATGCAAATCAAAACTACAATGAGGGATCACCTCACACCTGTTAGAATCGGCATCATCAGAAAATCTACAACCAACAAACTCTGGGGAGGGTGTGGACAAAAGGAACCCTCTTCCACCATTGGTGGGAATGTAAATTGATACAGTGTCTATGGACAACAGTATGGAGTTTCGTTAAAAAAACTTGAAATAGAATTACCATATGATCCAGCAATCCTACTTCTGGGCATATACCAGAGAAAACCATAAATCAAAAAGGCACATTCACCACAAGGGTCATTGCAGCACTATTGACAATAGCCAGGTAATGGAAGCAACCTAAATACCCACAGACAGACGAATGGATAAAGATGTGGTACATATATAAAATGGAATATTACTCAGCCATAAGAAGGAATGAAACTGGGTCATTTGTAGAGACGTCGATGGATCTAGAGACTGTCATACAGAATGAAGTAAGTCAGAAAGAGAAAAACAAATATTGTATATTAATGCATATATGTGGAACCTAGACAAATGGTACAGATGAACTGGTTTGCAGGGAAGAAATAGAGACACAGAGGTAGAGAACAAACGTATGGACACCAAGTGTGGGAAGCCATGGGGTGGCGGTGGTGGGATGAGTCGGGAGATTGGGATTGACCTGTATACATGTATATGCATAAAATACATAACTAATAATAACCTGCTGTATAAAAAAATAAATAAAATTACATTTCAAAATTTTATAAAATAAAATTTAAAAATAGAAAAAAGGTCTTCCCTTCACACAGATGTATTTATATGAATGAACTATTGCCATGCTTATATCAATAAATACACAAAAGAGGAATAAAACCTAACTTGAACCAAAAAGGAAAAAATACCTGAACCCACCAGTTATACAGAGGAAAACCCTATCAGGGCACTTGCTCCAGCGGTAAACAATTCTGAAATTGGTCAGAGGTGGGGAATCATCTCCCGTACAGCCAGCAGCCCACCCCCCATGCAAGGAGCGTCCTCATTGCAAAGCTGGGGGACAATGCCGAGGCATCTGTGAGTAAACGTGAGCAGAGCCCCAGGCCAGCTGCTGCTGAACTGTCCCCACCCTTCCCAGGTAAAACACCTGAATATGTACAAGGGCTTGAAAGCCTAGAGGAAGGGCCGTGGAGCCACACCAGCGGCAGCACGCAGGCCAACTTGGTGCCTGCAGGACAGCCAGGATGGTCCTGGCCCCGGGTGCTCTTCTAGAAGCTTTCCATTGCCCTGCCTGAGATACCCTTCCTGTCCAGGCCCCCACTGCTTTTTTCCTTCCTCACCTCTGTCCGGAGAGAAATTCCAGCGGAATGTATGGGTGACACATCCTCTTCTTTACAGGTGGCAGCCTGGCAACTCCTGCAGAAAGTCCAGCAGAGCCCCACTCACAACGGGCCACCCACAAAGCCGTGGCCCCTCACTCCCTCCCACCAGCACAGCCCCGAGACTGCTGACGGGGCAGAGAATATGGAGTCAGGCACAGCTTCAGGGGCTATTGCTGCCTGGAGCGCTGTTTATATTGACCTCAACCCAGGCACACCTGAGGAGGGCCGGCCGGCAGGTTCAGGCTGCCCAGGTCAGCTAATCCTCAGCCCTCAGGGAATCACACTGTTGAAAATGGACCTCACTAAGGCAGAGTAGAAGCCAAGGAATAAAAGGACACAATGCCATTTGCAGCACTGTAGATGTGTCTAGAGGTAATCACGTGACTTGTAGTAAGTCAGAAAGTGAAAGACACATATCATATCATATCACTTATAGGTGTTACCTAAAAACGGATACCAGGGCAGATATTTCCACGGGGAAGGACAATCACAGATTCATTAAACAAACTTATGGTTCACCAATGGAAAGGCGTGAGGATTGGTTTCATTACGATATTGGGGTTAACAGACATACAAACACAGGTGACATATATAATCACCAAAGACCTATGGAATACCAAGAGAAGACGACTCAACATTCTGTCATAACGTACATGGGAAAAGGATCCCAGGAAGAACAGACATATGTGTATGTGTAAAAGAAGCACATCTTCCACACCTACCACAAGCCAAACATTGTAATCACACTTGCTGTAATCAAAAATAAAAAATTAAATTAAAAACACGAAGAAGAAGTAGTGAGACCAACTTGAGGGGCTTTCTCCTGGCACATTCCATTCTAAATTCCAATCTAGAACACGACTTCCATTGAGGCTCTGTTGCCCTAGTAACCAGATTTGGTAAGGGAGAACTGCTGCCACCTTGTGGCCGTTTCACACAACAGCAGCTTTAATCCCAGCGCTCATGGTCAGTTGATATTCAAAATCATTGCAGACCTGTAAATGACACCTGCCCTGAAAACAAATCCTGGGGTCACATATCGACCGAAAAATTCAAAGGACGCCCATATTTCAAAACGACCGTTTCAAAAGGCATATTTTACGCACATTAGTGTTCTGCTTCTTTTTCTTTCTTTCTTTCTTTGTTAAAAAAACAGGAATGGAAAAAGGCATCCCTCAGAATGGGCGAAAATATTTGCAAACGAATCAATGGACAAAGGTTTAATCTCCAACATATATAAAGAGCTCATGCAGCTTAATATTGAAACAACAAACAACCCAATACAAAAATGGGCAGAAGATCTAAAGAGACGTTTCTTCAAAGAAGACACAGAGACGGCCAAGACGCACATGAAAAGCTGCTCAACATCACTAATTATTAGAGAAATGCAAATCAAAACTACAATGAGGGATCACCTCACACCTGTTAGAATCGGCATCATCAGAAAATCTACAACCAACAAACTCTGGGGAGGGTGTGGACAAAAGGAACCCTCTTCCACCATTGGTGGGAATGTAAATTGATACAGTGTCTATGGACAACAGTATGGAGTTTCGTTAAAAAAACTTGAAATAGAATTACCATATGATCCAGCAATCCTACTTCTGGGCATATACCAGAGAAAACCATAAATCAAAAAGGCACATTCACCACAAGGGTCATTGCAGCACTATTGACAATAGCCAGGTAATGGAAGCAACCTAAATACCCACAGACAGACGAATGGATAAAGATGTGGTACATATATAAAATGGAATATTACTCAGCCATAAGAAGGAATGAAACTGGGTCATTTGTAGAGACGTCGATGGATCTAGAGACTGTCATACAGAATGAAGTAAGTCAGAAAGAGAAAAACAAATATTGTATATTAATGCATATATGTGGAACCTAGACAAATGGTACAGATGAACTGGTTTGCAGGGAAGAAATAGAGACACAGAGGTAGAGAACAAACGTATGGACACCAAGTGTGGGAAGCCATGGGGTGGCGGTGGTGGGATGAGTCGGGAGATTGGGATTGACCTGTATACATGTATATGCATAAAATACATAACTAATAATAACCTGCTGTATAAAAAAATAAATAAAATTACATTTCAAAATTTTATAAAATAAAATTTAAAAATAGAAAAAAGGTCTTCCCTTCACACAGATGTATTTATATGAATGAACTATTGCCATGCTTATATCAATAAATACACAAAAGAGGAATAAAACCTAACTTGAACCAAAAAGGAAAAAATACCTGAACCCACCAGTTATACAGAGGAAAACCCTATCAGGGCACTTGCTCCAGCGGTAAACAATTCTGAAATTGGTCAGAGGTGGGGAATCATCTCCCGTACAGCCAGCAGCCCACCCCCCATGCAAGGAGCGTCCTCATTGCAAAGCTGGGGGACAATGCCGAGGCATCTGTGAGTAAACGTGAGCAGAGCCCCAGGCCAGCTGCTGCTGAACTGTCCCCACCCTTCCCAGGTAAAACACCTGAATATGTACAAGGGCTTGAAAGCCTAGAGGAAGGGCCGTGGAGCCACACCAGCGGCAGCACGCAGGCCAACTTGGTGCCTGCAGGACAGCCAGGATGGTCCTGGCCCCGGGTGCTCTTCTAGAAGCTTTCCATTGCCCTGCCTGAGATACCCTTCCTGTCCAGGCCCCCACTGCTTTTTTCCTTCCTCACCTCTGTCCGGAGAGAAATTCCAGCGGAAGGTATGGGTGACACATCCTCTTCTTTACAGGTGGCAGCCTGGCAACCCCTGCAGAAAGTCCAGCAGAGCCCCACTCACAACGGGCCACCCACAAAGCCGTGGCCCCTCACTCCCTCCCACCAGCACAGCCCCGAGACTGCTGACGGGGCAGAGAATATGGAGTCAGGCACAGCTTCAGGGGCTATTGCTGCCTGGAGCGCTGTTTATATTGACCTCAACCCAGGCACACCTGAGGAGGGCCGGCCGGCAGGTTCAGGCTGCCCAGGTCAGCTAATCCTCAGCCCTCAGGGAATCACACTGTTGAAAATGGACCTCACTAAGGCAGAGTAGAAGCCAAGGAATAAAAGGACACAATGCCATTTGCAGCACTGTAGATGTGTCTAGAGGTAATCACGTGACTTGTAGTAAGTCAGAAAGTGAAAGACACATATCATATCATATCACTTATAGGTGTTACCTAAAAACGGATACCAGGGCAGATATTTCCACGGAGAAGGACAATCACAGATTCATTAAACAAACTTATGGTTCACCAATGGAAAGGCGTGAGAATTGGTTTCATTACGATATTGGGGTTAACAGACATACAAACACAGGTGACATATATAATCACCAAAGACCTATGGAATACCAGGAGAAGACGACTCAACATTCTGTCATAACGTACATGGGAAAAGGATCCCAGGAAGAACAGACATATGTGTATGTGTAAAAGAAGCACATCTTCCACACCTACCACAAGCCAAACATTGTAATCACACTTGCTGTAATCAAAAATAAAAAATTAAATTAAAAACACGAAGAAGAAGTAGTGAGACCAACTTGAGGGGCTTTCTCCTGGCACATTCCATTCTAAATTCCAATCTAGAACACGACTTCCATTGAGGCTCTGTTGCCCTAGTAACCAGATTTGGTAAGGGAGAACTGCTGCCACCTTGTGGCCGTTTCACACAACAGCAGCTTTAATCCCAGCGCTCATGGTCAGTTGATATTCAAAATCATTGCAGACCTGTAAATGACACCTGCCCTGAAAACAAATCCTGGGGTCACATATCGACCGAAAAATTCAAAGGACGCCCATATTTCAAAACGACCGTTTCAAAAGGCATATTTTACGCACATTAGTGTTCTGCTTCTTTTTCTTTCTTTCTTTCTTTGTTAAAAAAACAGGAATGGAAAAAGGCATCCCTCAGAATGGGCGAAAATATTTGCAAACGAATCAATGGACAAAGGTTTAATCTCCAACATATGTAAAGAGCTCATGCAGCTTAATATTGAAACAACAAACAACCCAATACAAAAATGGGCAGAAGATCTAAAGAGACGTTTCTTCAAAGAAGACACAGAGACGGCCAAGACGCACATGAAAAGCTGCTCAACATCACTAATTATTAGAGAAATGCAAATCAAAACTACAATGAGGGATCACCTCACACCTGTTAGAATCGGCATCATCAGAAAATCTACAACCAACAAACTCTGGGGAGGGTGTGGACAAAAGGAACCCTCTTCCACCATTGGTGGGAATGTAAATTGATACAGTGTCTATGGACAACAGTATGGAGTTTCGTTAAAAAAACTTGAAATAGAATTACCATATGATCCAGCAATCCTACTTCTGGGCATATACCAGAGAAAACCATAAATCAAAAAGGCACATTCACCACAAGGGTCATTGCAGCACTATTGACAATAGCCAGGTAATGGAAGCAACCTAAATACCCACAGACAGACGAATGGATAAAGATGTGGTACATATATAAAATGGAATATTACTCAGCCATAAGAAGGAATGAAACTGGGTCATTTGTAGAGACGTCGATGGATCTAGAGACTGTCATACAGAATGAAGTAAGTCAGAAAGAGAAAAACAAATATTGTATATTAATGCATATATGTGGAACCTAGACAAATGGTACAGATGAACTGGTTTGCAGGGAAGAAATAGAGACACAGAGGTAGAGAACAAACGTATGGACACCAAGTGTGGGAAGCCATGGGGTGGCGGTGGTGGGATGAGTCGGGAGATTGGGATTGACCTGTATACATGTATATGCATAAAATACATAACTAATAATAACCTGCTGTATAAAAAAATAAATAAAATTACATTTCAAAATTTTATAAAATAAAATTTAAAAATAGAAAAAAGGTCTTCCCTTCACACAGATGTATTTATATGAATGAACTATTGCCATGCTTATATCAATAAATACACAAAAGAGGAATAAAACCTAACTTGAACCAAAAAGGAAAAAATACCTGAACCCACCAGTTATACAGAGGAAAACCCTATCAGGGCACTTGCTCCAGCGGTAAACAATTCTGAAATTGGTCAGAGGTGGGGAATCATCTCCCGTACAGCCAGCAGCCCACCCCCCATGCAAGGAGCGTCCTCATTGCAAAGCTGGGGGACAATGCCGAGGCATCTGTGAGTAAACGTGAGCAGAGCCCCAGGCCAGCTGCTGCTGAACTGTCCCCACCCTTCCCAGGTAAAACACCTGAATATGTACAAGGGCTTGAAAGCCTAGAGGAAGGGCCGTGGAGCCACACCAGCGGCAGCACGCAGGCCAACTTGGTGCCTGCAGGACAGCCAGGATGGTCCTGGCCCCGGGTGCTCTTCTAGAAGCTTTCCATTGCCCTGCCTGAGATACCCTTCCTGTCCAGGCCCCCACTGCTTTTTTCCTTCCTCACCTCTGTCCGGAGAGAAATTCCAGCGGAATGTATGGGTGACACATCCTCTTCTTTACAGGTGGCAGCCTGGCAACCCCTGCAGAAAGTCCAGCAGAGCCCCACTCACAACGGGCCACCCACAAAGCCGTGGCCCCTCACTCCCTCCCACCAGCACAGCCCCGAGACTGCTGACGGGGCAGAGAATATGGAGTCAGGCACAGCTTCAGGGGCTATTGCTGCCTGGAGCGCTGTTTATATTGACCTCAACCCAGGCACACCTGAGGAGGGCCGGCCGGCAGGTTCAGGCTGCCCAGGTCAGCTAATCCTCAGCCCTCAGGGAATCACACTGTTGAAAATGGACCTCACTAAGGCAGAGTAGAAGCCAAGGAATAAAAGGACACAATGCCATTTGCAGCACTGTAGATGTGTCTAGAGGTAATCACGTGACTTGTAGTAAGTCAGAAAGTGAAAGACACATATCATATCATATCACTTATAGGTGTTACCTAAAAACGGATACCAGGGCAGATATTTCCACGGAGAAGGACAATCACAGATTCATTAAACAAACTTATGGTTCACCAATGGAAAGGCGTGAGAATTGGTTTCATTACGATATTGGGGTTAACAGACATACAAACACAGGTGACATATATAATCACCAAAGACCTATGGAATACCAGGAGAAGACGACTCAACATTCTGTCATAACGTACATGGGAAAAGGATCCCAGGAAGAACAGACATATGTGTATGTGTAAAAGAAGCACATCTTCCACACCTACCACAAGCCAAACATTGTAATCACACTTGCTGTAATCAAAAATAAAAAATTAAATTAAAAACACGAAGAAGAAGTAGTGAGACCAACTTGAGGGGCTTTCTCCTGGCACATTCCATTCTAAATTCCAATCTAGAACACGACTTCCATTGAGGCTCTGTTGCCCTAGTAACCAGATTTGGTAAGGGAGAACTGCTGCCACCTTGTGGCCGTTTCACACAACAGCAGCTTTAATCCCAGCGCTCATGGTCAGTTGATATTCAAAATCATTGCAGACCTGTAAATGACACCTGCCCTGAAAACAAATCCTGGGGTCACATATCGACCAAAAAATTCAAAGGACGCCCATATTTCAAAACGACCGTTTCAAAAGGCATATTTTACGCACATTAGTGTTCTGCTTCTTTTTCTTTCTTTCTTTCTTTGTTAAAAAAACAGGAATGGAAAAAGGCATCCCTCAGAATGGGCGAAAATATTTGCAAACGAATCAATGGACAAAGGTTTAATCTCCAACATATGTAAAGAGCTCATGCAGCTTAATATTGAAACAACAAACAACCCAATACAAAAATGGGCAGAAGATCTAAAGAGACGTTTCTTCAAAGAAGACACAGAGACGGCCAAGACGCACATGAAAAGCTGCTCAACATCACTAATTATTAGAGAAATGCAAATCAAAACTACAATGAGGGATCACCTCACACCTGTTAGAATCGGCATCATCAGAAAATCTACAACCAACAAACTCTGGGGAGGGTGTGGACAAAAGGAACCCTCTTCCACCATTGGTGGGAATGTAAATTGATACAGTGTCTATGGACAACAGTATGGAGTTTCGTTAAAAAAACTTGAAATAGAATTACCATATGATCCAGCAATCCTACTTCTGGGCATATACCAGAGAAAACCATAAATCAAAAAGGCACATTCACCACAAGGGTCATTGCAGCACTATTGACAATAGCCAGGTAATGGAAGCAACCTAAATACCCACAGACAGACGAATGGATAAAGATGTGGTACATATATAAAATGGAATATTACTCAGCCATAAGAAGGAATGAAACTGGGTCATTTGTAGAGACGTCGATGGATCTAGAGACTGTCATACAGAATGAAGTAAGTCAGAAAGAGAAAAACAAATATTGTATATTAATGCATATATGTGGAACCTAGACAAATGGTACAGATGAACTGGTTTGCAGGGAAGAAATAGAGACACAGAGGTAGAGAACAAACGGATGGACACCAAGTGTGGGAAGCCATGGGGTGGCGGTGGTGGGATGAGTCGGGAGATTGGGATTGACCTGTATACATGTATATGCATAAAATACATAACTAATAATAACCTGCTGTATAAAAAAATAAATAAAATTACATTTCAAAATTTTATAAAATAAAATTTAAAAATAGAAAAAAGGTCTTCCCTTCACACAGATGTATTTATATGAATGAACTATTGCCATGCTTATATCAATAAATACACAAAAGAGGAATAAAACCTAACTTGAACCAAAAAGGAAAAAATACCTGAACCCACCAGTTATACAGAGGAAAACCCTATCAGGGCACTTGCTCCAGCGGTAAACAATTCTGAAATTGGTCAGAGGTGGGGAATCATCTCCCGTACAGCCAGCAGCCCACCCCCCATGCAAGGAGCGTCCTCATTGCAAATCTGGGGGACAATGCCGAGGCATCTGTGAGTAAACGTGAGCAGAGCCCCAGGCCAGCTGCTGCTGAACTGTTCCCACCCTTCCCAGGTAAAACACCTGAATATGTACAAGGGCTTGAAAGCCTAGAGGAAGGGCCGTGGAGCCACACCAGCGGCAGCACGCAGGCCAACTTGGTGCCTGCAGGACAGCCAGGAGGGTCCTGGCCCCGGGTGCTCTTCTAGAAGCTTTCCATTGCCCTGCCTGAGATACCCTTCCTGTCCAGGCCCCCACTGCTTTTTTCCTTCCTCACCTCTGTCCGGAGAGAAATTCCAGCGGAAGGTATGGGTGACACATCCTCTTCTTTACAGGTGGCAGCCTGGCAACCCCTGCAGAAAGTCCAGCAGAGCCCCACTCACAACGGGCCACCCACAAAGCCGTGGCCCCTCACTCCCTCCCACCAGCACAGCCCCGAGACTGCTGACGGGGCAGAGAATATGGAGTCAGGCACAGCTTCAGGGGCTATTGCTGCCTGGAGCGCTGTTTATATTGACCTCAACCCAGGCACACCTGAGGAGGGCCGGCCGGCAGGTTCAGGCTGCCCAGGTCAGCTAATCCTCAGCCCTCAGGGAATCACACTGTTGAAAATGGACCTCACTAAGGCAGAGTAGAAGCCAAGGAATAAAAGGACACAATGCCATTTGCAGCACTGTAGATGTGTCTAGAGGTAATCACGTGACTTGTAGTAAGTCAGAAAGTGAAAGACACATATCATATCATATCACTTATAGGTGTTACCTAAAAACGGATACCAGGGCAGATATTTCCACGGAGAAGGACAATCACAGATTCATTAAACAAACTTATGGTTCACCAATGGAAAGGCGTGAGGATTGGTTTCATTACGATATTGGGGTTAACAGACATACAAACACAGGTGACATATATAATCACCAAAGACCTATGGAATACCAAGAGAAGACGACTCAACATTCTGTCATAACGTACATGGGAAAAGGATCCCAGGAAGAACAGACATATGTGTATGTGTAAAAGAAGCACATCTTCCACACCTACCACAAGCCAAACATTGTAATCACACTTGCTGTAATCAAAAATAAAAAATTAAATTAAAAACACGAAGAAGAAGTAGTGAGACCAACTTGAGGGGCTTTCTCCTGGCACATTCCATTCTAAATTCCAATCTAGAACACGACTTCCATTGAGGCTCTGTTGCCCTAGTAACCAGATTTGGTAAGGGAGAACTGCTGCCACCTTGTGGCCGTTTCACACAACAGCAGCTTTAATCCCAGCGCTCATGGTCAGTTGATATTCAAAATCATTGCAGACCTGTAAATGACACCTGCCCTGAAAACAAATCCTGGGGTCACATATCGACCGAAAAATTCAAAGGACGCCCATATTTCAAAACGACCGTTTCAAAAGGCATATTTTACGCACATTAGTGTTCTGCTTCTTTTTCTTTCTTTCTTTCTTTGTTAAAAAAACAGGAATGGAAAAAGGCATCCCTCAGAATGGGCGAAAATATTTGCAAACGAATCAATGGACAAAGGTTTAATCTCCAACATATATAAAGAGCTCATGGAGCTTAATATTAAAACAACAAACAACCCAATACAAAAATGGGCAGAAGATCTAAAGAGACGTTTCTTCAAAGAAGACACAGAGACGGCCAAGACGCACATGAAAAGCTGCTCAACATCACTAATTATTAGAGAAATGCAAATCAAAACTACAATGAGGGATCACCTCACACCTGTTAGAATCGGCATCATCAGAAAATCTACAACCAACAAACTCTGGGGAGGGTGTGGACAAAAGGAACCCTCTTCCACCATTGGTGGGAATGTAAATTGATACAGTGTCTATGGACAACAGTATGGAGTTTCGTTAAAAAAACTTGAAATAGAATTACCATATGATCCAGCAATCCTACTTCTGGGCATATACCAGAGAAAACCATAAATCAAAAAGGCACATTCACCACAAGGGTCATTGCAGCACTATTGACAATAGCCAGGTAATGGAAGCAACCTAAATACCCACAGACAGACGAATGGATAAAGATGTGGTACATATATAAAATGGAATATTACTCAGCCATAAGAAGGAATGAAACTGGGTCATTTGTAGAGACGTCGATGGATCTAGAGACTGTCATACAGAATGAAGTAAGTCAGAAAGAGAAAAACAAATATTGTATATTAATGCATATATGTGGAACCTAGACAAATGGTACAGATGAACTGGTTTGCAGGGAAGAAATAGAGACACAGAGGTAGAGAACAAACGTATGGACACCAAGTGTGGGAAGCCATGGGGTGGCGGTGGTGGGATGAGTCGGGAGATTGGGATTGACCTGTATACATGTATATGCATAAAATACATAACTAATAATAACCTGCTGTATAAAAAAATAAATAAAATTACATTTCAAAATTTTATAAAATAAAATTTAAAAATAGAAAAAAGGTCTTCCCTTCACACAGATGTATTTATATGAATGAACTATTGCCATGCTTATATCAATAAATACACAAAAGAGGAATAAAACCTAACTTGAACCAAAAAGGAAATAATACCTGAACCCACCAGTTATACAGAGGAAAACCCTATCAGGGCACTTGCTCCAGCGGTAAACAATTCTGAAATTGGTCAGAGGTGGGGAATCATCTCCCGTACAGCCAGCAGCCCACCCCCCATGCAAGGAGCGTCCTCATTGCAAATCTGGGGGACAATGCCGAGGCATCTGTGAGTAAACGTGAGCAGAGCCCCAGGCCAGCTGCTGCTGAACTGTTCCCACCCTTCCCAGGTAAAACACCTGAATATGTACAAGGGCTTGAAAGCCTAGAGGAAGGGCCGTGGAGCCACACCAGCGGCAGCACGCAGGCCAACTTGGTGCCTGCAGGACAGCCAGGATGGTCCTGGCCCCGGGTGCTCTTCTAGAAGCTTTCCATTGCCCTGCCTGAGATACCCTTCCTGTCCAGGCCCCCACTGCTTTTTTCCTTCCTCACCTCTGTCCGGAGAGAAATTCCAGCGGAAGGTATGGGTGACACATCCTCTTCTTTACAGGTGGCAGCCTGGCAACCCCTGCAGAAAGTCCAGCAGAGCCCCACTCACAACGGGCCACCCACAAAGCCGTGGCCCCTCACTCCCTCCCACCAGCACAGCCCCGAGACTGCTGACGGGGCAGAGAATATGGAGTCAGGCACAGCTTCAGGGGCTATTGCTGCCTGGAGCGCTGTTTATATTGACCTCAACCCAGGCACACCTGAGGAGGGCCGGCCGGCAGGTTCAGGCTGCCCAGGTCAGCTAATCCTCAGCCCTCAGGGAATCACACTGTTGAAAATGGACCTCACTAAGGCAGAGTAGAAGCCAAGGAATAAAAGGACACAATGCCATTTGCAGCACTGTAGATGTGTCTAGAGGTAATCACGTGACTTGTAGTAAGTCAGAAAGTGAAAGACACATATCATATCATATCACTTATAGGTGTTACCTAAAAACGGATACCAGGGCAGATATTTCCACGGAGAAGGACAATCACAGATTCATTAAACAAACTTATGGTTCACCAATGGAAAGGCGTGAGGATTGGTTTCATTACGATATTGGGGTTAACAGACATACAAACACAGGTGACATATATAATCACCAAAGACCTATGGAATACCAAGAGAAGACGACTCAACATTCTGTCATAACGTACATGGGAAAAGGATCCCAGGAAGAACAGACATATGTGTATGTGTAAAAGAAGCACATCTTCCACACCTACCACAAGCCAAACATTGTAATCACACTTGCTGTAATCAAAAATAAAAAATTAAATTAAAAACACGAAGAAGAAGTAGTGAGACCAACTTGAGGGGCTTTCTCCTGGCACATTCCATTCTAAATTCCAATCTAGAACACGACTTCCATTGAGGCTCTGTTGCCCTAGTAACCAGATTTGGTAAGGGAGAACTGCTGCCACCTTGTGGCCGTTTCACACAACAGCAGCTTTAATCCCAGCGCTCATGGTCAGTTGATATTCAAAATCATTGCAGACCTGTAAATGACACCTGCCCTGAAAACAAATCCTGGGGTCACATATCGACCGAAAAATTCAAAGGACGCCCATATTTCAAAACGACCGTTTCAAAAGGCATATTTTACGCACATTAGTGTTCTGCTTCTTTTTCTTTCTTTCTTTCTTTGTTAAAAAATCAGGAATGGAAAAAGGCATCCCTCAGAATGGGCGAAAATATTTGCAAACGAATCAATGGACAAAGGTTTAATCTCCAACATATATAAAGAGCTCATGCAGCTTAATATTAAAACAACAAACAACCCAATACAAAAATGGGCAGAAGATCTAAAGAGACGTTTCTTCAAAGAAGACACAGAGACGGCCAAGACGCACATGAAAAGCTGCTCAACATCACTAATTATTAGAGAAATGCAAATCAAAACTACAATGAGGGATCACCTCACACCTGTTAGAATCGGCATCATCAGAAAATCTACAACCAACAAACTCTGGGGAGGGTGTGGACAAAAGGAACCCTCTTCCACCATTGGTGGGAATGTAAATTGATACAGTGTCTATGGACAACAGTATGGAGTTTCGTTAAAAAAACTTGAAATAGAATTACCATATGATCCAGCAATCCTACTTCTGGGCATATACCAGAGAAAACCATAAATCAAAAAGGCACATTCACCACAAGGGTCATTGCAGCACTATTGACAATAGCCAGGTAATGGAAGCAACCTAAATACCCACAGACAGACGAATGGATAAAGATGTGGTACATATATAAAATGGAATATTACTCAGCCATAAGAAGGAATGAAACTGGGTCATTTGTAGAGACGTCGATGGATCTAGAGACTGTCATACAGAATGAAGTAAGTCAGAAAGAGAAAAACAAATATTGTATATTAATGCATATATGTGGAACCTAGACAAATGGTACAGATGAACTGGTTTGCAGGGAAGAAATAGAGACACAGAGGTAGAGAACAAACGGATGGACACCAAGTGTGGGAAGCCATGGGGTGGCGGTGGTGGGATGAGTCGGGAGATTGGGATTGACCTGTATACATGTATATGCATAAAATACATAACTAATAATAACCTGCTGTATAAAAAAATAAATAAAATTACATTTCAAAATTTTATAAAATAAAATTTAAAAATAGAAAAAAGGTCTTCCCTTCACACAGATGTATTTATATGAATGAACTATTGCCATGCTTATATCAATAAATACACAAAAGAGGAATAAAACCTAACTTGAACCAAAAAGGAAAAAATACCTGAACCCACCAGTTATACAGAGGAAAACCCTATCAGGGCACTTGCTCCAGCGGTAAACAATTCTGAAATTGGTCAGAGGTGGGGAATCATCTCCCGTACAGCCAGCAGCCCACCCCCCATGCAAGGAGCGTCCTCATTGCAAATCTGGGGGACAATGCCGAGGCATCTGTGAGTAAACGTGAGCAGAGCCCCAGGCCAGCTGCTGCTGAACTGTTCCCACCCTTCCCAGGTAAAACACCTGAATATGTACAAGGGCTTGAAAGCCTAGAGGAAGGGCCGTGGAGCCACACCAGCGGCAGCACGCAGGCCAACTTGGTGCCTGCAGGACAGCCAGGATGGTCCTGGCCCCGGGTGCTCTTCTAGAAGCTTTCCATTGCCCTGCCTGAGATACCCTTCCTGTCCAGGCCCCCACTGCTTTTTTCCTTCCTCACCTCTGTCCGGAGAGAAATTCCAGCGGAAGGTATGGGTGACACATCCTCTTCTTTACAGGTGGCAGCCTGGCAACCCCTGCAGAAAGTCCAGCAGAGCCCCACTCACAACGGGCCACCCACAAAGCCGTGGCCCCTCACTCCCTCCCACCAGCACAGCCCCGAGACTGCTGACGGGGCAGAGAATATGGAGTCAGGCACAGCTTCAGGGGCTATTGCTGCCTGGAGCGCTGTTTATATTGACCTCAACCCAGGCACACCTGAGGAGGGCCGGCCGGCAGGTTCAGGCTGCCCAGGTCAGCTAATCCTCAGCCCTCAGGGAATCACACTGTTGAAAATGGACCTCACTAAGGCAGAGTAGAAGCCAAGGAATAAAAGGACACAATGCCATTTGCAGCACTGTAGATGTGTCTAGAGGTAATCACGTGACTTGTAGTAAGTCAGAAAGTGAAAGACACATATCATATCATATCACTTATAGGTGTTACCTAAAAACGGATACCAGGGCAGATATTTCCACGGAGAAGGACAATCACAGATTCATTAAACAAACTTATGGTTCACCAATGGAAAGGCGTGAGGATTGGTTTCATTACGATATTGGGGTTAACAGACATACAAACACAGGTGACATATATAATCACCAAAGACCTATGGAATACCAAGAGAAGACGACTCAACATTCTGTCATAACGTACATGGGAAAAGGATCCCAGGAAGAACAGACATATGTGTATGTGTAAAAGAAGCACATCTTCCACACCTACCACAAGCCAAACATTGTAATCACACTTGCTGTAATCAAAAATAAAAAATTAAATTAAAAACACGAAGAAGAAGTAGTGAGACCAACTTGAGGGGCTTTCTCCTGGCACATTCCATTCTAAATTCCAATCTAGAACACGACTTCCATTGAGGCTCTGTTGCCCTAGTAACCAGATTTGGTAAGGGAGAACTGCTGCCACCTTGTGGCCGTTTCACACAACAGCAGCTTTAATCCCAGCGCTCATGGTCAGTTGATATTCAAAATCATTGCAGACCTGTAAATGACACCTGCCCTGAAAACAAATCCTGGGGTCACATATCGACCGAAAAATACAAAGGACGCCCATATTTCAAAACGACCGTTTCAAAAGGCATATTTTACGCACATTAGTGTTCTGCTTCTTTTTCTTTCTTTCTTTCTTTGTTAAAAAAACAGGAATGGAAAAAGGCATCCCTCAGACTGGGCGAAAATATTTGCAAACGAATCAATGGACAAAGGTTTAATCTCCAACATATATAAAGAGCTCATGCAGCTTAATATTAAAACAACAAACAACCCAATACAAAAATGGGCAGAAGATCTAAAGAGACGTTTCTTCAAAGAAGACACAGAGACGGCCAAGACGCACATGAAAAGCTGCTCAACATCACTAATTATTAGAGAAATGCAAATCAAAACTACAATGAGGGATCACCTCACACCTGTTAGAATCGGCATCATCAGAAAATCTACAACCAACAAACTCTGGGGAGGGTGTGGACTAAAGGAACCCTCTTCCACCATTGGTGGGAATGTAAATTGATACAGTGTCTATGGACAACAGTATGGAGTTTCGTTAAAAAAACTTGAAATAGAATTACCATATGATCCAGCAATCCTACTTCTGGGCATATACCAGAGAAAACCATAAATCAAAAAGGCACATTCACCACAAGGGTCATTGCAGCACTATTGACAATAGCCAGGTAATGGAAGCAACCTAAATACCCACAGACAGACGAATGGATAAAGATGTGGTACATATATAAAATGGAATATTACTCAGCCATAAGAAGGAATGAAACTGGGTCATTTGTAGAGACGTCGATGGATCTAGAGACTGTCATACAGAATGAAGTAAGTCAGAAAGAGAAAAACAAATATTGTATATTAATGCATATATGTGGAACCTAGACAAATGGTACAGATGAACTGGTTTGCAGGGAAGAAATAGAGACACAGAGGTAGAGAACAAACGTATGGACACCAAGTGTGGGAAGCCATGGGGTGGCGGTGGTGGGATGAGTCGGGAGATTGGGATTGACCTGTATACATGTATATGCATAAAATACATAACTAATAATAACCTGCTGTATAAAAAAATAAATAAAATTACATTTCAAAATTTTATAAAATAAAATTTAAAAATAGAAAAAAGGTCTTCCCTTCACACAGATGTATTTATATGAATGAACTATTGCCATGCTTATATCAATAAATACACAAAAGAGGAATAAAACCTAACTTGAACCAAAAAGGAAAAAATACCTGAACCCACCAGTTATACAGAGGAAAACCCTATCAGGGCACTTGCTCCAGCGGTAAACAATTCTGAAATTGGTCAGAGGTGGGGAATCATCTCCCGTACAGCCAGCAGCCCACCCCCCATGCAAGGAGCGTCCTCATTGCAAAGCTGGGGGACAATGCCGAGGCATCTGTGAGTAAACGTGAGCAGAGCCCCAGGCCAGCTGCTGCTGAACTGTTCCCACCCTTCCCAGGTAAAACACCTGAATATGTACAAGGGCTTGAAAGCCTAGAGGAAGGGCCGTGGAGCCACACCAGCGGCAGCACGCAGGCCAACTTGGTGCCTGCAGGACAGCCAGGATGGTCCTGGCCCCGGGTGCTCTTCTAGAAGCTTTCCATTGCCCTGCCTGAGATACCCTTCCTGTCCAGGCCCCCACTGCTTTTTTCCTTCCTCACCTCTGTCCGGAGAGAAATTCCAGCGGAATGTATGGGTGACACATCCTCTTCTTTACAGGTGGCAGCCTGGCAACCCCTGCAGAAAGTCCAGCAGAGCCCCACTCACAACGGGCCACCCACAAAGCCGTGGCCCCTCACTCCCTCCCACCAGCACAGCCCCGAGACTGCTGACGGGGCAGAGAATATGGAGTCAGGCACAGCTTCAGGGGCTATTGCTGCCTGGAGCGCTGTTTATATTGACCTCAACCCAGGCACACCTGAGGAGGGCCGGCCGGCAGGTTCAGGCTGCCCAGGTCAGCTAATCCTCAGCCCTCAGGGAATCACACTGTTGAAAATGGACCTCACTAAGGCAGAGTAGAAGCCAAGGAATAAAAGGACACAATGCCATTTGCAGCACTGTAGATGTGTCTAGAGGTAATCACGTGACTTGTAGTAAGTCAGAAAGTGAAAGACACATATCATATCATATCACTTATAGGTGTTACCTAAAAACGGATACCAGGGCAGATATTTCCACGGAGAAGGACAATCACAGATTCATTAAACAAACTTATGGTTCACCAATGGAAAGGCGTGAGGATTGGTTTCATTACGATATTGGGGTTAACAGACATACAAACACAGGTGACATATATAATCACCAAAGACCTATGGAATACCAAGAGAAGACGACTCAACATTCTGTCATAACGTACATGGGAAAAGGATCCCAGGAAGAACAGGCATATGTGTATGTGTAAAAGAAGCACATCTTCCACACCTACCACAAGCCAAACATTGTAATCACACTTGCTGTAATCAAAAATAAAAAATTAAATTAAAAACACGAAGAAGAAGTAGTGAGACCAACTTGAGGGGCTTTCTCCTGGCACATTCCATTCTAAATTCCAATCTAGAACACGACTTCCATTGAGGCTCTGTTGCCCTAGTAACCAGATTTGGTAAGGGAGAACTGCTGCCACCTTGTGGCCGTTTCACACAACAGCAGCTTTAATCCCAGCGCTCACGGTCAGTTGATATTCAAAATCATTGCAGACCTGTAAATGACACCTGCCCTGAAAACAAATCCTGGGGTCACATATCGACCGAAAAATTCAAAGGACGCCCATATTTCAAAACGACCGTTTCAAAAGGCATATTTTACGCACATTAGTGTTCTGCTTCTTTTTCTTTCTTTCTTTCTTTGTTAAAAAAACAGGAATGGAAAAAGGCATCCCTCAGACTGGGCGAAAATATTTGCAAACGAATCAATGGACAAAGGTTTAATCTCCAACATATATAAAGAGCTCATGCAGCTTAATATTAAAACAACAAACAACCCAATACAAAAATGGGCAGAAGATCTAAAGAGACGTTTCTTCAAAGAAGACACAGAGACGGCCAAGACGCACATGAAAAGCTGCTCAACATCACTAATTATTAGAGAAATGCAAATCAAAACTACAATGAGGGATCACCTCACACCTGTTAGAATCGGCATCATCAGAAAATCTACAACCAACAAACTCTGGGGAGGGTGTGGACAAAAGGAACCCTCTTCCACCATTGGTGGGAATGTAAATTGATACAGTGTCTATGGACAACAGTATGGAGTTTCGTTAAAAAAACTTGTAATAGAATTACCATATGATCCAGCAATCCTACCTCTGGGCATATACCAGAGAAAACCATAAATCAAAAAGGCACATTCACCACAATGGTCATTGCAGCACTATTTACAATAGCCAGGTAATGGAAGCAACCTAAATACCCACAGACAGACGAATGGATAAAGATGTGGTACATATATAAAATGGAATATTACTCAGCCATAAGAAGGAATGAAACTGGGTCATTTGTAGAGACGTCGATGGATCTAGAGACTGTCATACAGAATGAAGTAAGTCAGAAAGAGAAAAACAGATATTGTATATTAATGCATATATGTGGAACCTAGACAAATGGTACAGATGAACTGGTTTGCAGGGAAGAAACAGAGACACAGAGGTAGAGAACACACGTAAGGACACCAAGTGTGGGAAGACATGGGGTGGTGGTGTTGGGATGAGTCGGGAGATTGGGATTGACCTGTATACATGTATATGCATAAACTACATAACTAATAGTAACCTGCTGTATAAAAAAATAAATAAAATTAAATTTCAAAATTTTATAAAATAAAATTTAAAAATAGAAAAAAGGTCTTCCCTTCACACAGATGTATTTATATGAATGAACTATTGCCATGCTTATATCAGTAAATACACAAAAGAAGAATAAACCCTAACTTAAACAAAAAAGGAAAAAAATACCTGAACCCACCAGTTATACAGAGGAAAACCCTATCAGGGCACTTGCTCCAGCGGTAAACAATTCTGAAATTGGTCAGAGGTGGGGAATCATCTCCCATACAGCCCGCAGCCCACCCCCCATGCAAGGAGCGTCCTCATTGCAAAGCTGGGGGACCGTGCCGAGGCATCTGTGAGTAAACGTGAGCAGAGCCCCAGGCCAGCTGCTGCTGAACGGTTCCCACCCTTCCCAGGTAAAACACCTGAATATGTATAAGGGCTTGAAAGCCTAGAGGAAGGGCCGTGGAGCCACACCAGCGGCAGCACGCAGGCCAACTTGGTGCCTGCAGGCCAGCCAGGATGGTCCTGGTCCCGGGTGCTCTTCTAGAAGCTTTCCATTGCCCTGCCTGAGATACCCTTCCTGTCCAGGCCCCCACTGCTTTTTTCCTTCCTCACCTCTGTCCGGAGAGAAATTCCAGCGGAATGTATGGGTGACACATCCTCTTCTTTACAGGTGGCAGCCTGGCAACCCCTGCAGAAAGTCCAGCAGAGCCCCACTCACAACGGGCCACCCACAAAGCCGTGGCCCCTCACTCCCTCCCACCAGCACAGCCCCGAGACTGCTGACGGGGCAGAGAATATGGAGTCAGGCACAGCTTCAGGGGCTATTGCTGCCTGGAGCGCTGTTTATATTGACCTCAACCCAGGCACACCTGAGGAGGGCCGGCTGGCAGGTTCACGCTGCCCAGGTCAGCTAATCCTCAGCCCTCAGGGAATCACACTGTTGAAAATGGACCTCACTAAGGCAGAGTAGAAGCCAAGGAATAAAAGGACACAATGCCATTTGCAGCACTGTAGATGTGTCTAGAGGTAATCACGTGACTTGTAGTAAGTCAGAAAGTGAAAGACACGTATCATATCATATCACTTATAGGTGTTACCTAAAAACGGATACCAGGGCAGATATTTCCACGGAGAAGGACAATCACAGATTCATTAAACAAACTTATGGTTCACCAATGGAAAGGTGTGAGGATTGGTTTCATTACGATATTGGGATTAACAGACATACAAACACAGGTGACATATATAATCACCAAAGACCTTGGAATACCAAGAGAAGACGACTCAACATTCTGTCATAACGTACATGGGAAAAGGATCCCAGGAAGAACAGGCATATGTGTATGTGTAAAAGAAGCACATCTTCCACACCTACCACAAGCCAAACATTGTAATCACACTTGCTGTAATAAAACATAAAAAATTAAATTAAAAACACGAAGAAGAAGTAGTGAGACCAACTTGAGGGGCTTTCTCCTGGCACATTCCATTCTAAATTCCAATCTAGAACATGACTTCCATTGAGGCTCTGTTGCCCTAGTAACCAGATTTGGTAAGGGAGAACTGCTGCCACCTTGTGGCCGTTTCACACAACAGCAGCTTTAATCACAGCGCTCATGGTCAGTTGATATTCAAAATCATTGCAGACCTGTAAATGACACCTGCCCTGAAAACAAATCCTGGGGTCACATATCGACCAAAAAATTCAAAGGACGCCCATATTTCAAAACGACCGTTTCAAAAGGCATATTTTACGCACATTAGTGTTCTGCTTCTTTTTCTTTCTTTCTTTCTTTGTTAAAAAAACAGGAATGGAAAAAGGCATCCCTCAGAATGGGCGAAAATATTTGCAAACGAATCAATGGACAAAGGTTTAATCTCCAACATATATAAAGAGCTCATGCAGCTTAATATTAAAACAACAAACAACCCAATACAAAATTGGGCAGAAGATCTAAAGAGACGTTTCTTCACAGAAGACACAGAGACGGCCAAGACGCACATGAAAAGCTGCTCAACATCACTAATTATTAGAGAAATGCAAATCAAAACTACAATGAGGGATCACCTCACACCTGTTAGAATCGGCATCATCAGAAAATCTACAACCAACAAACTCTGGGGAGGGTGTGGACAAAAGGAACCCTCTTCCACCATTGGTGGGAATGTAAATTGATACAGTGTCTATGGACAACAGTATGGAGTTTCGTTAAAAAAACTTGAAATAGAATTACCATATGATCCAGCAATCCTACTTCTGGGCATATACCAGAGAAAACCATAAATCAAAAAGGCACATTTACCACAATGGTATTTGCAGCACTATTTACAATAGCCAGGTAATGGAAGCAACCTAAATACCCACAGACAGACGAATGGATAAAGATGTGGTATATATATAAAATGGAATATTACTCAGCCATAAGAAGGAATGAAACTGGGTCATTTGTAGAGACGTCGATGGATCTAGAGACGTCATACAGAATGAAGTAAGTCAGAAAGAGAAAAACAAATATTGTATATTAATGCATATATGTGGAACCTAGACAAATGGTACAGATGAACTGGTTTGCAGGGAAGAAACAGAGACACAGTGGTAGAGAACAAACGTATGGACACCAAGTGTGGGAAGCCATGGGGTGGTGGTGGTGGGATGAGTCGGGAGATTGGGATTGACCTGTATACATGTATATGCATAAAATACATAACTAATAATAACCTCCTGTATAAAAAAATAAATAAAATTAAATTTCAAAATTTTATAAAATAAAATTTAAAAATAGAAAAAAGGTCTTCCCTTCACACAGATGTATTTATATGAATGAACTATTGCCATGCTTATATCAGTAAATACACAAAAGAGGAATAAAACCTAACTTGAACCAAAAAGGAAAAAAATACCTGAACCCACCAGTTATACAGAGGAAAGCCCTATCAGGGCACTTGCTCCAGCGGTAAACAATTCTTAAATTGGTCAGAGGTGGGGAATCATCTCCCATACAGCCAGCAGGCCACCCACCACGCAAGGAGCGTCCTCATTGCAAAGCTGGGGGACCGTGCCGAGGCATCTGTGAGTAAACGTGAGCAGAGCCCCAGGCCAGCTGCTGCTGAACTGTTCCCACCCTTCCCAGGTAAAACACCTGAATATGTACAAGGGCTTGAAAGCCTAGAGGAAGGGCCGTGGAGCCACACCAGCGGCAGCACGCAGGCCAACTTGGTGCCTGCAGGACATCCAGGATGGTCCTGGCCCCGGGTGCTCTTCTAGAAGCTTTCCATTGCCCTGCCTGAGATACCCTTCCTGTCCAGGCCCCCACTGCTTTTTTCCTTCCTCACCTCTGTCCGGAGAGAAATTCCAGTGGAAGGTATGGGTGACACATCCTCTTCTTTACAGGTGGCAGCCTGGCAACCCCTGCAGAAAGTCCAGCAGAGCCCCACTCACAACGGGCCACCCACAAAGCCGTGGCCCCTCACTCCCTCCCACCAGCACAGCCCCGAGACTGCTGACGGGGCAGAGAATATGGAGTCAGGCACAGCTTCAGGGGCTATTGCTGCCTGGAGCGCTGTTTATATTGACCTCAACCCAGGCACACCTGAGGAGGGCCGGCCGGCAGGTTCAGGCTGCCCAGGTCAGCTAATCCTCAGCCCTCAGGGAATCACACTGTTGAAAATGGACCTCACTAAGGCAGAGTAGAAGCCAAGGAATAAAAGGACACAATGCCATTTGCAGCACTGTAGATGTGTCTAGAGGTAATCACGTGACTTGTAGTAAGTCAGAAAGTGAAAGACACATATCATATCATATCACTTATAGGTGTTACCTAAAAACGGATACCAGGGCAGATATTTCCACGGAGAAGGACAATCACAGATTCATTAAACAAACTTATGGTTCACCAATGGAAAGGTGTGAGGATTGGTTTCATTACGATATTGGGGTTAACAGACATACAAACACAGGTGACATATATAATCACCAAAGACCTATGGAATACCAAGAGAAGACGACTCAACATTCTGTCATAACGTACATGGGAAAAGGATCCCAGGAAGAACAGACATATGTGTATGTGTAAAAGAAGCACATCTTCCACACCTACCACAAGCCAAACATTGTAATCACACTTGCTGTAATCAAAAATAAAAAATTAAATTAAAAACACGAAGAAGAAGTAGTGAGACCAACTTGAGGGGCTTTCTCCTGGCACATTCCATTCTAAATTCCAATCTAGAACACGACTTCCATTGAGGCTCTGTTGCCCTAGTAACCAGATTTGGTAAGGGAGAACTGCTGCCACCTTGTGGCCGTTTCACACAACAGCAGCTTTAATCCCAGCGCTCACGGTCAGTTGATATTCAAAATCATTGCAGACCTGTAAATGACACCTGCCCTGAAAACAAATCCTGGGGTCACATATCGACCAAAAAATTCAAAGGACGCCCATATTTCAAAACGACCGTTTCAAAAGGCATATTTTACGCACATTAGTGTTCTGCTTCTTTTTCTTTCTTTCTTTCTTTGTTAAAAAAACAGGAATGGAAAAAGGCATCCCTCAGAATGGGCGAAAATATTTGCAAACGAATCAATGGACAAAGGTTTAATCTCCAACATATATAAAGAGCTCATGCAGCTTAATATTAAAACAACAAACAACCCAATACAAAAATGGGCAGAAGATCTAAAGAGACGTTTCTTCAAAGAAGACACAGAGACGGCCAAGACGCACATGAAAAGCTGCTCAACATCACTAATTATTAGAGAAATGCAAATCAAAACTACAATGAGGGATCACCTCACAGCTGTTAGAATCGGCATCATCAGAAAATCTACAACCAACAAACTCTGGGGAGGGTGTGGACTAAAGGAACCCTCTTCCACCATTGGTGGGAATGTAAATTGATACAGTGTCTATGGACAACAGTATGGAGTTTCGTTAAAAAAACTTGAAATAGAATTACCATATGATCCAGCAATCCTACTTCTGGGCATATACCAGAGAAAACCATAAATCAAAAAGGCACATTCACCACAATGGTCGTTGCAGCACTATTTACAATAGCCAGGTAATGGAAGCAACCTAAATACCCACAGACAGACGAATGGATAAAGATGTGGTACATATATAAAATGGAATATTACTCAGCCATAAGAAGGAATGAAACTGGGTCATTTGTAGAGACGTCAATGGATCTAGAGACTGTCATACAGAATGAAGTAAGTCAGAAATAGAAAAACAAATATTGTATATTAATGCATATATGTGGAACCTAGACAAATGGTACAGATGAACTGGTTTGCAGGGAAGAAACAGAGACACAGAGGTAGAGAACAAACGTATGGACACCAAGTGTGGGAAGCCATGGGGTGGTGGTGGTGGGATGAGTCGGGAGATTGGGATTGACCTGTATATATGTATATGCATAAAATACATAACTAATAATAACCTGCTGTATAAAAAAATAAATAAAATTAAATTTCAAAATTTTATAAAATAAAATTTAAAAATAGAAAAAAGGTCTTCCCTTCACACAGATGTATTTATATGAATGAACTATTGCCATGCTTATATCAATAAATACACAAAAGAAGAATAAACCCTAACTTAAACCAAAAAGGAAAAAAATACCTGAACCCACCAGTTATACAGAGGAAAACCCTATCAGGGCACTTGCTCCAGCGGTAAACAATTCTGAAATTGGTCAGAGGTGGGGAATCATCTCCCATACAGCGAGCAGCCCACCCCCAACGCAAGGAGCGTCCTCATTGCAAAGCTGGGGGACCGTGCCGAGGCATCTGTGAGTAAACGTGAGCAGAGCCCCAGGCCAGCTGCTGCTGAACTTTTCCCACCCTTCCCAGGTAAAACACCTGAATATGTACAAGGGCTTGAAAGCCTAGAGGAAGGGCCGTGGAGCCACACCAGCGGCAGCACGCAGGCCAACTTGGTGCCTGCAGGACAGCCAGGATGGTCCTGGTCCCGGGTGCTCTTCTAGAAGCTTTCCATTGCCCTGCCTGAGATACCCTTCCTGTCCAGGCCCCCACTGCTTTTTTCCTTCCTCACCTCTGTCCGGAGAGAAATTCCAGCGGAATGTATGGGTGACACATCCTCTTCTTTACAGGTGGCAGCCTGGCAACCCCTGCAGAAAGTCCAGCAGAGCCCCACTCACAACGGGCCACCCACAAAGCCGTGGCCCCTCACTCCCTCCCACCAGCACAGCCCCGAGACTGCTGACGGGGCAGAGAATATGGAGTCAGGCACAGCTTCAGGGGCTATTGCTGCCTGGAACGCTGTTTATATTGACCTCAACCCAGGCACACCTGAGGAGGGCCGGCCGGCAGGTTCACGCTGCCCAGGTCAGCTAATCCTCAGCCCTCAGGGAATCACACTGTTGAAAATGGACCTCACTAAGGCAGAGTAGAAGCCAAGCAATAAAAGGACACAATGCCATTTGCAGCACTGTAGATGTGTCTAGAGGTAATCACGTGACTTGTAGTAAGTCAGAAAGTGAAAGACACGTATCATATCATATCACTTATAGGTGTTACCTAAAAACGGATACCAGGGCAGATATTTCCACGGAGAAGGACAATCACAGATTCATTAAACAAACTTATGGTTCACCAATGGAAAGGTGTGAGGATTGGTTTCATTACGATATTGGGATTAACAGACATACAAACACAGGTGACATATATAATCACCAAAGACCTTGGAATACCAAGAGAAGACGACTCAACATTCTGTCATAACGTACATGGGAAAAGGATCCCAGGAAGAACAGACATATGTGTATGTGTAAAAGAAGCACATCTTCCACACCTACCACAAGCCAAACATTGTAATCACACTTGCTGTAATAAAACATAAAAAATTAAATTAAAAACACGAAGAAGAAGTAGTGAGACCAACTTGAGGGGCTTTCTCCTGGCACATTCCATTCTAAATTCCAATCTAGAACACGACTTCCATTGAGGCTCTGTTGCCCTAGTAACCAGATTTGGTAAGGGAGAACTGCTGCCACCTTGTGGCCGTTTCACACAACAGCAGCTTTAATCCCAGCGCTCATGGTCAGTTGATATTCAAAATCATTGCAGACCTGTAAATGACACCTGCCCTGAAAACAAATCCTGGGGTCACATATCGACCGAAAAATTCAAAGGACGCCCATATTTCAAAACGACCGTTTCAAAAGGCATATTTTACGCACATTAGTGTTCTGCTTCTTTTTCTTTCTTTCTTTCTTTGTTAAAAAAACAGGAATGGAAAAAGGCATCCCTCAGAATGGGCGAAAATATTTGCAAACGAATCAATGGACAAAGGTTTAATCTCCAACATATATAAAGAGCTCATGCAGCTTAATATTAAAACAACAAACAACCCAATACAAAAATGGGCAGAAGATCTAAAGAGACGTTTCTTCACAGAAGACACAGAGACGGCCAAGACGCACATGAAAAGCTGCTCAACATCACTAATTATTAGAGAAATGCAAATCAAAACTACAATGAGGGATCACCTCACACCTGTTAGAATCGGCATCATCAGAAAATCTACAACCAACAAACTCTGGGGAGGGTGTGGACAAAAGGAACCCTCTTCCACCATTGGTGGGAATGTAAATTGATACAGTGTCTATGGACAACAGTATGGAGTTTCGTTAAAAAAACTTGAAATAGAATTACCATATGATCCAGCAATCCTACTTCTGGGCATATACCAGAGAAAACCATAAATCAAAAAGGCACATTCACCACAATGGTCATTGCAGCACTATTGACAATAGCCAGGTAATGGAAGCAACCTAAATACCCACAGACAGACGAATGGATAAAGATGTGGTACATATATAAAATGGAATATTACTCAGCCATAAGAAGGAAAGAAACTGGGTCATTTGTAGAGACGTCGATGGATCTAGAGACTGTCATACAGAATGAAGTAAGTCAGAAAGAGCAAAACAAATATTGTATATTAATGCATATATGTGGAACCTAGACAAATGGTACAGATGAACTGGTTTGCAGGGAAGAAACAGAGACACAGAGGTAGAGAACAAACGTATGGACACCAAGTGTGGGAAGCCATGGGGTGGTGGTGGTGGGATGAGTCGGGAGATTGGGATTGACCTGTATACATGTATATGCATAAAATACATAACTAATAATAACCTGCTGTATAAAAAAATAAATAAAATTACATTTCAAAATTTTATAAAATAAAATTTAAAAATAGAAAAAAGTCTTCCCTTCACACAGATGTATTTATATGAATGAACTATTGCCATGCTTATATCAGTAAATACACAAAAGAGGAATAAAACCTAACTTGAACCAAAAAGGAAAAAAATACCTGAACCCACCAGTTATACAGAGGAAAGCCCTATCAGGGCACTTGCTCCAGTGGTAAAAAATTCTGAAACTGGTCAGAGGTGGGGAATCATCTCCCATACAGCCAGCAGCCCACCCCCCACGCAAGGAGCATCCTCATTGCAAAGCTGGGGGACCGTGACGAGGCATCTGTGAGTAAACGTGAGCAGAGCCCCAGGCCAGCTGCTGCTGAACTGTTCCCACTCTTCCCAGGTAAAACACCTGAATATGTACAAGGGCTTGAAAGCCTAGAGGAAGGGCCGTTGAGCCACACCAGCGGCAGCACGCAGGCCAACTTGGTGCCTGCAGGACAGCCAGGATGGTCCTGGCCCCGGGTGCTCTTCTAGAAGCTTTCCATTGCCCTGCCTGAGATACCCATCCTGTCCAGGCCCCCACTGCTTTTTTCCTTCCTCACCTCTGTCCGGAGAGAAATTCCAGCGGAAGGTATGGGTGACACATCCTCTTCTTTACAGGTGGCAGCCTGGCAACCCCTGCAGAAAGTCCAGCAGAGCCCCACTCACACCGGGCCACCCACAAAGCCGTGGCCCCTCACTCACTCCCACCAGCACAGCCCCGAGACTGCTGACGGGGCAGAGAATATGGAGTCATGCACAGCTTCAGGGACTATTGCTGCCTGGAGCGCTGTTTATATTGACCTCAACCCAGGCACACCTGAGGAGGGCCGGCCGGCAGGTTCAGGCTGCCCAGGTCAGCTAATCCTCAGCCCTCAGGGAATCACACTGTTGAAAATGGACCTCACTAAGGCAGAGTAGAAGCCAAGGAATAAAAGGACACAATGCCATTTGCAGCACTGTAGATGTGTCTAGAGGTAATCACGTGACTTGTAGTAAGTCAGAAAGTGAAAGACACATATCATATCATATCACTTATAGGTGTTACCTAAAAACGGATACCAGGGCAGATATTTCCACGGAGAAGGACAATCACAGATTCATTAATCAAACTTATGGTTCACCAATGGAAAGGTGTGAGGATTGGTTTCATTACGATATTGGGGTTAACAGACATACAAACACAGGTGACATATATAATCATCAAAGACCTATGGAATACCAAGAGAAGACGACTCAACATTCTGTCATAACGTACATGGGAAAAGGATCCCAGGAAGAACAGACATATGTGTATGTGTAAAAGAAGCACATCTTCCACACCTACCACAAGCCAAACATTGTAATCACACTTGCTGTAATCAAAAATAAAAAATTAAATTAAAAACACGAAGAAGAAGTAGTGAGACCAACTTGAGGGGCTTTCTCCTGGCACATTCCATTCTAAATTCCAATCTAGAACACGACTTCCATTGAGGCTCTGTTGCCCTAGTAACCAGATTTGGTAAGGGAGAACTGCTGCCACCTTGTGGCCGTTTCACACAACAGCAGCTTTAATCCCAGCGCTCACTGTCAGTTGATATTCAAAATCATTGCAGACCTGTAAATGACACCTGCCCTGAAAACAAATCCTGGGGTCACATATCGACCAAAAAATTCAAAGGACGCCCATATTTCAAAACGACCGTTTCAAAAGGCATATTTTACGCACATTAGTGTTCTGCTTCTTTTTCTTTCTTTCTTTCTTTGTTAAAAAAACAGGAATGGAAAAAGGCATCCCTCAGAATGGGCGAAAATATTTGCAAACGAATCAATGGACAAAGGTTTAATCTCCAACATATATAAAGAGCTCATGCAGCTTAATATTAAAACAACAAACAACCCAATACAAAAATGGGCAGAAGATCTAAAGAGACGTTTCTTCAAAGAAGACACAGAGACGGCCAAGACGCACATGAAAAGCTGCTCAACATCACTAATTATTAGAGAAATGCAAATCAAAACTACAATGAGGGATCACCTCACAGCTGTTAGAATCGGCATCATCAGAAAATCTACAACCAACAAACTCTGGGGAGGGTGTGGACTAAAGGAACCCTCTTCCACCATTGGTGGGAATGTAAATTGATACAGTGTCTATGGACAACAGTATGGAGTTTCGTTAAAAAAACTTGAAATAGAATTACCATATGATCCAGCAATCCTACTTCTGGGCATATACCAGAGAAAACCATAAATCAAAAAGGCACATTCACCACAAGGGTCGTTGCAGCACTATTTACAATAGCCAGGTAATGGAAGCAACCTAAATACCCACAGACAGACGAATGGATAAAGATGTGGTACATATATAAAATGGAATATTACTCAGCCATAAGAAGGAATGAAACTGGGTCATTTGTAGAGACGTCAATGGATCTAGAGACTGTCATACAGAATGAAGTAAGTCAGAAATAGAAAAACAAATATTGTATATTAATGCATATATGTGGAACCTAGACAAATGGTACAGATGAACTGGTTTGCAGGGAAGAAACAGAGACACAGAGGTAGAGAACAAACGTATGGACACCAAGTGTGGGAAGCCATGGGGTGGTGGTGGTGGGATGAGTCGGGAGATTGGGATTGACCTGTATATATGTATATGCATAAAATACATAACTAATAATAACCTGCTGTATAAAAAAATAAATAAAATTAAATTTCAAAATTTTATAAAATAAAATTTAAAAATAGAAAAAAGGTCTTCCCTTCACACAGATGTATTTATATGAATGAACTATTGCCATGCTTATATCAATAAATACACAAAAGAAGAATAAACCCTAACTTAAACCAAAAAGGAAAAAAATACCTGAACCCACCAGTTATACAGAGGAAAACCCTATCAGGGCACTTGCTCCAGCGGTAAACAATTCTGAAATTGGTCAGAGGTGGGGAATCATCTCCCATACAGCGAGCAGCCCACCCCCAACGCAAGGAGCGTCCTCATTGCAAAGCTGGGGGACCGTGCCGAGGCATCTGTGAGTAAACGTGAGCAGAGCCCCAGGCCAGCTGCTGCTGAACTTTTCCCACCCTTCCCAGGTAAAACACCTGAATATGTACAAGGGCTTGAAAGCCTAGAGGAAGGGCCGTGGAGCCACACCAGCGGCAGCACGCAGGCCAACTTGGTGCCTGCAGGACAGCCAGGATGGTCCTGGTCCCGGGTGCTCTTCTAGAAGCTTTCCATTGCCCTGCCTGAGATACCCTTCCTGTCCAGGCCCCCACTGCTTTTTTCCTTCCTCACCTCTGTCCGGAGAGAAATTCCAGCGGAATGTATGGGTGACACATCCTCTTCTTTACAGGTGGCAGCCTGGCAACCCCTGCAGAAAGTCCAGCAGAGCCCCACTCACAACGGGCCACCCACAAAGCCGTGGCCCCTCACTCCCTCCCACCAGCACAGCCCCGAGACTGCTGACGGGGCAGAGAATATGGAGTCAGGCACAGCTTCAGGGGCTATTGCTGCCTGGAACGCTGTTTATATTGACCTCAACCCAGGCACACCTGAGGAGGGCCGGCCGGCAGGTTCACGCTGCCCAGGTCAGCTAATCCTCAGCCCTCAGGGAATCACACTGTTGAAAATGGACCTCACTAAGGCAGAGTAGAAGCCAAGCAATAAAAGGACACAATGCCATTTGCAGCACTGTAGATGTGTCTAGAGGTAATCACGTGACTTGTAGTAAGTCAGAAAGTGAAAGACACGTATCATATCATATCACTTATAGGTGTTACCTAAAAACGGATACCAGGGCAGATATTTCCACGGAGAAGGACAATCACAGATTCATTAAACAAACTTATGGTTCACCAATGGAAAGGTGTGAGGATTGGTTTCATTACGATATTGGGATTAACAGACATACAAACACAGGTGACATATATAATCACCAAAGACCTTGGAATACCAAGAGAAGACGACTCAACATTCTGTCATAACGTACATGGGAAAAGGATCCCAGGAAGAACAGACATATGTGTATGTGTAAAAGAAGCACATCTTCCACACCTACCACAAGCCAAACATTGTAATCACACTTGCTGTAATAAAACATAAAAAATTAAATTAAAAACACGAAGAAGAAGTAGTGAGACCAACTTGAGGGGCTTTCTCCTGGCACATTCCATTCTAAATTCCAATCTAGAACACGACTTCCATTGAGGCTCTGTTGCCCTAGTAACCAGATTTGGTAAGGGAGAACTGCTGCCACCTTGTGGCCGTTTCACACAACAGCAGCTTTAATCCCAGCGCTCATGGTCAGTTGATATTCAAAATCATTGCAGACCTGTAAATGACACCTGCCCTGAAAACAAATCCTGGGGTCACATATCGACCGAAAAATTCAAAGGACGCCCATATTTCAAAACGACCGTTTCAAAAGGCATATTTTACGCACATTAGTGTTCTGCTTCTTTTTCTTTCTTTCTTTCTTTGTTAAAAAAACAGGAATGGAAAAAGGCATCCCTCAGAATGGGCGAAAATATTTGCAAACGAATCAATGGACAAAGGTTTAATCTCCAACATATATAAAGAGCTCATGCAGCTTAATATTAAAACAACAAACAACCCAATACAAAAATGGGCAGAAGATCTAAAGAGACGTTTCTTCACAGAAGACACAGAGACGGCCAAGACGCACATGAAAAGCTGCTCAACATCACTAATTATTAGAGAAATGCAAATCAAAACTACAATGAGGGATCACCTCACACCTGTTAGAATCGGCATCATCAGAAAATCTACAACCAACAAACTCTGGGGAGGGTGTGGACAAAAGGAACCCTCTTCCACCATTGGTGGGAATGTAAATTGATACAGTGTCTATGGACAACAGTATGGAGTTTCGTTAAAAAAACTTGAAATAGAATTACCATATGATCCAGCAATCCTACTTCTGGGCATATACCAGAGAAAACCATAAATCAAAAAGGCACATTCACCACAATGGTCATTGCAGCACTATTGACAATAGCCAGGTAATGGAAGCAACCTAAATACCCACAGACAGACGAATGGATAAAGATGTGGTACATATATAAAATGGAATATTACTCAGCCATAAGAAGGAAAGAAACTGGGTCATTTGTAGAGACGTCGATGGATCTAGAGACTGTCATACAGAATGAAGTAAGTCAGAAAGAGCAAAACAAATATTGTATATTAATGCATATATGTGGAACCTAGACAAATGGTACAGATGAACTGGTTTGCAGGGAAGAAACAGAGACACAGAGGTAGAGAACAAACGTATGGACACCAAGTGTGGGAAGCCATGGGGTGGTGGTGGTGGGATGAGTCGGGAGATTGGGATTGACCTGTATACATGTATATGCATAAAATACATAACTAATAATAACCTGCTGTATAAAAAAATAAATAAAATTACATTTCAAAATTTTATAAAATAAAATTTAAAAATAGAAAAAAGTCTTCCCTTCACACAGATGTATTTATATGAATGAACTATTGCCATGCTTATATCAGTAAATACACAAAAGAGGAATAAAACCTAACTTGAACCAAAAAGGAAAAAAATACCTGAACCCACCAGTTATACAGAGGAAAGCCCTATCAGGGCACTTGCTCCAGTGGTAAACAATTCTGAAACTGGTCAGAGGTGGGGAATCATCTCCCATACAGCCAGCAGCCCACCCCCCACGCAAGGAGCATCCTCATTGCAAAGCTGGGGGACCGTGACGAGGCATCTGTGAGTAAACGTGAGCAGAGCCCCAGGCCAGCTGCTGCTGAACTGTTCCCACTCTTCCCAGGTAAAACACCTGAATATGTACAAGGGCTTGAAAGCCTAGAGGAAGGGCCGTTGAGCCACACCAGCGGCAGCACGCAGGCCAACTTGGTGCCTGCAGGACAGCCAGGATGGTCCTGGCCCCGGGTGCTCTTCTAGAAGCTTTCCATTGCCCTGCCTGAGATACCCATCCTGTCCAGGCCCCCACTGCTTTTTTCCTTCCTCACCTCTGTCCGGAGAGAAATTCCAGCGGAAGGTATGGGTGACACATCCTCTTCTTTACAGGTGGCAGCCTGGCAACCCCTGCAGAAAGTCCAGCAGAGCCCCACTCACACCGGGCCACCCACAAAGCCGTGGCCCCTCACTCACTCCCACCAGCACAGCCCCGAGACTGCTGACGGGGCAGAGAATATGGAGTCATGCACAGCTTCAGGGACTATTGCTGCCTGGAGCGCTGTTTATATTGACCTCAACCCAGGCACACCTGAGGAGGGCCGGCCGGCAGGTTCAGGCTGCCCAGGTCAGCTAATCCTCAGCCCTCAGGGAATCACACTGTTGAAAATGGACCTCACTAAGGCAGAGTAGAAGCCAAGGAATAAAAGGACACAATGCCATTTGCAGCACTGTAGATGTGTCTAGAGGTAATCACGTGACTTGTAGTAAGTCAGAAAGTGAAAGACACATATCATATCATATCACTTATAGGTGTTACCTAAAAACGGATACCAGGGCAGATATTTCCACGGAGAAGGACAATCACAGATTCATTAATCAAACTTATGGTTCACCAATGGAAAGGTGTGAGGATTGGTTTCATTACGATATTGGGGTTAACAGACATACAAACACAGGTGACATATATAATCATCAAAGACCTATGGAATACCAAGAGAAGACGACTCAACATTCTGTCATAACGTACATGGGAAAAGGATCCCAGGAAGAACAGACATATGTGTATGTGTAAAAGAAGCACATCTTCCACACCTACCACAAGCCAAACATTGTAATCACACTTGCTGTAATCAAAAATAAAAAATTAAATTAAAAACACGAAGAAGAAGTAGTGAGACCAACTTGAGGGGCTTTCTCCTGGCACATTCCATTCTAAATTCCAATCTAGAACACGACTTCCATTGAGGCTCTGTTGCCCTAGTAACCAGATTTGGTAAGGGAGAACTGCTGCCACCTTGTGGCCGTTTCACACAACAGCAGCTTTAATCCCAGCGCTCACTGTCAGTTGATATTCAAAATCATTGCAGACCTGTAAATGACACCTGCCCTGAAAACAAATCCTGGGGTCACATATCGACCAAAAAATTCAAAGGACGCCCATATTTCAAAACGACCGTTTCAAAAGGCATATTTTACGCACATTAGTGTTCTGCTTCTTTTTCTTTCTTTCTTTCTTTGTTAAAAAAACAGGAATGGAAAAAGGCATCCCTCAGAATGGGCGAAAATATTTGCAAACGAATCAATGGACAAAGGTTTAATCTCCAACATATATAAAGAGCTCATGCAGCTTAATATTAAAACAACAAACAACCCAATACAAAAATGGGCAGAAGATCTAAAGAGACGTTTCTTCAAAGAAGACACAGAGACGGCCAAGACGCACATGAAAAGCTGCTCAACATCACTAATTATTAGAGAAATGCAAATCAAAACTACAATGAGGGATCACCTCACAGCTGTTAGAATCGGCATCATCAGAAAATCTACAACCAACAAACTCTGGGGAGGGTGTGGACAAAAGGAACCCTCTTCCACCATTGGTGGGAATGTAAATTGATACAGTGTCTATGGACAACAGTATGGAGTTTCGTTAAAAAAACTTGAAATAGAATTACCATATGATCCAGCAATCCTACTTCTGGGCATATACCAGAGAAAACCATAAATCAAAAAGGCACATTCACCACAATGGTCATTGCAGCACTATTTACAATAGCCAGGTAATGGAAGCAACCTAAATACCCACAGACAGACGAATGGATAAAGATGTGGTACATATATAAAATGGAATATTACTCAGCCATAAGAAGGAATGAAACTGGGTCATTTGTAGAGACGTCGATGGATCTAGAGACTGTCATACAGAATGAAGTAAGTCAGAAATAGAAAAACAAATATTGTATATTAATGCATATATGTGGAACCTAGACAAATGGTACAGATGAACTGGTTTGCAGGGAAGAAACAGAGACACAGAGGTAGAGAACAAACGTATGGACACCAAGTGTGGGAAGCCATGGGGTGGTGGTGGTGGGATGAGTCGGGAGATTGGGATTGACCTGTATACATGTATATGCATAAAATACATAACTAATAATAACCTGCTGTATAAAAAAATAAATAAAATTAAATTTCAAAATTTTATAAAATAAAATTTAAAAATAGAAAAAAGGTCTTCCCTTCACACAGATGTATTTATATGAATGAACTATTGCCATGCTTTTATCAGTAAATACACAAAAGAAGAATAAACCCTAACTTAAACCAAAAAGGAAAAAAATACCTGAACCCACCAGTTATACAGAGGAAAACCCTATCAGGGCACTTGCTCCAGCGGTAAACAATTCTGAAATTGGTCAGAGGTGGGGAATCATCTCCCATACAGCGAGCAGCCCACCCCCCACGCAAGGAGCGTCCTCATTGCAAAGCTGGGGGACCGTGCCGAGGCATCTGTGAGTAAACGTGAGCAGAGCCCCAGGCCAGCTGCTGCTGAACTTTTCCCACCCTTCCCAGGTAAAACACCTGAATATGTATAAGGGCTTGAAAGCCTAGAGGAAGGGCCGTGGAGCCACACCAGCGGCAGCACGCAGGCCAACTTGGTGCCTGCAGGACAGCCAGGATGGTCCTGGTCCCGGGTGCTCTTCTAGAAGCTTTCCATTGCCCTGCCTGAGATACCCTTCCTGTCCAGGCCCCCACTGCTTTTTTCCTTCCTCACCTCTGTCCGGAGAGAAATTCCAGCGGAATGTATGGGTGACACATCCTCTTCTTTACAGGTGGCAGCCTGGCAACCCCTGCAGAAAGTCCAGCAGAGCCCCACTCACAACGGGCCACCCACAAAGCCGTGGCCCCTCACTCCCTCCCACCAGCACAGCCCCGAGACTGCTGACGGGGCAGAGAATATGGAGTCAGGCACAGCTTCAGGGGCTATTGCTGCCTGGAGCGCTGTTGATATTGACCTCAACCCAGGCACACCTGAGGAGGGCCGGCCGGCAGGTTCACGCTGCCCAGGTCAGCTAATCCTCAGCCCTCAGGGAATCACACTGTTGAAAATGGACCTCACTAAGGCAGAGTAGAAGCCAAGGAATAAAAGGACACAATGCCATTTGCAGCACTGTAGATGTGTCTAGAGGTAATCACGTGACTTGTAGTAAGTCAGAAAGTGAAAGACACGTATCATATCATATCACTTATAGGTGTTACCTAAAAACGGATACCAGGGCAGATATTTCCACGGAGAAGGACAATCACAGATTCATTAAACAAACTTATGGTTCACCAATGGAAAGGTGTGAGGATTGGTTTCATTACGATATTGGGATTAACAGACATACAAACACAGGTGACATATATAATCACCAAAGACCTTGGAATACCAAGAGAAGACGACTCAACATTCTGTCATAACGTACATGGGAAAAGGATCCCAGGAAGAACAGACATATGTGTATGTGTAAAAGAAGCACATCTTCCACACCTACCACAAGCCAAACATTGTAATCACACTTGCTGTAATAAAACATAAAAAATTAAATTAAAAACACGAAGAAGAAGTAGTGAGACCAACTTGAGGGGCTTTCTCCTGGCACATTCCATTCTAAATTCCAATCTAGAACACGACTTCCATTGAGGCTCTGTTGCCCTAGTAACCAGCTTTGGTAAGGGAGAACTGCTGCCACCTTGTGGCCGTTTCACACAACAGCAGCTTTAATCCCAGCGCTCATGGTCAGTTGATATTCAAAATCATTGCAGACCTGTAAATGACACCTGCCCTGAAAACAAATCCTGGGGTCACATATCGACCGAAAAATTCAAAGGACGCCCATATTTCAAAACGACCGTTTCAAAAGGCATATTTTACGCACATTAGTGTTCTGCTTCTTTTTCTTTCTTTCTTTCTTTGTTAAAAAAACAGGAATGGAAAAAGGCATCCCTCAGAATGGGCGAAAATATTTGCAAACGAATCAATGGACAAAGGTTTAATCTCCAACATATATAAAGAGCTCATGCAGCTTAATATTAAAACAACAAACAACCCAATACAAAAATGGGCAGAAGATCTAAAGAGACGTTTCTTCAAAGAAGACACAGAGATGGCCAAGACGCACATGAAAAGCTGCTCAACATCACTAATTATTAGAGAAATGCAAATCAAAACTACAATGAGGGATCACCTCACACCTGTTAGAATCGGCATCATCAGAAAATCTACAACCAACAAACTCTGGGGAGGGTGTGGACAAAAGGAACCCTCTTCCACCATTGGTGGGAATGTAAATTGATACAGTGTCTATGGACAACAGTATGGAGTTTCGTTAAAAAAACTTGAAATAGAATTACCATATGATCCAGCAATCCTACTTCTGGGCATATACCAGAGAAAACCATAAATCAAAAAGGCACATTCACCACAAGGGTCATTGCAGCACTATTGACAATAGCCAGGTAATGGAAGCAACCTAAATACCCACAGACAGACGAATGGATAAAGATGTGGTACATATATAAAATGGAATATTACTCAGCCATAAGAAGGAATGAAACTGGGTCATTTGTACAGACGTCGATGGATCTAGAGACTGTCATACAGAATGAAGTAAGTCAGAAAGAGAAAAACAAATATTGTATATTAATGCATATATGTGGAACCTAGACAAATGGTACAGATGAACTGGTTTGCAGGGAAGAAACAGAGACCCAGAGGTAGAGAACAAACGTATGGACACCAAGTGTGGGAAGCCATGGGGTGCTGGTGTGGGATGAGTTGGGAGATTGGGATTGACCTGTATACATGTATATGCATAAAATACATAACTAATAATAACCTGCTGTATAAAAAAATAAATAAAATTAAATTTCAAAATTTTATAAAATAAAATTTAAAAATAGAAAAAAGGTCTTCCCTTCACACAGATGTATTTATATGAATGAACTATTGCCATGCTTATATCAGTAAATACACAAAAGAGGAATAAAACCTAACTTGAACCAAAAAGGAAAAAAATACCTGAACCGACCAGTTATACAGAGGAAAGCCCTATCAGGGCACTTGCTCCAGCGGTAAACAATTCTGAAATTGGTCAGAGGTGGGGAATCATCTCCCGTACAGCCAGCAGCCCACCCCCCATGCAAGGAGCGTCCTCATTGCAAATCTGGGGTACAATGCCGAGGCATCTGTGAGTAAACGTAAGCAGAGCCCCAGGCCAGCTGCTGCTGAACTGTTCCCACCCTTCCCAGGTAAAACACCTGAATATGTACAAGGGCTTGAAAGCCTAGAGGAAGGGCCGTGGAGCCACACCAGCGGCAGCACGCAGGCCAACTTGGTGACTGCAGGACAGCCAGGATGGTCCTGGCCCCGGGTGCTCTTCTAGAAGCTTTCCATTGCCCTGCCTGAGATACCCTTCCTGTCCAGGCCCCCACTGCTTTTTTCCTTTCTCACCTCTGTCCGGAGAGAAATTCCAGCGGAAGGTATGGGTGACACATCCTCTTCTTTACAGGTGGCAGCCTGGCAACCCCTGCAGAAAGTCCAGCAGAGCCCCACTCACAACGGGCCACCCACAAAGCCGTGGCCCCTCACTCCCTCCCACCAGCACAGCCCCGAGACTGCTGACGGGGCAGAGAATATGGAGTCAGGCACAGCTTCAGGGGCTATTGCTGCCTGGAGCGCTGTTTATATTGACCTCAACCCAGGCACACCTGAGGAGGGCCGGCCGGCAGGTTCAGGCTGCCCAGGTCAGCTAATCCTCAGCCCTCAGGGAATCACACTGTTGAAAATGGACCTCACTAAGGCAGAGTAGAAGCCAAGGAATAAAAGGACACAATGCCATTTGCAGCACTGTAGATGTGTCTAGAGGTAATCACGTGACTTGTAGTAAGTCAGAAACTGAAAGACACATATCATATCATATCACTTATAGGTGTTACCTAAAAACGGATACCAGGGCAGATATTTCCACGGAGAAGGACAATCACAGATTCATTAAACAAACTTATGGTTCACCAAAGGAAAGGTGTGAGGATTGGTTTCATTACGATATTGGGGTTAACAGACATACAAACACAGGTGACATATATAATCACCAAAGACCTATGGAATACCAAGAGAAGACGACTCAACATTCTATCATAACGTACATGGGAAAAGGATCCCAGGAAGAACAGACATATGTGTATGTGTAAAAGAAGCACATCTTCCACACCTACCACAAGCCAAACACTGTAATCACACTTGCTGTAATCAAAAATAAAAAAATTAAATTAAAAACACGAAGAAGAAGTAGTGAGACCAACTTGAGGGGCTTTCTCCTGGCACATTCCATTCTAAATTCCAATCTAGAACACGACTTCCATTGAGGCTCTGTTGCCCTAGTAACCAGATTTGGTAAGGGAGAACTGCTGCCACCTTGTGGCCGTTTCACACAACAGCAGCTTTAATCCCAGCGCTCATGGTCAGTTGATATTCAAAATCATTGCAGACCTGTAAATGACACCTGCCCTGAAAACAAATCCTGGGGTCACATATCGACCGAAAAATTCAAAGGACGCCCATATTTCAAAACGACCGTTTCAAAAGGCATATTTTACACACATTAGTGTTCTGCTTCTTTTTCTTTCTTTCTTTCTTTGTTAAAAAAACAGGAATGGAAAAAGGCATCCCTCAGAATGGGCGAAAATATTTGCAAACGAATCAATGGACAAAGGTTTAATCTCCAACATATATAAAGAGCTCATGCAGCTTAATATGAAAACAACAAACAACCCAATACAAAAATGGGCAGAAGATCTAAAGAGACGTTTCTTCAAAGAAGACACAGAGACGGCCAAGACGCACATGAAAAGCTGCTCAACATCACTAATTATTAGAGAAATGCAAATCAAAACTACAATGAGGGATCACCTCACACCTGTTAGAATCGGCATCATCAGAAAATCTATAACCAACAAACTCTGGGGAGGGTGTGGACAAAAGGAACCCTCTTCCACCATTGGTGGGAATGTAAATTGATACAGTGTCTATGGACAACAGTATGGAGTTTCTTTAAAAAAACTTGAAATAGAATTACCATATGATCCAGCAATCCTACTTCTGGGCATATACCAGAGAAAACCATAAATCAAAAAGGCACATTCACCACAAGGGTCATTGCAGCACTATTGACAATAGCCAGGTAATGGAAGCAACCTAAATACCCACAGACAGACGAATGGATAAAGATGTGGTACATATATAAAATGGAATATTACTCAGCCATAAGAAGGAATGAAACTGGGTCATTTGTAGAGACGTCGATGGATCTAGAGACTGTCATACAGAATGAAGTAAGTCAGAAAGAGAAAAACAAATATTGTATATTAATGCATATATGTGGAACCTAGACAAATGGTACAGATGAACTGGTTTGCAGGGAAGAAATAGAGACACAGAGGTAGAGAACAAACGTATGGACACCAAGTGTGGGAAGCCATGGGGTGGCGGTGGTGGGATGAGTCGGGAGATTGGGATTGACCTGTATACATGTATATGCATAAAATACATAACTAATAATAACCTGCTGTATAAAAAAATAAATAAAATTACATTTCAAAATTTTATAAAATAAAATTTAAAAATAGAAAAAAGGTCTTCCCTTCACACAGATGTATTTATATGAATGAAATATTGCCATGCTTATATCAATAAATACACAAAAGAGGAATAAAACCTAACTTGAACCAAAAAGGAAAAAATACCTGAACCCACCAGTTATACAGAGGAAAACCCTATCAGGGCACTTGCTCCAGCGGTAAGCAATTCTGAAATTGGTCAGAGGTGGGGAATCATCTCCCGTACAGCCAGCAGCCCACCCCCCATGCAAGGAGCGTCCTCATTGCAAATCTGGGGGACAATGCCGAGGCATCTGTGAGTAAACGTGAGCAGAGCCCCAGGCCAGCTGCTGCTGAACTGTTCCCACCCTTCCCAGGTAAAACACCTGAATATGTACAAGGGCTTGAAAGCCTAGAGGAAGGGCCGTGGAGCCACACCAGCGGCAGCACGCAGGCCAACTTGGTGCCTGCGGGACAGCCAGGATGGTCCTGGCCCCGGGTGCTCTTCTAGAAGCTTTCCATTGCCCTGCCTGAGATACCCTTCCTGTCCAGGCCCCCACTGCTTTTTTCCTTCCTCACCTCTGTCCGGAGAGAAATTCCAGCGGAAGGTATGGGTGACACATCCTCTTCTTTACAGGTGGCAGCCTGGCAACCCCTGCAGAAAGTCCAGCAGAGCCCCACTCACAACGGGCCACCCACAAAGCCGTGGCCCCTCACTCCCTCCCACCAGCACAGCCCCGAGACTGCTGACGGGGCAGAGAATATGGAGTCAGGCACAGCTTCAGGGGCTATTGCTGCCTGGAGCGCTGTTTATATTGACCTCAACCCAGGCACACCTGAGGAGGGCCGGCCGGCAGGTTCAGGCTGCCCAGGTCAGCTAATCCTCAGCCCTCAGGGAATCACACTGTTGAAAATGGACCTCACTAAGGCAGAGTAGAAGCCAAGGAATAAAAGGACACACTGCCATTTGCAGCACTGTAGATGTGTCTACAGGTAATCACGTGACTTGTAGTAAGTCAGAAACTGAAAGACACATATCATATCATATCACTTATAGGTGTTACCTAAAAACGGATACCAGGGCAGATATTTCCACGGAGAAGGACAATCACAGATTCATTAAACAAACTTATGGTTCACCAATGGAAAGGTGTGAGGATTGGTTTCATTACGATATTGGGGTTAACAGACATACAAACACAGGTGACATATATAATCACCAAAGACCTATGGAATACCAAGAGAAGACGACTCAACATTCTATCATAACGTACATGGGAAAAGGATCCCAGGAAGAACAGACATATGTGTATGTGTAAAAGAAGCACATCTTCCACACCTACCACAAGCCAAACACTGTAATCACACTTGCTGTAATCAAAAATAAAAAAATTAAATTAAAAACACGAAGAAGAAGTAGTGAGACCAACTTGAGGGGCTTTCTCCTGGCACATTCCATTCTAAATTCCAATCTAGAACACGACTTCCATTGAGGCTCTGTTGCCCTAGTAACCAGATTTGGTAAGGGAGAACTGCTGCCACCTTGTGGCCGTTTCACACAACAGCAGCTTTAATCCCAGCGCTCATGGTCAGTTGATATTCAAAATCATTGCAGACCTGTAAATGACACCTGCCCTGAAAACAAATCCTGGGGTCACATATCGACCGAAAAATTCAAAGGACGCCCATATTTCAAAACGACCGTTTCAAAAGGCATATTTTACGCACATTAGTGTTCTGCTTCTTTTTCTTTCTTTCTTTCTTTGTTAAAAAAACAGGAATGGAAAAAGGCATCCCTCAGAATGGGCGAAAATATTTGCAAACGAATCAATGGACAAAGGTTTAATCTCCAACATATATAAAGAGCTCATGCAGCTTAATATTAAAACAACAAACAACCCAATACAAAAATGGGCAGAAGATCTAAAGAGACGTTTCTTCAAAGAAGACACAGAGACGGCCAAGACGCACATGAAAAGCTGCTCAACATCACTAATTATTAGAGAAATGCAAATCAAAACTACAATGAGGGATCACCTCACACCTGTTAGAATCGGCATCATCAGAAAATCTATAACCAACAAACTCTGGGGAGGGTGTGGACAAAAGGAACCCTCTTCCACCATTGGTGGGAATGTAAATTGATACAGTGTCTATGGACAACAGTATGGAGTTTCTTTAAAAAAACTTGAAATAGAATTACCATATGATCCAGCAATCCTACTTCTGGGCATATACCAGAGAAAACCATAAATCAAAAAGGCACATTCACCACAATGGTCATTGCAGCACTATTTACAATAGCCAGGTAATGGAAGCAACCTAAATACCCACAGACAGACGAATGGATAAAGATGTGGTACATATATAAAATGGAATATTACTCAGCCAAAAGAAGGAATGAAACTGGGTCATTTGTAGAGACGTCGATGGATCTAGAGACTGTCATACAGAATGAAGTAAGTCAGAAATAGAAAAACAAATATTGTATATTAATGCATATATGTGGAACCTAGACAAATGGTACAGATGAACTGGTTTGCAGGGAAGAAACAGAGACACAGAGGTAGAGAACAAACGTATGGACACCAAGTGTGGGAAGCCATGGGGTGGTGGTGGTGGGATGAGTCGGGAGATTGGGATTGACCTGTATACATGTATATGCATAAAATACATAACTAATAATAACCTGCTGTATAAAAAAATAAATAAAATTAAATTTCAAAATTTTATAAAATAAAATTTAAAAATAGAAAAAAGGTCTTCCCTTCACACAGATGTATTTATATGAATGAACTATTGCCATGCTTTTATCAGTAAATACACAAAAGAAGAATAAACCCTAACTTAAACCAAAAAGGAAAAAAATACCTGAACCCACCAGTTATACAGAGGAAAACCCTATCAGGGCACTTGCTCCAGCGGTAAACAATTCTGAAATTGGTCAGAGGTGGGGAATCATCTCCCATACAGCGAGCAGCCCACCCCCCACGCAAGGAGCGTCCTCATTGCAAAGCTGGGGGACCGTGCCGAGGCATCTGTGAGTAAACGTGAGCAGAGCCCCAGGCCAGCTGCTGCTGAACTTTTCCCACCCTTCCCAGGTAAAACACCTGAATATGTATAAGGGCTTGAAAGCCTAGAGGAAGGGCCGTGGAGCCACACCAGCGGCAGCACGCAGGCCAACTTGGTGCCTGCAGGACAGCCAGGATGGTCCTGGTCCCGGGTGCTCTTCTAGAAGCTTTCCATTGCCCTGCCTGAGATACCCTTCCTGTCCAGGCCCCCACTGCTTTTTTCCTTCCTCACCTCTGTCCGGAGAGAAATTCCAGCGGAATGTATGGGTGACACATCCTCTTCTTTACAGGTGGCAGCCTGGCAACCCCTGCAGAAAGTCCAGCAGAGCCCCACTCACAACGGGCCACCCACAAAGCCGTGGCCCCTCACTCCCTCCCACCAGCACAGCCCCGAGACTGCTGACGGGGCAGAGAATATGGAGTCAGGCACAGCTTCAGGGGCTATTGCTGCCTGGAGCGCTGTTGATATTGACCTCAACCCAGGCACACCTGAGGAGGGCCGGCCGGCAGGTTCACGCTGCCCAGGTCAGCTAATCCTCAGCCCTCAGGGAATCACACTGTTGAAAATGGACCTCACTAAGGCAGAGTAGAAGCCAAGGAATAAAAGGACACAATGCCATTTGCAGCACTGTAGATGTGTCTAGAGGTAATCACGTGACTTGTAGTAAGTCAGAAAGTGAAAGACACGTATCATATCATATCACTTATAGGTGTTACCTAAAAACGGATACCAGGGCAGATATTTCCACGGAGAAGGACAATCACAGATTCATTAAACAAACTTATGGTTCACCAATGGAAAGGTGTGAGGATTGGTTTCATTACGATATTGGGATTAACAGACATACAAACACAGGTGACATATATAATCACCAAAGACCTTGGAATACCAAGAGAAGACGACTCAACATTCTGTCATAACGTACATGGGAAAAGGATCCCAGGAAGAACAGACATATGTGTATGTGTAAAAGAAGCACATCTTCCACACCTACCACAAGCCAAACATTGTAATCACACTTGCTGTAATAAAACATAAAAAATTAAATTAAAAACACGAAGAAGAAGTAGTGAGACCAACTTGAGGGGCTTTCTCCTGGCACATTCCATTCTAAATTCCAATCTAGAACACGACTTCCATTGAGGCTCTGTTGCCCTAGTAACCAGATTTGGTAAGGGAGAACTGCTGCCACCTTGTGGCCGTTTCACACAACAGCAGCTTTAATCCCAGCGCTCATGGTCAGTTGATATTCAAAATCATTGCAGACCTGTAAATGACACCTGCCCTGAAAACAAATCCTGGGGTCACATATCGACCGAAAAATTCAAAGGACGCCCATATTTCAAAACGACCGTTTCAAAAGGCATATTTTACGCACATTAGTGTTCTGCTTCTTTTTCTTTCTTTCTTTCTTTGTTAAAAAAACAGGAATGGAAAAAGGCATCCCTCAGAATGGGCGAAAATATTTGCAAACGAATCAATGGACAAAGGTTTAATCTCCAACATATATAAAGAGCTCATGCAGCTTAATATTAAAACAACAAACAACCCAATACAAAAATGGGCAGAAGATCTAAAGAGACGTTTCTTCAAAGAAGACACAGAGATGGCCAAGACGCACATGAAAAGCTGCTCAACATCACTAATTATTAGAGAAATGCAAATCAAAACTACAATGAGGGATCACCTCACACCTGTTAGAATCGGCATCATCAGAAAATCTACAACCAACAAACTCTGGGGAGGGTGTGGACAAAAGGAACCCTCTTCCACCATTGGTGGGAATGTAAATTGATACAGTGTCTATGGACAACAGTATGGAGTTTCGTTAAAAAAACTTGAAATAGAATTACCATATGATCCAGCAATCCTACTTCTGGGCATATACCAGAGAAAACCATAAATCAAAAAGGCACATTCACCACAAGGGTCATTGCAGCACTATTGACAATAGCCAGGTAATGGAAGCAACCTAAATACCCACAGACAGACGAATGGATAAAGATGTGGTACATATATAAAATGGAATATTACTCAGCCATAAGAAGGAATGAAACTGGGTCATTTGTAGAGACGTCGATGGATCTAGAGACTGTCATACAGAATGAAGTAAGTCAGAAAGACAAAAACAAATATTGTATATTAATGCATATATGTGGAACCTAGACAAATGGTACAGATGAACTGGTTTGCAGGGAAGAAACAGAGACCCAGAGGTAGAGAACAAACGTATGGACACCAAGTGTGGGAAGCCATGGGGTGCTGGTGTGGGATGAGTTGGGAGATTGGGATTGACCTGTATACATGTATATGCATAAAATACATAACTAATAATAACCTGCTGTATAAAAAAATAAATAAAATTAAATTTCAAAATTTTATAAAATAAAATTTAAAAATAGAAAAAAGGTCTTCCCTTCACACAGATGTATTTATATGAATGAACTATTGCCATGCTTATATCAGTAAATACACAAAAGAGGAATAAAACCTAACTTGAACCAAAAAGGAAAAAAATACCTGAACCGACCAGTTATACAGAGGAAAGCCCTATCAGGGCACTTGCTCCAGCGGTAAACAATTCTGAAATTGGTCAGAGGTGGGGAATCATCTCCCGTACAGCCAGCAGCCCACCCCCCATGCAAGGAGCGTCCTCATTGCAAATCTGGGGGACAATGCCGAGGCATCTGTGAGTAAACGTAAGCAGAGCCCCAGGCCAGCTGCTGCTGAACTGTTCCCACCCTTCCCAGGTAAAACACCTGAATATGTACAAGGGCTTGAAAGCCTAGAGGAAGGGCCGTGGAGCCACACCAGCGGCAGCACGCAGGCCAACTTGGTGACTGCAGGACAGCCAGGATGGTCCTGGCCCCGGGTGCTCTTCTAGAAGCTTTCCATTGCCCTGCCTGAGATACCCTTCCTGTCCAGGCCCCCACTGCTTTTTTCCTTTCTCACCTCTGTCCGGAGAGAAATTCCAGCGGAAGGTATGGGTGACACATCCTCTTCTTTACAGGTGGCAGCCTGGCAACCCCTGCAGAAAGTCCAGCAGAGCCCCACTCACAACGGGCCACCCACAAAGCCGTGGCCCCTCACTCCCTCCCACCAGCACAGCCCCGAGACTGCTGACGGGGCAGAGAATATGGAGTCAGGCACAGCTTCAGGGGCTATTGCTGCCTGGAGCGCTGTTTATATTGACCTCAACCCAGGCACACCTGAGGAGGGCCGGCCGGCAGGTTCAGGCTGCCCAGGTCAGCTAATCCTCAGCCCTCAGGGAATCACACTGTTGAAAATGGACCTCACTAAGGCAGAGTAGAAGCCAAGGAATAAAAGGACACAATGCCATTTGCAGCACTGTAGATGTGTCTAGAGGTAATCACGTGACTTGTAGTAAGTCAGAAACTGAAAGACACATATCATATCATATCACTTATAGGTGTTACCTAAAAACGGATACCAGGGCAGATATTTCCACGGAGAAGGACAATCACAGATTCATTAAACAAACTTATGGTTCACCAATGGAAAGGTGTGAGGATTGGTTTCATTACGATATTGGGGTTAACAGACATACAAACACAGGTGACATATATAATCACCAAAGACCTATGGAATACCAAGAGAAGACGACTCAACATTCTATCATAACGTACATGGGAAAAGGATCCCAGGAAGAACAGACATATGTGTATGTGTAAAAGAAGCACATCTTCCACACCTACCACAAGCCAAACACTGTAATCACACTTGCTGTAATCAAAAATAAAAAAATTAAATTAAAAACACGAAGAAGAAGTAGTGAGACCAACTTGAGGGGCTTTCTCCTGGCACATTCCATTCTAAATTCCAATCTAGAACACGACTTCCATTGAGGCTCTGTTGCCCTAGTAACCAGATTTGGTAAGGGAGAACTGCTGCCACCTTGTGGCCGTTTCACACAACAGCAGCTTTAATCCCAGCGCTCATGGTCAGTTGATATTCAAAATCATTGCAGACCTGTAAATGACACCTGCCCTGAAAACAAATCCTGGGGTCACATATCGACCGAAAAATTCAAAGGACGCCCATATTTCAAAACGACCGTTTCAAAAGGCATATTTTACACACATTAGTGTTCTGCTTCTTTTTCTTTCTTTCTTTCTTTGTTAAAAAAACAGGAATGGAAAAAGGCATCCCTCAGAATGGGCGAAAATATTTGCAAACGAATCAATGGACAAAGGTTTAATCTCCAACATATATAAAGAGCTCATGCAGCTTAATATGAAAACAACAAACAACCCAATACAAAAATGGGCAGAAGATCTAAAGAGACGTTTCTTCAAAGAAGACACAGAGACGGCCAAGACGCACATGAAAAGCTGCTCAACATCACTAATTATTAGAGAAATGCAAATCAAAACTACAATGAGGGATCACCTCACACCTGTTAGAATCGGCATCATCAGAAAATCTATAACCAACAAACTCTGGGGAGGGTGTGGACAAAAGGAACCCTCTTCCACCATTGGTGGGAATGTAAATTGATACAGTGTCTATGGACAACAGTATGGAGTTTCTTTAAAAAAACTTGAAATAGAATTACCATATGATCCAGCAATCCTACTTCTGGGCATATACCAGAGAAAACCATAAATCAAAAAGGCACATTCACCACAAGGGTCATTGCAGCACTATTGACAATAGCCAGGTAATGGAAGCAACCTAAATACCCACAGACAGACGAATGGATAAAGATGTGGTACATATATAAAATGGAATATTACTCAGCCATAAGAAGGAATGAAACTGGGTCATTTGTAGAGACGTCGATGGATCTAGAGACTGTCATACAGAATGAAGTAAGTCAGAAAGAGAAAAACAAATATTGTATATTAATGCATATATGTGGAACCTAGACAAATGGTACAGATGAACTGGTTTGCAGGGAAGAAATAGAGACACAGAGGTAGAGAACAAACGTATGGACACCAAGTGTGGGAAGCCATGGGGTGGCGGTGGTGGGATGAGTCGGGAGATTGGGATTGACCTGTATACATGTATATGCATAAAATACATAACTAATAATAACCTGCTGTATAAAAAAATAAATAAAATTACATTTCAAAATTTTATAAAATAAAATTTAAAAATAGAAAAAAGGTCTTCCCTTCACACAGATGTATTTATATGAATGAAATATTGCCATGCTTATATCAATAAATACACAAAAGAGGAATAAAACCTAACTTGAACCAAAAAGGAAAAAATACCTGAACCCACCAGTTATACAGAGGAAAACCCTATCAGGGCACTTGCTCCAGCGGTAAGCAATTCTGAAATTGGTCAGAGGTGGGGAATCATCTCCCGTACAGCCAGCAGCACACCCCCCATGCAAGGAGCGTCCTCATTGCAAATCTGGGGGACAATGCCGAGGCATCTGTGAGTAAACGTGAGCAGAGCCCCAGGCCAGCTGCTGCTGAACTGTTCCCACCCTTCCCAGGTAAAACACCTGAATATGTACAAGGGCTTGAAAGCCTAGAGGAAGGGCCGTGGAGCCACACCAGCGGCAGCACGCAGGCCAACTTGGTGCCTGCGGGACAGCCAGGATGGTCCTGGCCCCGGGTGCTCTTCTAGAAGCTTTCCATTGCCCTGCCTGAGATACCCTTCCTGTCCAGGCCCCCACTGCTTTTTTCCTTCCTCACCTCTGTCCGGAGAGAAATTCCAGCGGAAGGTATGGGTGACACATCCTCTTCTTTACAGGTGGCAGCCTGGCAACCCCTGCAGAAAGTCCAGCAGAGCCCCACTCACAACGGGCCACCCACAAAGCCGTGGCCCCTCACTCCCTCCCACCAGCACAGCCCCGAGACTGCTGACGGGGCAGAGAATATGGAGTCAGGCACAGCTTCAGGGGCTATTGCTGCCTGGAGCGCTGTTTATATTGACCTCAACCCAGGCACACCTGAGGAGGGCCGGCCGGCAGGTTCAGGCTGCCCAGGTCAGCTAATCCTCAGCCCTCAGGGAATCACACTGTTGAAAATGGACCTCACTAAGGCAGAGTAGAAGCCAAGGAATAAAAGGACACACTGCCATTTGCAGCACTGTAGATGTGTCTACAGGTAATCACGTGACTTGTAGTAAGTCAGAAACTGAAAGACACATATCATATCATATCACTTATAGGTGTTACCTAAAAACGGATACCAGGGCAGATATTTCCACGGAGAAGGACAATCACAGATTCATTAAACAAACTTATGGTTCACCAATGGAAAGGTGTGAGGATTGGTTTCATTACGATATTGGGGTTAACAGACATACAAACACAGGTGACATATATAATCACCAAAGACCTATGGAATACCAAGAGAAGACGACTCAACATTCTATCATAACGTACATGGGAAAAGGATCCCAGGAAGAACAGACATATGTGTATGTGTAAAAGAAGCACATCTTCCACACCTACCACAAGCCAAACACTGTAATCACACTTGCTGTAATCAAAAATAAAAAAATTAAATTAAAAACACGAAGAAGAAGTAGTGAGACCAACTTGAGGGGCTTTCTCCTGGCACATTCCATTCTAAATTCCAATCTAGAACACGACTTCCATTGAGGCTCTGTTGCCCTAGTAACCAGATTTGGTAAGGGAGAACTGCTGCCACCTTGTGGCCGTTTCACACAACAGCAGCTTTAATCCCAGCGCTCATGGTCAGTTGATATTCAAAATCATTGCAGACCTGTAAATGACACCTGCCCTGAAAACAAATCCTGGGGTCACATATCGACCGAAAAATTCAAAGGACGCCCATATTTCAAAACGACCGTTTCAAAAGGCATATTTTACGCACATTAGTGTTCTGCTTCTTTTTCTTTCTTTCTTTCTTTGTTAAAAAAACAGGAATGGAAAAAGGCATCCCTCAGAATGGGCGAAAATATTTGCAAACGAATCAATGGACAAAGGTTTAATCTCCAACATATATAAAGAGCTCATGCAGCTTAATATTAAAACAACAAACAACCCAATACAAAAATGGGCAGAAGATCTAAAGAGACGTTTCTTCAAAGAAGACACAGAGACGGCCAAGACGCACATGAAAAGCTGCTCAACATCACTAATTATTAGAGAAATGCAAATCAAAACTACAATGAGGGATCACCTCACACCTGTTAGAATCGGCATCATCAGAAAATCTATAACCAACAAACTCTGGGGAGGGTGTGGACAAAAGGAACCCTCTTCCACCATTGGTGGGAATGTAAATTGATACAGTGTCTATGGACAACAGTATGGAGTTTCTTTAAAAAAACTTGAAATAGAATTACCATATGATCCAGCAATCCTACTTCTGGGCATATACCAGAGAAAACCATAAATCAAAAAGGCACATTCACCACAAGGGTCATTGCAGCACTATTGACAATAGCCAGGTAATGGAAGCAACCTAAATACCCACAGACAGACGAATGGATAAAGATGTGGTACATATATAAAATGGAATATTACTCAGCCATAAGAAGGAATGAAACTGGGTCATTTGTAGAGACGTCGATGGATCTAGAGACTGTCATACAGAATGAAGTAAGTCAGAAAGAGAAAAACAAATATTGTATATTAATGCATATATGTGGAACCTAGACAAATGGTACAGATGAACTGGTTTGCAGGGAAGAAATAGAGACACAGAGGTAGAGAACAAACGTATGGACACCAAGTGTGGGAAGCCATGGGGTGGCGGTGGTGGGATGAGTCGGGAGATTGGGATTGACCTGTATACATGTATATGCATAAAATACATAACTAATAATAACCTGCTGTATAAAAAAATAAATAAAATTACATTTCAAAATTTTATAAAATAAAATTTAAAAATAGAAAAAAGGTCTTCCCTTCACACAGATGTATTTATATGAATGAACTATTGCCATGCTTATATCAATAAATACACAAAAGAGGAATAAAACCTAACTTGAACCAAAAAGGAAAAAATACCTGAACCCACCAGTTATACAGAGGAAAACCCTATCAGGGCACTTGCTCCAGCGGTAAGCAATTCTGAAATTGGTCAGAGGTGGGGAATCATCTCCCGTACAGCCAGCAGCCCACCCCCCATGCAAGGAGCGTCCTCATTGCAAATCTGGGGGACAATGCCGAGGCATCTGTGAGTAAACGTGAGCAGAGCCCCAGGCCAGCTGCTGCTGAACTGTTCCCACCCTTCCCAGGTAAAACACCTGAATATGTACAAGGGCTTGAAAGCCTAGAGGAAGGGCCGTGGAGCCACACCAGCGGCAGCACGCAGGCCAACTTGGTGCCTGCGGGACAGCCAGGATGGTCCTGGCCCCGGGTGCTCTTCTAGAAGCTTTCCATTGCCCTGCCTGAGATACCCTTCCTGTCCAGGCCCCCACTGCTTTTTTCCTTCCTCACCTCTGTCCGGAGAGAAATTCCAGCGGAAGGTATGGGTGACACATCCTCTTCTTTACAGGTGGCAGCCTGGCAACTCCTGCAGAAAGTCCAGCAGAGCCCCACTCACAACGGGCCACCCACAAAGCCGTGGCCCCTCACTCCCTCCCACCAGCACATCCCCGAGACTGCTGACGGGGCAGAGAATATGGAGTCAGGCACAGCTTCAGGGGCTATTGCTGCCTGGAGCGCTGTTTATATTGACCTCAACCCAGGCACACCTGAGGAGGGCCGGCCGGCAGGTTCAGGCTGCCCAGGTCAGCTAATCCTCAGCCCTCAGGGAATCACACTGTTGAAAATGGACCTCACTAAGGCAGAGTAGAAGCCAAGGAATAAAAGGACACACTGCCATTTGCAGCACTGTAGATGTGTCTAGAGGTAATCACGTGACTTGTAGTAAGTCAGAAAGTGAAAGACACATATCATATCATATCACTTATAGGTGTTACCTAAAAACGGATACCAGGGCAGATATTTCCACGGAGAAGGACAATTACAGTTTCATTAAACAAACTTATGGTTCACCAATGGAAAGGTGTGAGGATTGGTTTCATTACGATATTGGGGTTAACAGACATACAAACACAGGTGACATATATAATCACCAAAGACCAATGGAATACCAAGAGAAGACGACTCAACATTCTGTCATAACGTACATGGGAAAAGGATCCCAGGAAGAACAGACATATGTGTATGTGTAAAAGAAGCACATCTTCCACACCTACCACAAGCCAAACATTGTAATCACACTTGCTGTAATCAAAAATAAAAAATTAAATTAAAAACACGAAGAAGAAGTAGTGAGACCAACTTGAGGGGCTTTCTCCTGGCACATTCCATTCTAAATTCCAATCTAGGACACGACTTCCATTGAGGCTCTGTTGCCCTAGTAACCAGATTTGGTAAGGGAGAACTGCTGCCACCTTGTGGCCGTTTCACACAACAGCAGCTTTAATCCCAGCGCTCATGGTCACTTGATATTCAAAATCATTGCAGACCTGTAAATGACACCTGCCCTGAAAACAAATCCTGGGGTCACATATCGACCGAAAAATTCAAAGGACGCCCATATTTCAAAACGACCGTTTCAAAAGGCATATTTTACGCACATTAGTGTTCTGCTTCTTTTTCTTTCTTTCTTTCTTTGTTAAAAAAACAGGAATGGAAAAAGGCATCCCTCAGAATGGGCGAAAATATTTGCAAACGAATCAATGGACAAAGGTTTAATCTCCAACATATATAAAGAGCTCATGCAGCTTAATATTAAAACAACAAACAACCCAATACAAAAATGGGCAGAAGATCTAAAGAGACGTTTCTTCAAAGAAGACACAGAGACGGCCAAGACGCACATGAAAAGCTGCTCAACATCACTAATTATTAGAGAAATGCAAATCAAAACTACAATGAGGGATCACCTCACACCTGTTAGAATCGGCATCATCAGAAAATCTACAACCAACAAACTCTGGGGAGGGTGTGGACAAAAGGAACCCTCTTCCACCATTGGTGGGAATGTAAATTGATACAGTGTCTATGGACAACAGTATGGAGTTTCTTTAAAAAAACTTGAAATAGAATTACCATATGATCCAGCAATCCTACTTCTGGGCATATACCAGAGAAAACCATAAATCAAAAAGGCACATTCACCACAAGGGTCATTGCAGCACTATTGACAATAGCCAGGTAATGGAAGCAACCTAAATACCCACAGACAGACGAATGGATAAAGATGTGGTACATATATAAAATGGAATATTACTCAGCCATAAGAAGGAATGAAACTGGGTCATTTGTAGAGACGTCGATGGATCTAGAGACTGTCATACAGAATGAAGTAAGTCAGAAAGAGAAAAACAAATATTGTATATTAATGCATATATGTGGAAACTAGACAAATGGTACAGATGAACTGGTTTGCAGGGAAGAAATAGAGACACAGAGGTAGAGAACAAACGGATGGACACCAAGTGTGGGAAGCCATGGGGTGGCGGTGGTGGGATGAGTCGGGAGATTGGGATTGACCTGTATACATGTATATGCATAAAATACATAACTAATAATAACCTGCTGTATAAAAAAATAAATAAAATTAAATTTCAAAATTTTATAAAATAAAATTAAAAATAGAAAAAAGGTCTTCCCTTCACACAGATGTATTTATATGAATGAACTATTGCCATGCTTATATCAATAAATACACAAAAGAGGAATAAAACCTAAAGTGAACCAAAAAGGAAAAAATACCTGAACCCACCAGTTATACAGAGGAAAACCCTATCAGGGCACTTGCTCCAGCGGTAAGCAATTCTGAAATTGGTCAGAGGTGGGGAATCATCTCCCGTACAGCCAGCAGCCCACCCCCCATGCAAGGAGCGTCCTCATTGCAAATCTGGGGGACAATGCCGAGGCATCTGTGAGTAAACGTGAGCAGAGCCCCAGGCCAGCTGCTGCTGAACTGTTCCCACCCTTCCCAGGTAAAACACCTGAATATGTACAAGGGCTTGAAAGCCTAGAGGAAGGGCCGTGGAGCCACACCAGCGGCAGCACGCAGGCCAACTTGGTGCCTGCGGGACAGCCAGGATGGTCCTGGCCCCGGGTGCTCTTCTAGAAGCTTTCCATTGCCCTGCCTGAGATACCCTTCTTGTCCAGGCCCCCACTGCTTTTTTCCTTCCTCACCTCTGTCCGGAGAGAAATTCCAGCGGAAGGTATGGGTGACACATCCTCTTCTTTACAGGTGGCAGCCTGGCAACCCCTGCAGAAAGTCCAGCAGAGCCCCACTCACAACGGGCCACCCACAAAGCCGTGGCCCCTCACTCCCTCCCACCAGCACAGCCCCGAGACTGCTGACGGGGCAGAGAATAGGAGTCAGGCACGGCTTCAGGGGCTATTGCTGCCTGGAGCGCTGTTTATATTGACCTCAACCCAGGCACACCTGAGGAGGGCCGGCCGTCAGGTTCAGGCTGCCCAGGTCAGCTAATCCTCAGCCCTCAGGGAATCACACTGTTGAAAATGGACCTCACTAAGGCAGAGTAGAAGCCAAGGAATAAAAGGACACAATGCCATTTGCAGCACTGTAAATGTGTCTAGAGGTAATCACGTGACTTGTAGTAAGTCAGAAAGTGAAAGACACATATCATATCATATCACTTATAGGTGTTACCTAAAAACGGATACCAGGGCAGATATTTCCACGGAGAAGGACAATCACAGATTCATTAAACAAACTTATGGTTCACCAATGGAAAGGCGTGAGGATTGGTTTCATTACGATATTGCGGTTAACAGACATACAAACACAGGTGACATATATAATCACCAAAGACCTATGGAATACCAAGAGAAGACGACTCAACATTCTGTCATAACGTACATGGGAAAAGGATCCCAGGAAGAACAGACATATGTGTATGTGTAAAAGAAGCACATCTTCCACACCTACCACAAGCCAAACATTGTAATCACACTTGCTGTAATCAAAAATAAAAAATTAAATTAAAAACACGAAGAAGAAGTAGTGAGACCAACTTGAGGGGCTTTCTCCTGGCACATTCCATTCTAAATTCCAATCTAGAACACGACTTCCATTGAGGCTCTGTTGCCCTAGTAACCAGATTTGGTAAGGGAGAACTGCTGCCACCTTGTGGCCGTTTCACACAACAGCAGCTTTAATCCCAGCGCTCATGGTCAGTTGATATTCAAAATCATTGCAGACCTGTAAATGACACCTGCCCTGAAAACAAATCCTGGGGTCACATATCGACCGAAAAATTCAAAGGACGCCCATATTTCAAAACGACCGTTTCAAAAGGCATATTTTACGCACATTAGTGTTCTGCTTCTTTTTCTTTCTTTCTTTCTTTGTTAAAAAAACAGGAATGGAAAAAGGCATCCCTCAGAATGGGCGAAAATATTTGCAAACGAATCAATGGACAAAGGTTTAATCTCCAACATATATAAAGAGCTCATGCAGCTTAATATTAAAACAACAAACAACCCAATACAAAAATGGGCAGAAGATCTAAAGAGACGTTTCTTCAAAGAAGACACAGAGACGGCCAAGACGCACATGAAAAGCTGCTCAACATCACTAATTATTAGAGAAATGCAAATCAAAACTACAATGAGGGATCACCTCACACCTGTTAGAATCGGCATCATCAGAAAATCTATAACCAACAAACTCTGGGGAGGGTGTGGACAAAAGGAACCCTCTTCCACCATTGGTGGGAATGTAAATTGATACAGTGTCTATGGACAACAGTATGGAGTTTCTTTAAAAAAACTTGAAATAGAATTACCATATGATCCAGCAATCCTACTTCTGGGCATATACCAGAGAAAACCATAAATCAAAAAGGCACATTCACCACAAGGGTCATTGCAGCACTATTGACAATAGCCAGGTAATGGAAGCAACCTAAATACCCACAGACAGACGAATGGATAAAGATGTGGTACATATATAAAATGGAATATTACTCAGCCATAAGAAGGAATGAAACTGGGTCATTTGTAGAGACGTCGATGGATCTAGAGACTGTCATACAGAATGAAGTAAGTCAGAAAGAGAAAAACAAATATTGTATATTAATGCATATATGTGGAACCTAGACAAATGGTACAGATGAACTGGTTTGCAGGGAAGAAATAGAGACACAGAGGTAGAGAACAAACGTATGGACACCAAGTGTGGGAAGCCATGGGGTGGCGGTGGTGGGATGAGTCGGGAGATTGGGATTGACCTGTATACATGTATATGCATAAAATACATAACTAATAATAACCTGCTGTATAAAAAAATAAATAAAATTACATTTCAAAATTTTATAAAATAAAATTTAAAAATAGAAAAAAGGTCTTCCCTTCACACAGATGTATTTATATGAATGAACTATTGCCATGCTTATATCAATAAATACACAAAAGAGGAATAAAACCTAACTTGAACCAAAAAGGAAAAAATACCTGAACCCACCAGTTATACAGAGGAAAACCCTATCAGGGCACTTGCTCCAGCGGTAAGCAATTCTGAAATTGGTCAGAGGTGGGGAATCATCTCCCGTACAGCCAGCAGCCCACCCCCCATGCAAGGAGCGTCCTCATTGCAAATCTGGGGGACAATGCCGAGGCATCTGTGAGTAAACGTGAGCAGAGCCCCAGGCCAGCTGCTGCTGAACTGTTCCCACCCTTCCCAGGTAAAACACCTGAATATGTACAAGGGCTTGAAAGCCTAGAGGAAGGGCCGTGGAGCCACACCAGCGGCAGCACGCAGGCCAACTTGGTGCCTGCGGGACAGCCAGGATGGTCCTGGCCCCGGGTGCTCTTCTAGAAGCTTTCCATTGCCCTGCCTGAGATACCCTTCCTGTCCAGGCCCCCACTGCTTTTTTCCTTCCTCACCTCTGTCCGGAGAGAAATTCCAGCGGAAGGTATGGGTGACACATCCTCTTCTTTACAGGTGGCAGCCTGGCAACCCCTGCAGAAAGTCCAGCAGAGCCCCACTCACAACGGGCCACCCACAAAGCCGTGGCCCCTCACTCCCTCCCACCAGCACAGCCCCGAGACTGCTGACGGGGCAGAGAATATGGAGTCAGGCACAGCTTCAGGGGCTATTGCTGCCTGGAGCGCTGTTTATATTGACCTCAACCCAGGCACACCTGAGGAGGGCCGGCCGGCAGGTTCACGCTACCCAGGTCAGCTAATCCTCAGCCCTCAGGGAATCACACTGTTGAAAATGGACCTCACTAAGGCAGAGTAGAAGCCAAGGAATAAAAGGACACAATGCCATTTGCAGCACTGTAGATGTGTCTAGAGGTAATCACGTGACTTGTAGTAAGTCAGAAAGTGAAAGACACATATCATATCATATCACTTATAGGTGTTACCTAAAAACGGATACCAGGGCAGATATTTCCACGGAGAAGGACAATTACAGTTTCATTAAACAAACTTATGGTTCACCAATGGAAAGGTGTGAGGATTGGATTCATTACGATATTGGGGTTAACAGACATACAAACACAGGTGACATATATAATCACCAAAGACCAATGGAATACCAAGAGAAGACGACTCAACATTCTGTCATAACGTACATGGGAAAAGGATCCGAGGACGAACAGACATATGTGAATGTGTAAAAGAAGCACATCTTCCACACCTACCACAAGCCAAACATTGTAATCACACTTGCTGTAATCAAAAATAAAAAATTAAATTAAAAACACGAAGAAGAAGTAGTGAGACCAACTTGAGGGGCTTTCTCCTGGCACATTCCATTCTAAATTCCAATCTAGGACACGACTTCCATTGAGGCTCTGTTGCCCTAGTAACCAGATTTGGTAAGGGAGAACTGCTGCCACCTTGTGGCCGTTTCACACAACAGCAGCTTTAATCCCAGCGCTCATGGTCACTTGATATTCAAAATCATTGCAGACCTGTAAATGACACCTGCCCTGAAAACAAATCCTGGGGTCACATATCGACCGAAAAATTCAAAGGACGCCCATATTTCAAAACGACCGTTTCAAAAGGCATATTTTACGCACATTAGTGTTCTGCTTCTTTTTCTTTCTTTCTTTCTTTGTTAAAAAAACAGGAATGGAAAAAGGCATCCCTCAGAATGGGCGAAAATATTTGCAAACGAATCAATGGACAAAGGTTTAATCTCCAACATATATAAAGAGCTCATGCAGCTTAATATTAAAACAACAAACAACCCAATACAAAAATGGGCAGAAGATCTAAAGAGACGTTTCTTCAAAGAAGACACAGAGACGGCCAAGACGCACATGAAAAGCTGCTCAACATCACTAATTATTAGAGAAATGCAAATCAAAACTACAATGAGGGATCACCTCACACCTGTTAGAATCGGCATCATCAGAAAATCTACAACCAACAAACTCTGGGGAGGGTGTGGACAAAAGGAACCCTCTTCCACCATTGGTGGGAATGTAAATTGATACAGTGTCTATGGACAACAGTATGGAGTTTCTTTAAAAAAACTTGAAATAGAATTACCATATGATCCAGCAATCCTACTTCTGGGCATATACCAGAGAAAACCATAAATCAAAAAGGCACATTCACCACAAGGGTCATTGCAGCACTATTGACAATAGCCAGGTAATGGAAGCAACCTAAATACCCACAGACAGACGAATGGATAAAGATGTGGTACATATATAAAATGGAATATTACTCAGCCATAAGAAGGAATGAAACTGGGTCATTTGTAGAGACGTCGATGGATCTAGAGACTGTCATACAGAATGAAGTAAGTCAGAAAGAGAAAAACAAATATTGTATATTAATGCATATATGTGGAACCTAGACAAATGGTACAGATGAACTGGTTTGCAGGGAAGAAATAGAGACACAGAGGTAGAGAACAAACGGATGGACACCAAGTGTGGGAAGCCATGGGGTGGCGGTGGTGGGATGAGTCGGGAGATTGGGATTGACCTGTATACATGTATATGCATAAAATACATAACTAATAATAACCTGCTGTATAAAAAAATAAATAAAATTACATTTCAAAATTTTATAAAATAAAATTAAAAATAGAAAAAAGGTCTTCCCTTCACACAGATGTATTTATATGAATGAACTATTGCCATGCTTATATCAATAAATACACAAAAGAGGAATAAAACCTAAAGTGAACCAAAAAGGAAAAAATACCTGAACCCACCAGTTATACAGAGGAAAACCCTATCAGGGCACTTGCTCCAGCGGTAAGCAATTCTGAAATTGGTCAGAGGTGGGGAATCATCTCCCGTACAGCCAGCAGCCCACCCCCCATGCAAGGAGCGTCCTCATTGCAAATCTGGGGGACAATGCCGAGGCATCTGTGAGTAAACGTGAGCAGAGCCCCAGGCCAGCTGCTGCAGAACTGTTCCCACCCTTCCCAGGTAAAACACCTGAATATGTACAAGGGCTTGAAAGCCTAGAGGAAGGGCCGTGGAGCCACACCAGCGGCAGCACGCAGGCCAACTTGGTGCCTGCGGGACAGCCAGGATGGTCCTGGCCCCGGGTGCTCTTCTAGAAGCTTTCCATTGCCCTGCCTGAGATACCCTTCTTGTCCAGGCCCCCACTGCTTTTTTCCTTCCTCACCTCTGTCCGGAGAGAAATTCCAGCGGAAGGTATGGGTGACACATCCTCTTCTTTACAGGTGGCAGCCTGGCAACCCCTGCAGAAAGTCCAGCAGAGCCCCACTCACAACGGGCCACCCACAAAGCCGTGGCCCCTCACTCCCTCCCACCAGCACAGCCCCGAGACTGCTGACGGGGCAGAGAATAGGAGTCAGGCACGGCTTCAGGGGCTATTGCTGCCTGGAGCGCTGTTTATATTGACCTCAACCCAGGCACACCTGAGGAGGGCCGGCCGGCAGGTTCAGGCTGCCCAGGTCAGCTAATCCTCAGCCCTCAGGGAATCACACTGTTGAAAATGGACCTCACTAAGGCAGAGTAGAAGCCAAGGAATAAAAGGACACAATGCCATTTGCAGCACTGTAAATGTGTCTGGAGGTAATCACGTGACTTGTAGTAAGTCAGAAAGTGAAAGACACATATCATATCATATCACTTATAGGTGTTACCTAAAAACGGATACCAGGGCAGATATTTCCACGGAGAAGGACAATCACAGATTCATTAAACAAACTTATGGTTCACCAATGGAAAGGCGTGAGGATTGGTTTCATTACGATATTGCGGTTAACAGACATACAAACACAGGTGACATATATAATCACCAAAGACCTATGGAATACCAAGAGAAGACGACTCAACATTCTGTCATAACGTACATGGGAAAAGGATCCCAGGAAGAACAGACATATGTGTATGTGTAAAAGAAGCACATCTTCCACACCTACCACAAGCCAAACATTGTAATCACACTTGCTGTAATCAAAAATAAAAAATTAAATTAAAAACACGAAGAAGAAGTAGTGAGACCAACTTGAGGGGCTTTCTCCTGGCACATTCCATTCTAAATTCCAATCTAGAACACGACTTCCATTGAGGCTCTGTTGCCCTAGTAACCAGATTTGGTAAGGGAGAACTGCTGCCACCTTGTGGCCGTTTCACACAACAGCAGCTTTAATCCCAGCGCTCATGGTCAGTTGATATTCAAAATCATTGCAGACCTGTAAATGACACCTGCCCTGAAAACAAATCCTGGGGTCACATATCGACCGAAAAATTCAAAGGACGCCCATATTTCAAAACGACCGTTTCAAAAGGCATATTTTACGCACATTAGTGTTCTGCTTCTTTTTCTTTCTTTCTTTCTTTGTTAAAAAAACAGGAATGGAAAAAGGCATCCCTCAGAATGGGCGAAAATATTTGCAAACGAATCAATGGACAAAGGTTTAATCTCCAACATATATAAAGAGCTCATGCAGCTTAATATTAAAACAACAAACAACCCAATACAAAAATGGGCAGAAGATCTAAAGAGACGTTTCTTCAAAGAAGACACAGAGACGGCCAAGACGCACATGAAAAGCTGCTCAACATCACTAATTATTAGAGAAATGCAAATCAAAACTACAATGAGGGATCACCTCACACCTGTTAGAATCGGCATCATCAGAAAATCTACAACCAACAAACTCTGGGGAGGGTGTGGACAAAAGGAACCCTCTTCCACCATTGGTGGGAATGTAAATTGATACAGTGTCTATGGACAACAGTATGGAGTTTCGTTAAAAAAACTTGAAATAGAATTACCATATGATCCAGCAATCCTACTTCTGGGCATATACCAGAGAAAACCATAAATCAAAAAGGCACATTCACCACAAGGGTCATTGCAGCACTATTGACAATAGCCAGGTAATGGAAGCAACCTAAATACCCACAGACAGACGAATGGATAAAGATGTGGTACATATATAAAATGGAATATTACTCAGCCATAAGAAGGAATGAAACTGGGTCATTTGTAGAGACGTCGATGGATCTAGAGACTGTCATACAGAATGAAGTAAGTCAGAAAGAGAAAAACAAATATTGTATATTAATGCATATATGTGGAACCTAGACAAATGGTACAGATGAACTGGTTTGCAGGGAAGAAATAGAGACACAGAGGTAGAGAACAAACGTATGGACACCAAGTGTGGGAAGCCATGGGGTGGCGGTGGTGGGATGAGTCGGGAGATTGGGATTGACCTGTATACATGTATATGCATAAAATACATAACTAATAATAACCTGCTGTATAAAAAAATAAATAAAATTACATTTCAAAATTTTATAAAATAAAATTTAAAAATAGAAAAAAGGTCTTCCCTTCACACAGATGTATTTATATGAATGAACTATTGCCATGCTTATATCAATAAATACACAAAAGAGGAATAAAACCTAACTTGAACCAAAAAGGAAAAAATACCTGAACCCACCAGTTATACAGAGGAAAACCCTATCAGGGCACTTGCTCCAGCGGTAAACAATTCTGAAATTGGTCAGAGGTGGGGAATCATCTCCCGTACAGCCAGCAGCCCACCCCCCATGCAAGGAGCGTCCTCATTGCAAATCTGGGGGACAATGCCGAGGCATCTGTGAGTAAACGTGAGCAGAGCCCCAGGCCAGCTGCTGCTGAACTGTTCCCACCCTTCCCAGGTAAAACACCTGAATATGTACAAGGGCTTGAAAGCCTAGAGGAAGGGCCGTGGAGCCACACCAGCGGCAGCACGCAGGCCAACTTGGTGCCTGCAGGACAGCCAGGATGGTCCTGGCCCCGGGTGCTCTTCTAGAAGCTTTCCATTGCCCTGCCTGAGATACCCTTCCTGTCCAGGCCCCCACTGCTTTTTTCCTTCCTCACCTCTGTCCGGAGAGAAATTCCAGCGGAAGGTATGGGTGACACATCCTCTTCTTTACAGGTGGCAGCCTGGCAACCCCTGCAGAAAGTCCAGCAGAGCCCCACTCACAACGGGCCACCCACAAAGCCGTGGCCCCTCACTCCCTCCCACCAGCACAGCCCCGAGACTGCTGACGGGGCAGAGAATATGGAGTCAGGCACAGCTTCAGGGGCTATTGCTGCCTGGAGCGCTGTTTATATTGACCTCAACCCAGGCACACCTGAGGAGGGCCGGCCGGCAGGTTCAGGCTGCCCAGGTCAGCTAATCCTCAGCCCTCAGGGAATCACACTGTTGAAAATGGACCTCACTAAGGCAGAGTAGAAGCCAAGGAATAAAAGGACACAATGCCATTTGCAGCACTGTAGATGTGTCTAGAGGTAATCACGTGACTTGTAGTAAGTCAGAAAGTGAAAGACACATATCATATCATATCACTTATAGGTGTTACCTAAAAACGGATACCAGGGCAGATATTTCCACGGAGAAGGACAATCACAGATTCATTAAACAAACTTATGGTTCACCAATGGAAAGGCGTGAGGATTGGTTTCATTACGATATTGCGGTTAACAGACATACAAACACAGGTGACATATATAATCACCAAAGACCTATGGAATACCAAGAGAAGACGACTCAACATTCTGTCATAACGTACATGGGAAAAGGATCCCAGGAAGAACAGACATATGTGTATGTGTAAAAGAAGCACATCTTCCACACCTACCACAAGCCAAACATTGTAATCACACTTGCTGTAATCAAAAATAAAAAATTAAATTAAAAACACGAAGAAGAAGTAGTGAGACCAACTTGAGGGGCTTTCTCCTGGCACATTCCATTCTAAATTCCAATCTAGAACACGACTTCCATTGAGGCTCTGTTGCCCTAGTAACCAGATTTGGTAAGGGAGAACTGCTGCCACCTTGTGGCCGTTTCACACAACAGCAGCTTTAATCCCAGCGCTCATGGTCACTTGATATTCAAAATCATTGCAGACCTGTAAATGACACCTGCCCTGAAAACAAATCCTGGGGTCACATATCGACCGAAAAATTCAAAGGACGCCCATATTTCAAAACGACCGTTTCAAAAGGCATATTTTACGCACATTAGTGTTCTGCTTCTTTTTCTTTCTTTCTTTCTTTGTTAAAAAAACAGGAATGGAAAAAGGCATCCCTCAGAATGGGCGAAAATATTTGCAAACGAATCAATGGACAAAGGTTTAATCTCCAACATATATAAAGAGCTCATGCAGCTTAATATTAAAACAACAAACAACCCAATACAAAAATGGGCAGAAGATCTAAAGAGACGTTTCTTCAAAGAAGACACAGAGACGGCCAAGACGCACATGAAAAGCTGCTCAACATCACTAATTATTAGAGAAATGCAAATCAAAACTACAATGAGGGATCACCTCACACCTGTTAGAATCGGCATCATCAGAAAATCTACAACCAACAAACTCTGGGGAGGGTGTGGACAAAAGGAACCCTCTTCCACCATTGGTGGGAATGTAAATTGATACAGTGTCTATGGACAACAGTATGGAGTTTCGTTAAAAAAACTTGAAATAGAATTACCATATGATCCAGCAATCCTACTTCTGGGCATATACCAGAGAAAACCATAAATCAAAAAGGCACATTCACCACAAGGGTCATTGCAGCACTATTGACAATAGCCAGGTAATGGAAGCAACCTAAATACCCACAGACAGACGAATGGATAAAGATGTGGTACATATATAAAATGGAATATTACTCAGCCATAAGAAGGAATGAAACTGGGTCATTTGTAGAGACGTCGATGGATCTAGAGACTGTCATACAGAATGAAGTAAGTCAGAAAGAGAAAAACAAATATTGTATATTAATGCATATATGTGGAACCTAGACAAATGGTACAGATGAACTGGTTTGCAGGGAAGAAATAGAGACACAGAGGTAGAGAACAAACGTATGGACACCAAGTGTGGGAAGCCATGGGGTGGCGGTGGTGGGATGAGTCGGGAGATTGGGATTGACCTGTATACATGTATATGCATAAAATACATAACTAATAATAACCTGCTGTATAAAAAAATAAATAAAATTACATTTCAAAATTTTATAAAATAAAATTTAAAAATAGAAAAAAGGTCTTCCCTTCACACAGATGTATTTATATGAATGAACTATTGCCATGCTTATATCAATAAATACACAAAAGAGGAATAAAACCTAACTTGAACCAAAAAGGAAAAAATACCTGAACCCACCAGTTATACAGAGGAAAACCCTATCAGGGCACTTGCTCTAGCGGTAAACAATTCTGAAATTGGTCAGAGGTGGGGAATCATCTCCCGTACAGCCAGCAGCCCACCCCCCATGCAAGGAGCGTCCTCATTGCAAATCTGGGGGACAATGCCGAGGCATCTGTGAGTAAACGTGAGCAGAGCCCCAGGCCAGCTGCTGCTGAACTGTTCCCACCCTTCCCAGGTAAAACACCTGAATATGTACAAGGGCTTGAAAGCCTAGAGGAAGGGCCGTGGAGCCACACCAGCGGCAGCACGCAGGCCAACTTGGTGCCTGCAGGACAGCCAGGATGGTCCTGGCCCCGGGTGCTCTTCTAGAAGCTTTCCATTGCCCTGCCTGAGATACCCTTCCTGTCCAGGCCCCCACTGCTTTTTTCCTTCCTCACCTCTGTCCGGAGAGAAATTCCAGCGGAAGGTATGGGTGACACATCCTCTTCTTTACAGGTGGCAGCCTGGCAACCCCTGCAGAAAGTCCAGCAGAGCCCCACTCACAACGGGCCACCCACAAAGCCGTGGCCCCTCACTCCCTCCCACCAGCACAGCCCCGAGACTGCTGACGGGGCAGAGAATATGGAGTCAGGCACAGCTTCAGGGGCTATTGCTGCCTGGAGCGCTGTTTATATTGACCTCAACCCAGGCACACCTGAGGAGGGCCGGCCGGCAGGTTCAGGCTGCCCAGGTCAGCTAATCCTCAGCCCTCAGGGAATCACACTGTTGAAAATGGACCTCACTAAGGCAGAGTAGAAGCCAAGGAATAAAAGGACACAATGCCATTTGCAGCACTGTAGATGTGTCTAGAGGTAATCACGTGACTTGTAGTAAGTCAGAAAGTGAAAGACACATATCATATCATATCACTTATAGGTGTTACCTAAAAACGGATACCAGGGCAGATATTTCCACGGAGAAGGACAATCACAGATTCATTAAACAAACTTATGGTTCACCAATGGAAAGGCGTGAGGATTGGTTTCATTACGATATTGCGGTTAACAGACATACAAACACAGGTGACATATATAATCACCAAAGACCTATGGAATACCAAGAGAAGACGACTCAACATTCTGTCATAACGTACATGGGAAAAGGATCCCAGGAAGAACAGACATATGTGTATGTGTAAAAGAAGCACATCTTCCACACCTACCACAAGCCAAACATTGTAATCACACTTGCTGTAATCAAAAATAAAAAATTAAATTAAAAACACGAAGAAGAAGTAGTGAGACCAACTTGAGGGGCTTTCTCCTGGCACATTCCATTCTAAATTCCAATCTAGAACACGACTTCCATTGAGGCTCTGTTGCCCTAGTAACCAGATTTGGTAAGGGAGAACTGCTGCCACCTTGTGGCCGTTTCACACAACAGCAGCTTTAATCCCAGCGCTCATGGTCACTTGATATTCAAAATCATTGCAGACCTGTAAATGACACCTGCCCTGAAAACAAATCCTGGGGTCACATATCGACCGAAAAATTCAAAGGACGCCCATATTTCAAAACGACCGTTTCAAAAGGCATATTTTACGCACATTAGTGTTCTGCTTCTTTTTCTTTCTTTCTTTCTTTGTTAAAAAAACAGGAATGGAAAAAGGCATCCCTCAGAATGGGCGAAAATATTTGCAAACGAATCAATGGACAAAGGTTTAATCTCCAACATATATAAAGAGCTCATGCAGCTTAATATTAAAACAACAAACAACCCAATACAAAAATGGGCAGAAGATCTAAAGAGACGTTTCTTCAAAGAAGACACAGAGACGGCCAAGACGCACATGAAAAGCTGCTCAACATCACTAATTATTAGAGAAATGCAAATCAAAACTACAATGAGGGATCACCTCACACCTGTTAGAATCGGCATCATCAGAAAATCTACAACCAACAAACTCTGGGGAGGGTGTGGACAAAAGGAACCCTCTTCCACCATTGGTGGGAATGTAAATTGATACAGTGTCTATGGACAACAGTATGGAGTTTCGTTAAAAAAACTTGAAATAGAATTACCATATGATCCAGCAATCCTACTTCTGGGCATATACCAGAGAAAACCATAAATCAAAAAGGCACATTCACCACAAGGGTCATTGCAGCACTATTGACAATAGCCAGGTAATGGAAGCAACCTAAATACCCACAGACAGACGAATGGATAAAGATGTGGTACATATATAAAATGGAATATTACTCAGCCATAAGAAGGAATGAAACTGGGTCATTTGTAGAGACGTCGATGGATCTAGAGACTGTCATACAGAATGAAGTAAGTCAGAAAGAGAAAAACAAATATTGTATATTAATGCATATATGTGGAACCTAGACAAATGGTACAGATGAACTGGTTTGCAGGGAAGAAATAGAGACACAGAGGTAGAGAACAAACGTATGGACACCAAGTGTGGGAAGCCATGGGGTGGCGGTGGTGGGATGAGTCGGGAGATTGGGATTGACCTGTATACATGTATATGCATAAAATACATAACTAATAATAACCTGCTGTATAAAAAAATAAATAAAATTACATTTCAAAATTTTATAAAATAAAATTTAAAAATAGAAAAAAGGTCTTCCCTTCACACAGATGTATTTATATGAATGAACTATTGCCATGCTTATATCAATAAATACACAAAAGAGGAATAAAACCTAACTTGAACCAAAAAGGAAAAAATACCTGAACCCACCAGTTATACAGAGGAAAACCCTATCAGGGCACTTGCTCCAGCGGTAAACAATTCTGAAATTGGTCAGAGGTGGGGAATCATCTCCCGTACAGCCAGCAGCCCACCCCCCATGCAAGGAGCGTCCTCATTGCAAATCTGGGGGACAATGCCGAGGCATCTGTGAGTAAACGTGAGCAGAGCCCCAGGCCAGCTGCTGCTGAACTGTTCCCACCCTTCCCAGGTAAAACACCTGAATATGTACAAGGGCTTGAAAGCCTAGAGGAAGGGCCGTGGAGCCACACCAGCGGCAGCACGCAGGCCAACTTGGTGCCTGCAGGACAGCCAGGATGGTCCTGGCCCCGGGTGCTCTTCTAGAAGCTTTCCATTGCCCTGCCTGAGATACCCTTCCTGTCCAGGCCCCCACTGCTTTTTTCCTTCCTCACCTCTGTCCGGAGAGAAATTCCAGCGGAAGGTATGGGTGACACATCCTCTTCTTTACAGGTGGCAGCCTGGCAACCCCTGCAGAAAGTCCAGCAGAGCCCCACTCACAACGGGCCACCCACAAAGCCGTGGCCCCTCACTCCCTCCCACCAGCACAGCCCCGAGACTGCTGACGGGGCAGAGAATATGGAGTCAGGCACAGCTTCAGGGGCTATTGCTGCCTGGAGCGCTGTTTATATTGACCTCAACCCAGGCACACCTGAGGAGGGCCGGCCGGCAGGTTCAGGCTGCCCAGGTCAGCTAATCCTCAGCCCTCAGGGAATCACACTGTTGAAAATGGACCTCACTAAGGCAGAGTAGAAGCCAAGGAATAAAAGGACACAATGCCATTTGCAGCACTGTAGATGTGTCTAGAGGTAATCACGTGACTTGTAGTAAGTCAGAAAGTGAAAGACACATATCATATCATATCACTTATAGGTGTTACCTAAAAACGGATACCAGGGCAGATATTTCCACGGAGAAGGACAATCACAGATTCATTAAACAAACTTATGGTTCACCAATGGAAAGGCGTGAGGATTGGTTTCATTACGATATTGGGGTTAACAGACATACAAACACAGGTGACATATATAATCACCAAAGACCTATGGAATACCAAGAGAAGACGACTCAACATTCTGTCATAACGTACATGGGAAAAGGATCCCAGGAAGAACAGACATATGTGTATGTGTAAAAGAAGCACATCTTCCACACCTACCACAAGCCAAACATTGTAATCACACTTGCTGTAATCAAAAATAAAAAATTAAATTAAAAACACGAAGAAGAAGTAGTGAGACCAACTTGAGGGGCTTTCTCCTGGCACATTCCATTCTAAATTCCAATCTAGAACACGACTTCCATTGAGGCTCTGTTGCCCTAGTAACCAGATTTGGTAAGGGAGAACTGCTGCCACCTTGTGGCCGTTTCACACAACAGCAGCTTTAATCCCAGCGCTCATGGTCAGTTGATATTCAAAATCATTGCAGACCTGTAAATGACACCTGCCCTGAAAACAAATCCTGGGGTCACATATCGACCGAAAAATTCAAAGGACGCCCATATTTCAAAACGACCGTTTCAAAAGGCATATTTTACGCACATTAGTGTTCTGCTTCTTTTTCTTTCTTTCTTTCTTTGTTAAAAAAACAGGAATGGAAAAAGGCATCCCTCAGAATGGGCGAAAATATTTGCAAACGAATCAATGGACAAAGGTTTAATCTCCAACATATATAAAGAGCTCATGCAGCTTAATATTAAAACAACAAACAACCCAATACAAAAATGGGCAGAAGATCTAAAGAGACGTTTCTTCAAAGAAGACACAGAGACGGCCAAGACGCACATGAAAAGCTGCTCAACATCACTAATATTAGAGAAATGCAAATCAAAACTACAATGAGGGATCACCTCACACCTGTTAGAATCGGCATCATCAGAAAATCTACAACCAACAAACTCTGGGGAGGGTGTGGACAAAAGGAACCCTCTTCCACCATTGGTGGGAATGTAAATTGATACAGTGTCTATGGACAACAGTATGGAGTTTCGTTAAAAAAACTTGAAATAGAATTACCATATGATCCAGCAATCCTACTTCTGGGCATATACCAGAGAAAACCATAAATCAAAAAGGCACATTCACCACAAGGGTCATTGCAGCACTATTGACAATAGCCAGGTAATGGAAGCAACCTAAATACCCACAGACAGACGAATGGATAAAGATGTGGTACATATATAAAATGGAATATTACTCAGCCATAAGAAGGAATGAAACTGGGTCATTTGTAGAGACGTCGATGGATCTAGAGACTGTCATACAGAATGAAGTAAGTCAGAAAGAGAAAAACAAATATTGTATATTAATGCATATATGTGGAACCTAGACAAATGGTACAGATGAACTGGTTTGCAGGGAAGAAATAGAGACACAGAGGTAGAGAACAAACGTATGGACACCAAGTGTGGGAAGCCATGGGGTGGCGGTGGTGGGATGAGTCGGGAGATTGGGATTGACCTGTATACATGTATATGCATAAAATACATAACTAATAATAACCTGCTGTATAAAAAAATAAATAAAATTACATTTCAAAATTTTATAAAATAAAATTTAAAAATAGAAAAAAGGTCTTCCCTTCACACAGATGTATTTATATGAATGAACTATTGCCATGCTTATATCAATAAATACACAAAAGAGGAATAAAACCTAACTTGAACCAAAAAGGAAAAAATACCTGAACCCACCAGTTATACAGAGGAAAACCCTATCAGGGCACTTGCTCCAGCGGTAAACAATTCTGAAATTGGTCAGAGGTGGGGAATCATCTCCCGTACAGCCAGCAGCCCACCCCCCATGCAAGGAGCGTCCTCATTGCAAAGCTGGGGGACAATGCCGAGGCATCTGTGAGTAAACGTGAGCAGAGCCCCAGGCCAGCTGCTGCTGAACTGTCCCCACCCTTCCCAGGTAAAACACCTGAATATGTACAAGGGCTTGAAAGCCTAGAGGAAGGGCCGTGGAGCCACACCAGCGGCAGCACGCAGGCCAACTTGGTGCCTGCAGGACAGCCAGGATGGTCCTGGCCCCGGGTGCTCTTCTAGAAGCTTTCCATTGCCCTGCCTGAGATACCCTTCCTGTCCAGGCCCCCACTGCTTTTTTCCTTCCTCACCTCTGTCCGGAGAGAAATTCCAGCGGAAGGTATGGGTGACACATCCTCTTCTTTACAGGTGGCAGCCTGGCAACCCCTGCAGAAAGTCCAGCAGAGCCCCACTCACAACGGGCCACCCACAAAGCCGTGGCCCCTCACTCCCTCCCACCAGCACAGCCCCGAGACTGCTGACGGGGCAGAGAATATGGAGTCAGGCACAGCTTCAGGGGCTATTGCTGCCTGGAGCGCTGTTTATATTGACCTCAACCCAGGCACACCTGAGGAGGGCCGGCCGGCAGGTTCAGGCTGCCCAGGTCAGCTAATCCTCAGCCCTCAGGGAATCACACTGTTGAAAATGGACCTCACTAAGGCAGAGTAGAAGCCAAGGAATAAAAGGACACAATGCCATTTGCAGCACTGTAGATGTGTCTAGAGGTAATCACGTGACTTGTAGTAAGTCAGAAAGTGAAAGACACATATCATATCATATCACTTATAGGTGTTACCTAAAAACGGATACCAGGGCAGATATTTCCACGGAGAAGGACAATCACAGATTCATTAAACAAACTTATGGTTCACCAATGGAAAGGTGTGAGGATTGGTTTCATTACGATATAGGGGTTAACAGACATACAAACACAGGTGACATATATAATCACCAAAGACCTTGGAATACCAAGAGAAGACTACTCAACATTCTGTCATAACGTACATGGGAAAAGGATCCCAGGAAGAACAGACATATGTGTATGTATAAAAGAAGCACATCTTCCACACCTACCACAAGCCAAACATTGTAACCAAACTTGCTGTAATAAAAAATAAAAAATTAAATTAAAAACACGAAGAAATAGTGAGACGAACTTGAGGGGCTTTCTCCTGGCACATTCCATTCTAAATTCCAATCTAGAACACGACTTCCATTGAGGCTCTGTTGCCCTAGTAACCAGATGTGTTAAGGGAGAACTGCTGCCAGCTAGTGGCCGTTTCACACAACAGCAGCTTTAATCCCAGGGCTAATGGTCAGTTGATATTCAAAATCATTGCAGGCCTGTAAATGACACCTGCCCTGAAAACAAATCCTGGGGCCACATATCGACCAAAAAATTTAAAGGACGTCCATATTTCAAAACGACCGTTTCAAAAGGCATATTTTATGCACATTAGTGTTCTGCTTCTTTTTCTTTCTTTCTTTTTTGGTTAAAAACACGGGAATGGAAAAAGGCATCCCTCAGAAGGGGCGAAAATAGTTGCAAACGAATCAATGGACAAAGGTTTAATCTCCAATATATATAAACAGCTCATGCAGCTTATTAAGAAAACAAACAACCCAATACAAAAATGGGCAGAAGATCTAAAGAGACGTTTCTTCAAAGAAGACACAGAGATGGCCAAGACGCACATGAAAAGCTGCTCAAGAGCACTAATTATTAGAGAAATGCAAATCAAAACTACAATGAGGTATCACCTCACACCTGTTAGAATCGGCATCATCAGAAAATCTACAAACAACAAATTCTGGGGAGGGTGTGGACAAAAGGAGCCCTCTTCCACTATTGGTGGGAATGTAAATTGATACAGTCACTATGGAGAACAGTATGGAGTTTCCTTTATAAAACTAGAAATAGAATTACCATCTGACCCAGCAATCCCACTTTTGGGCATATACCCAGAGACAACCATAAATCAAAAAGGCACATTCACCACAAGGTTCATTGCAGCACTATTTACAATAGCCAGGTAATGGAAGCAACCTAAATGCCCACAGACAGATGAATGGATAAAGATGGGGTACATATATAAAATGGAATATTACTCGGCCATAAAATGGAATGAAACTGGGTCATTTGTAGAGACATCGATGGATCTAGAGACTGTCATACAGAATGAAGTAAGTCAGAAAGAGGAAAACAAATATTGTATATTAATGCATATATGTGGAACCTAAAAACTGGTACAGATGAACTGGTTTGCAGGGAAGAAATAGAGACACAGAGGTAGAGAACAAACGTATGGACACCAAGTGTGGGAAGCCATGGGGTGGTGGTGGTGGGATGAGTTGGGAGTTTGCGATTGACCTGTATACATGTATATGCATAAAATACATAACTAATAATAACCCGCTGTATAAAAAAGTAAATAAAATTAAATTTCAAAATTTTAAAATATAAAATTTAAAAATAAAACAGAAAAAAGTTCTTCCCTTCACACAGATGTATTTATAGGAATGAATTATTTCCATGCTTATATCTATAAATACATAAAAGAGGAATAAAATCTAACTTGAACCATAAACGAAAAAAAACCCTGAACCCACCAGTTTTACAGAGGAAAACCCTATCAGGGCACTTGCTCCAGCGGTAAACAATTCTGAAATTGGTCAGAGGTGGGGAATCATCTCCCATACAGCCAGCAACCCACCCCCCATGCAAGGAGCGTCCTCATTGCAAAGCTGGGGGACCGTGCCGAGGCATCTCTGAATACAGGTGAGCTGAGCCCCAGGCCAGCTGCTGCTGAACTGTTCCCACCCTTCCCAGTTAAACACCTGAATATGTACAAAGGCTTGAAAGCCTAGAGGAAGGGACGTGGAGCCACACCAGCGACAGCACGCAGGCCAACTTGGTGACTGCAGGCCAGCCAGGGTGATCCTGGCCCCGGGCGCTCTTCCGGAAGCTTTCCATTGTCCTGCCTGAGATACCCCTCTTGTCCCGGCCCCCACTGCTTTCTTCCTTCCTCACCTCTGTCCGGAGAGAAATTCCAGCGGAAGGTATGGGTGACACATCCTCTTCTTTACAGGTGGCAGCCTGGCAACTCCTGCAGAATGGCCAGCAGAACCCCACTCACACCGGGCCACCAACAAAGCTGTGGCCCCTCACTCCCTCCCACCAGCACAGCCCCGAGACTGCTGACGGGGCAGAGAATATGGAGTCAGGCACAGCTTCAGGGGCTATTGCTGCCTGGAGCGCTGTTTATATTGACCTCAACCAGGCAGACCTGGGGAGGGCCGGCCGGCAGGGTAAGGCTGCCCAGGTCAGCTAATCCACAACCCTCAGGGAATCACATTGTTGAAAATGGACCTCGCTAAGGCAGAATAGAAGCCAAGGAAAATAAGGACACAATGCCATTTGCAGCACCGTAGATGAGTCTAGAGGTAATCACGTGACTTGGAGTAAGTCAGAAAGTGAAAGACACATATCATTTCATATCACTTATAGGTGTTACCTAAAATAGAAACCAGGGCAGTCATTTCCACTGAGAAGTGCAATCATAGATTCATTCAACAAACTTATGGTTCACCAATGGAAAGGTGTGAGGATTGGTTTCATTACGATATCGGGGTTAACAGACATATACAAACAGAGGTGACATATATAATCACCAAAGACCTACGGAATACCAAGAGAAGACTACTCAACATTCTGTCATAACGTACATGGGAAAAGGATCCCAGGAAGAACAGACATCTGTATATGTGTAAAAGAACCACATCTTCCACACCTACAACAAGCCAAACATTGTAATCAAACTTGCTATAATAAAAAATTAAAAAAATTAAATTAAAAATACGAACAAGAAATAGGGAGTCACACTTGAGGGGCTTTCTCCTGGCACATTCCATTCAAAATTCCAATCTAGAACACGACATCCATTGAGGCTCTGTTGCCCTAGTAAACAGATGTGTTAAGGGAGAACTGCTGCCACCTAGTGGCCGTTTCACACAACAGCAGCTTTTATCCCAGTGTTAAGGTCAGTTGATATTCAAAATCATTGCAGGCCTGTAAATGACACCTGCCCTGAAAACAAATCCTGGGGCCACAAATCGACCAAAAAATTTAAAGGACGTCCATATTTCAAAACGACCATTTCAAAAGGCATATTTTATGCACATTAGTGTTCTGCTCCTTTTTCTTTCTTTCTTTTTTGGTTAAAAACACGGGAATGGAAAAACGCATCCCTCAGAAGGGGCGAAAATAGTTGCAAACGAATCAATGGACAAAGGTTTAATCTCCAATATATATAAACAGCTCATGCAGCTTATTAAGAAAACAAACAACCCAATACAAAAATGGGCAGAAGATCTAAAGTGACGTTTCTTCAAAGAAGACACAGAGATGGCCAAGACGCACATGAAAAGCTGCTCAAGAGCACTAATTATTAGAGAAATGCAAATCAAAACTACAATGAGGTATCACATCACACCTGTTAGAATCGGCATCATCAGAAAATCTACAAACAACAAATTCTGGGGAGGGTGTGGACAAAAGGAGCCCTCTTCCACTATTGGTGGGAATGTAAATTGATACAGTCACTATGGAGAACAGTATGGAGTTTCCTTTAAAAAACTAGAAATAGAATTACTATCTGACCCAGCAATCCCACTTATGGGCATATACCCAGAGACAACCATAAATCAAAAAGGCACATTCACCACAAGGTTCATTGCAGCACTATTTACAATAGCCAGGTAATGGAAGCAACCTAAATGCCCACAGACAGATGAATGGATAAAGATGGGGTACATATATAAAATGGAATATTACTCGGCCATAAAAAGGAATGAAACTGGGTCATTTGTAGAGACATCGATGGATCTAGAGACTGTCATACAGAATGAAGTAAGTCAGAAAGAGGAAAACAAATATTGTATATTAATGCATATATGTGGAACCTAAAAAATTGTACAGATGAACTGGTTTGCAGGGAAGAAATAGAGACACAGAGGTAGAGAACAAACGTATGGACACCAAGTGTGGGAAGCCCTGGGGTGGTGGTGGTGGGATGAGTTGGGAGTTTGCGATTGACCTGTATACATGTATATGCATAAAATACATAACTAATAATAACCCGCTGTATAAAAAAGTAAATAAAATTAAATTTCAAAATTTTAAAATATAAAATTTAAAAATAAAACAGAAAAAAGTTCTTCCCTTCACACAGGTGTATTTATAGGAATGAATTATTTCCATGCTTATATCTATAAATACATAAAAGAGGAATAAAATCTTACTTGAACCATAAACGAAAAAAAACCCTGAACCCACCAGTTTTACAGAGGAAAACACTATCAGGGCACTTGCTCCAGCGGTAAACAATTCTGAAATTGGTCAGAGGTGGGGAATCATCTCCCATACAGCCAGCAACCCACCCCCCATGCAAGGAGCGTCCTCATTGCAAAGCTGGGGGACCGTGCCGAGGCATCTCTGAATACAGGTGAGCTGAGCCCCAGGCCAGCTGCTGCTGAACTGTTCCCACCCTTCCCAGGTAAAACACCTGAATATGTACAAAGGCTTGAAAGCCTAGAGGAAGGGCCGTGGAGCCACACCAGCGACAGCACGCAGGCCAACTTGGTGACTGCAGGCCAGCCAGGATGATCCTGGCCCCGGGCGCTCTTCCGGAAGCTTTCCATTGTCCTGCCTGAGATACCCCTCTTGTCCCGGCCCCCACTGCTTTTTTCCTTCCTCACCTCTGTCCGGAGAGAAATTCCAGCGGAAGGTATGGGTGACACATCCTCTTCTTTACAGGTGGCAGCCTGGCAACTCCTGCAGAAAGGCCAGCAGAACCCCACTCACACCGGGCCACCAACAAAGCTGTGGCCCCTCACTCCCTCCCACCAGCACAGCCCCGAGACTGCTGACGGGGCAGAGAATATGGAGTCAGGCACAGCTTCAGGGGCTATTGCTGCCTGGAGCGCTGTTTATATTGACCTCAACCAGGCAGACCTGGGGAGGGCCGGCCGGCAGGGTAAGGCTGCCCAGGTCAGCTAATCCACAACCCTCAGGGAATCACATTGTTGAAAATGGACCTCGCTAAGGCAGAATAGAGGCCAAGGAAAATTAGGACACAATGCCATTTGCAGCACAGTAGATGAGTCTAGAGGTAATCACGTGACTTGGAGTAAGTCAGAAAGTGAAAGACACATATCATTTCATATCACTTATAGGTGTTACCTAAAATAGAAACCAGGGCAGTCATTTCCACTGAGAAGTGCAATCATAGATTCATTCAACAAACTTATGGTTCACCAATGGAAAGGTGTGAGGATTGGTTTCATTACGATATCGGGGTTAACAGACATATACAAACAGAGGTGACATATATAATCACCAAAGACCTACGGAATACCAAGAGAAGACTACTCAACATTCTGTCATAACGTACATGGGAAAAGGATCCCAGGAAGAACAGACATCTGTATATGTGTAAAAGAACCACATCTTCCACACCTACAACAAGCCAAACATTGTAATCAAACTTGCTATAATAAAAAATAAAAAAATTAAATTAAAAATAAGAACAAGAAGTAGGGAGTCAAACTTGAGGGGCTTTCTCCTGGCACATTCCATTCTAAATTCCAATCTAGAACACGACTTCCATTGAGGCTCTGTTGCCCTAGTAACCAGATGTGTTAAGGGAGAACTGCTGCCAGCTAGTGGCCGTTTCACACAACAGCAGCTTTAATCCCAGGGCTAATGGTCAGTTGATATTCAAAATCATTGCAGGCCTGTAAATGACACCTGCCCTGAAAACAAATCCTGGGGCCACATATCGACCAAAAAATTTAAAGGACGTCCATATTTCAAAACGACCGTTTCAAAAGGCATATTTTATGCACATTAGTGTTCTGCTTCTTTTTCTTTCTTTCTTTTTTGGTTAAAAACACGGGAATGGAAAAAGGCATCCCTCAGAAGGGGCGAAAATAGTTGCAAACGAATCAATGGACAAAGGTTTAATCTCCAATATATATAAACAGCTCATGCAGCTTATTAAGAAAACAAACAACCCAATACAAAAATGGGCAGAAGATCTAAAGAGACGTTTCTTCAAAGAAGACACAGAGATGGCCAAGACGCACATGAAAAGCTGCTCAAGAGCACTAATTATTAGAGAAATGCAAATCAAAACTACAATGAGGTATCACCTCACACCTGTTAGAATCGGCATCATCAGAAAATCTACAAACAACAAATTCTGGGGAGGGTGTGGACAAAAGGAGCCCTCTTCCACTATTGGTGGGAATGTAAATTGATACAGTCACTATGGAGAACAGTATGGAGTTTCCTTTATAAAACTAGAAATAGAATTACCATCTGACCCAGCAATCCCACTTTTGGGCATATACCCAGAGACAACCATAAATCAAAAAGGCACATTCACCACAAGGTTCATTGCAGCACTATTTACAATAGCCAGGTAATGGAAGCAACCTAAATGCCCACAGACAGATGAATGGATAAAGATGGGGTACATATATAAAATGGAATATTACTCGGCCATAAAAAGGAATGAAACTGGGTCATTTGTAGAGACATCGATGGATCTAGAGACTGTCATACAGAATGAAGTAAGTCAGAAAGAGGAAAACAAATATTGTATATTAATGCATATATGTGGAACCTAAAAACTGGTACAGATGAACTGCTTTGCTGGGAAGAAATAGAGACACAGAGGTAGAGAACAAACGTATGGACACCAAGTGTGGGAAGCCATGGGGTGGTGGTGGTGGGATGAGTTGGGAGTTTGCGATTGACCTGTATACATGTATATGCATAAAATACATAACTAATAATAACCCGCTGTATAAAAAAGTAAATAAAATTAAATTTCAAAATTTTAAAATATAAAATTTAAAAATAAAACAGAGAAAAGTTCTTCCCTTCACACAGATGTATTTATAGGAATGAATTATTTCCATGCTTATATCTATAAATACATAAAAGAGGAATAAAATCTAACTTGAACCATAAACGAAAAAAAACCCTGAACCCACCAGTTTTACAGAGGAAAACCCTATCAGGGCACTTGCTCCAGCGGTAAACAATTCTGAAATTGGTCAGAGGTGGGGAATCATCTCCCATACAGCCAGCAACCCACCCCCCATTCAAGGAGCGTCCTCATTGCAAAGCTGGGGGACCGTGCCGAGGCATCTCTGAAGAAAGGTGAGCTGAGCCCCAGGCCAGCTGCTGCTGAACTGTTCCCAACCTTCCCAGTTAAACACCTGAATATGTACAAAGGCTTGAAAGCCTAGAGAAAGGGCCGTGGAGCCACACCAGCGACAGTACGCAGGCCAACTTGGTGACTGCAGGCCAGCCAGGGTGATCCTGGCCCCGGGCGCTCTTCCGGAAGCTTTCCATTGTCCTGCCTGAGATACCCCTCTTATCCCGGCCCCCACTGCTTTTTTCCTTCCTCACCTCTGTCCGGAGAGAAATTCCAGCGGAAGGTATGGGTGACACATCCTCTTCTTTACAGGTGGCAGCCTGGCAACTCCTGCAGAAAGGCCAGCAGAACCCCACTCACACCGGGCCACCAACAAAGCTGTGGCCCCTCACTCCCTCCCACCAGCACAGCCCCGAGACTGCTGACGGGGCAGAGAATATGGAGTCAGGCACAGCTTCAGGGGCTATTGCTGCCTGGAGCGCTGTTTATATTGACCTCAACGAGGCAGACCTGGGGAGGGCCGGCCGGCAGGGTAAGGCTGCCCAGGTCAGCTAATCCACAACCCTCAGGGAATCACATTGTTGAAAATGGACCTCGCTAAGGCAGAATAGAAGCCAAGGAAAATAAGGACACAATGCCATTTGCAGCACCATAGATGAATCTAGAGGTAATCACGTGACTTGGAGTAAGTCAGAAAGTGAAAGACACATATCATTTCATATCACTTATAGGTGTTACCTAAAATAGAAACCAGGGCAGTCATTTCCACTGAGAAGTGCAATCATAGATTCATTAAACAAACTTATGGTTCACCAATGGAAAGGTGTGAGGATTGGTTTCATTACGATATCGGGGTTAACAGACATATACAAACAGAGGTGACATATATAATCACCAAAGACCTACAGAATACCAAGAGAAGACTACTCAACATTCTGTCATAACGTACATGGGAAAAGGATCCCAGGAAGAACAGACATCTGTATATGTGTAAAAGAACCACATCTTCCACACCTACAACAAGCCAAACATTGTAATCAAACTTGCTATAATAAAAAATAAAAAAAATTAAATTAAAAATACGAACAAGAAATAGGGAGTCACACTTGAGGGGCTTTCTCCTGGCACATTCCATTCAAAATTCCAATCTAGAACACGACATCCATAGAGGCTCTGTTGCCCTAGTAACCAGATGTGTTAAGGGAGAACTGGTGCCACCTAGTGGCCGTTTCACACAACAGCAGCTTTTATCCCAGTGCTAAGGTCAGATGATATTCAAAATCATTGCAGGCCTGTAAATGACACCTGCCCTGAAAACAAATCCTGGGGTCACATATCGACCGAAAAATTCAAAGGACGCCCATATTTCAAAACGACCGTTTCAAAAGGCATATTTTACGCACATTAGTGTTCTGCTTCTTTTTCTTTCTTTCTTTCTTTGTTAAAAAAACAGGAATGGAAAAAGGCATCCCTCAGAATGGGCGAAAATATTTGCAAACGAATCAATGGACAAAGGTTTAATCTCCAACATATATAAAGAGCTCATGCAGCTTAATATTAAAACAACAAACAACCCAATACAAAAATGGGCAGAAGATCTAAAGAGACGTTTCTTCAAAGAAGACACAGAGACGGCCAAGACGCACATGAAAAGCTGCTCAACATCACTAATTATTAGAGAAATGCAAATCAAAACTACAATGAGGGATCACCTCACACCTGTTAGAATCGGCATCATCAGAAAATCTACAACCAACAAACTCTGGGGAGGGTGTGGACAAAAGGAACCCTCTTCCACCATTGGTGGGAATGTAAATTGATACAGTGTCTATGGACAACAGTATGGAGTTTCGTTAAAAAAACTTGAAATAGAATTACCATATGATCCAGCAATCCTACTTCTGGGCATATACCAGAGAAAACCATAAATCAAAAAGGCACATTCACCACAAGGGTCATTGCAGCACTATTGACAATAGCCAGGTAATGGAAGCAACCTAAATACCCACAGACAGACGAATGGATAAAGATGTGGTACATATATAAAATGGAATATTACTCAGCCATAAGAAGGAATGAAACTGGGTCATTTGTAGAGACGTCGATGGATCTAGAGACTGTCATACAGAATGAAGTAAGTCAGAAAGAGAAAAACAAATATTGTATATTAATGCATATATGTGGAACCTAGACAAATGGTACAGATGAACTGGTTTGCAGGGAAGAAATAGAGACACAGAGGTAGAGAACAAACGTATGGACACCAAGTGTGGGAAGCCATGGGGTGGCGGTGGTGGGATGAGTCGGGAGATTGGGATTGACCTGTATACATGTATATGCATAAAATACATAACTAATAATAACCTGCTGTATAAAAAAATAAATAAAATTACATTTCAAAATTTTATAAAATAAAATTTAAAAATAGAAAAAAGGTCTTCCCTTCACACAGATGTATTTATATGAATGAACTATTGCCATGCTTATATCAATAAATACACAAAAGAGGAATAAAACCTAACTTGAACCAAAAAGGAAAAAAATACCTGAACCCACCAGTTATACAGAGGAAAACCCTATCAGGGCACTTGCTCCAGCGGTAAACAATTCTGAAATTGGTCAGAGGTGGGGCATCATCTCCCATACAGCCAGCAGCCCACCCCCCACGCAAGGAGCGTCCTCATTGCAAAGCTGGGGGACCGTGCCGAGGCATCTGTGAGTAAACGTGAGCAGAGCCCCAGGCCAGCTGCTGCTGAACTGTTCCCACCCTTCCCAGGTAAAACACCTGAATAAGTACAAGGGCTTGAAAGCCTAGAGGAAGGGCTGTGGAGCCACACCAGCGGCAGCACGCAGGCCAACTTGGTGCCTGCAGGCCAGCCAGGATGGTCCTGGCCCCGGGTGCTCTTCTAGAAGCTTTCCATTGCCCTGCCTGAGATACCCTTCCTGTCCAGGCCCCCACTGCTTTTTTCCTTCCTCACCTCTGTCCGGAGAGAAATTCCAGCGGAAGGTATGGGTGACACATCCTCTTCTTTACAGGTGGCAGCCTGGCAACTCCTGCAGAAAGTCCAGCAGAGCCCCACTCACAACGGGCCACCCACAAAGCCGTGGCCCCTCACTCCCTCCCACCAGCACAGCCCCGAGACTGCTGACGGGGCAGAGAATATGGAGTCAGGCACAGCTTCAGGGGCTATTGCTGCCTGGAGCGCTGTTTATATTGACCTCAACCCAGGCACACCTGAGGAGGGCCGGCCGGCAGGTTCACGCTGCCCAGGTCAGCTAATCCTCAGCCCTCAGGGAATCACACTGTTGAAAATGGACCTCACTAAGGCAGAGTAGAAGCCAAGGAATAAAAGGACACAATGCCATTTGCAGCACTGTAGATGTGTCTAGAGGTAATCACGTGACTTGTAGTATGTCAGAAAGTGAAAGACACGTATCATATCATATCACTTATAGGTGTTACCTAAAAACGGATACCAGGGCAGATATTTCCACGGAGAAGGACAATCACAGATTCAGTAAACAAACTTATGGTTCACCAATGGAAAGGTGTGAGGATTGGTTTCATTACGATATTGGGGTTAACAGACATACAAACACAGGTGACATATATAATCACCAAAGACCTTGGAATACCAAGAGAAGACTACTCAACATTCTGTCATAACGTACATGGGAAAAGGATCCCAGGAAGAACAGACATATGTGTATGTGTAAAAGAAGCACATCTTCCACACCTACCACAAGCCAAACATTGTAATCAAACTTGCTGTAATAAAACATAAAAAATTAAATTAAAAACACGAAGAAGAAGTAGTGACACCAACTTGAGGGGCTTTCTCCTGGCACATTCCATTCTAAATTCCAATCTAGAACACGACTTCCATTGAGGCTCTGTTGCCCTAGTAACCAGATTTGGTAAGGGAGAACTGCTGCCACCTTGTGGCCGTTTCACACAACAGCAGCTTTAATCCCAGCACTCATGGTCAGTTGATATTCAAAATCATTGCAGACCTGTAAATGACACCTGCCCTGAAAACAAATCCTGGGGTCACATATCGACCAAAAAATTCAAAGGACGCCCATATTTCAAAACGACCGTTTCAAAAGGCATATTTTACGCACATTAGTGTTCTGCTTCTTTTTCTTTCTTTCTTTCTTTGTTAAAAAAACAGGAATGGAAAAAGGCATCCCTCAGAATGGGCGAAAATATTTGCAAACGAATCAATGGACAAAGGTTTAATCTCCAACATATATAAAGAGCTCATGCAGCTTAATATTAAAACAACAAACAACCCAATACAAAAATGGGCAGAAGATCTAAAGAGACGTTTCTTCAAAGAAGACACAGAGACGGCCAAGACGCACATGAAAAGCTGCTCAACATCACTAATTATTAGAGAAATGCAAATCAAAACTACAATGAGGGATCACCTCACACCTGTTAGAATCGGCATCATCAGAAAATCTACAACCAACAAATTCTGGGGAGGGTGTGGACAAAAGGAACCCTCTCCCACTATTGGTGGGAATGTAAATTGATACAGTGTCTATGGACAACAGTAGGGAGTTTCGTTACAAAAACTTGAAATAGAATTACCATATGATCCGGCAATCCCACTTCTGGGCATATACCCAGAGAAAACCATAAATCAAAAAGGCACATTCACCACAATGGTCATTGCAGCACTATTTACAATAGCCAGGTAATGGAAGCAACCTAAATACCCACAGACAGACGAATGGATAAGATGTGGTACATATATAAAATGGAATATTACTCAGCCATAAGAAGGAATGAAACTGGGTCATTTGTAGAGACGTCGATGGATCTAGAGACTGTCATACAGAATGAAGTAAGTCAGAAAGAGAAAAACAGATATTGTATTTTAATGCATATATGTGGAACCTAGAAAAATGGTACAGATGAACTGGTTTGCAGGGAAGAAATAGAGACACAGAGGTAGAGAAAAAACGTATGGACACCAAGTGTGGGAAGCCATGGGGTGGTGGTGGTGGGATGAGTCGGGAGATTGGGATTGACCTGTATACATGTATATGCATAAAATACATAACTAATAATAACCTGCTGTATAAAAAAATAAATAAAATTAAATTTCAAAATTTTATAAAATAAAATTTAAAAATAGAAAAAAGGTCTTCCCTTCACACAGATGTATTTATATGAATGAACTATTGCCATGCTTATATCAATAAATACACAAAAGAGGAATAAAACCTAACTTGAACCAAAAAGGAAAAAAATACCTGAACCCACCAGTTATACAGAGGAAAACCCTATCAGGGCACTTGCTCCAGCGGTAAACAATTCTGAAATTGGTCAGAGGTGGGGAATCATCTCCCATACAGCCAGCAGCCCACCCCCCACGCAAGGAGCGTCCTCATTGCAAAGCTGGGGGACCGTGCCGAGGCATCTGTGAGTAAACGTGAGCAGAGCCCCAGGCCAGCTGCTGCTGAACTGTTCCCACCCTTCCCAGGTAAAACACCTGAATAAGTACAAGGGCTTGAAAGCCTAGAGGAAGGGCCGTGGAGCCACACCAGCGGCAGCACGCAGGCCAACTTGGTGCCTGCAGGCCAGCCAGGATGGTCCTGGCCCCGGGTGCTCTTCTAGAAGCTTTCCATTGCCCTGCCTGAGATACCCTTCCTGTCCAGGCCCCCACTGCTTTTTTCCTTCCTCACCTCTGTCCGGAGAGAAATTCCAGCGGAAGGTATGGGTGACACATCCTCTTCTTTACAGGTGGCAGCCTGGCAACTCCTGCAGAAAGTCCAGCAGAGCCCCACTCACAACGGGCCACCCACAAAGCCGTGGCCCCTCACTCCCTCCCACCAGCACAGCCCCGAGACTGCTGACGGGGCAGAGAATATGGAGTCAGGCACAGCTTCAGGGGCTATTGCTGCCTGGAGCGCTGTTTATATTGACCTCAACCCAGGCACACCTGAGGAGGGCCGGCCGGCAGGTTCAGGCTGCCCAGGTCAGCTAATCCTCAGCCCTCAGGGAATCACACTGTTGAAAATGGACCTCACTAAGGCAGAGTAGAAGCCAAGGAATAAAAGGACACAATGCCATTTGCAGCACTGTAGATGTGTCTAGAGGTAATCACGTGACTTGTAGTAAGTCAGAAAGTGAAAGACACGTATCATATCATATCACTTATAGGTGTTACCTAAAAACGGATACCAGGGCAGATATTTCCACGGAGAAGGACAATCACAGATTCAGTAAACAAACTTATGGTTCACCAATGGAAAGGTGTGAGGATTGGTTTCATTACGATATTGGGGTTAACAGACATACAAACACAGGTGACATATATAATCACCAAAGACCTTGGAATACCAAGAGAAGATTACTCAACATTCTGTCATAACGTACATGGGAAAAGGATCCCAGGAAGAACAGACATATGTGTATGTGTAAAAGAAGCACATCTTCCACACCTACCACAAGCCAAACATTGTAATCAAACTTGCTGTAATAAAACATAAAAAATTAAATTAAAAACACGAAGAAGAAGTAGTGAGACAAACTTGAGGGGCTTTCTCCTGGCACATTCCATTCTAAATTCCAATCTAGAACAGGACTTCCATTGAGGCTCTGTTGCCCTAGTAACCAGATTTGGTAAGGGAGAACTGCTGCCACCTTGTGGCCGTTTCACACAACAGCAGCTTTAATCCCAGCACTCATGGTCAGTTGATATTCAAAATCATTGCAGACCTGTAAATGACACCTGCCCTGAAAACAAATCCTGGGGTCACATATCGACCAAAAAATTCAAAGGACGCCCATATTTCAAAACGACCGTTTCAAAAGGCATATTTTACGCACATTAGTGTTCTGCTTCTTTTTCTTTCTTTCTTTCTTTGTTAAAAAAACAGGAATGGAAAAAGGCATCCCTCAGAATGGGCGAAAATATTTGCAAACGAATCAATGGACAAAGGTTTAATCTCCAACATATATAAAGAGCTCATGCAGCTTAATATTAAAACAACAAACAACCCAATACAAAAATGGGCAGAAGATCTAAAGAGACGTTTCTTCAAAGAAGACACAGAGACGGCCAAGACGCACATGAAAAGCTGCTCAACATCACTAATTATTAGAGAAATGCAAATCAAAACTACAATGAGGGATCACCTCACACCTGTTAGAATCGGCATCATCAGAAAATCTACAACCAACAAATTCTGGGGAGGGTGTGGACAAAAGGAACCCTCTCCCACTATTGGTGGGAATGTAAATTGATACAGTGTCTATGGACAACAGTAGGGAGTTTCGTTAAAAAAACTTGAAATAGAATTACCATATGATCCGGCAATCCCACTTCTGGGCATATACCAGAGAAAACCATAAATCAAAAAGGCACATTCACCACAATGGTCATTGCAGCACTATTTACAATAGCCAGGTAATGGAAGCAACCTAAATACCCACAGACAGACGAATGGATAAGATGTGGTACATATATAAAATGGAATATTACTCAGCCATAAGAAGGAATGAAACTGGGTCATTTGTAGAGACGTCGATGGATCTAGAGACTGTCATACAGAATGAAGTAAGTCAGAAAGAGAAAAACAGATATTGTATTTTAATGCATATATGTGGAACCTAGAAAAATGGTACAGATGAACTGGTTTGCAGGGAAGAAACAGAGACACAGAGGTAGAGAAAAAACGTATGGACACCAAGTGTGGGAAGCCATGGGGTGGTGGTGGTGGGATGAGTCGGGAGATTGGGATTGACCTGTATACATGTATATGCATAAAATACATAACTAATAATAACCTGCTGTATAAAAAAATAAATAAAATTAAATTTCAAAATTTTATAAAATAAAATTTAAAAATAGAATAAAGGTCTTCCCTTCACACAGATGTATTTATATGAATGAACTATTGCCATGCTTATATCAATAAATACACAAAAGAGGAATAAAACCTAACTTGAACCAAAAAGGAAAAAAATACCTGAACCCACCAGTTATACAGAGGAAAACCCTATCAGGGCACTTGCTCCAGCGGTAAACAATTCTGAAATTGGTCAGAGGTGGGGCATCATCTCCCATACAGCCAGCAGCCCACCCCCCACGCAAGGAGCGTCCTCATTGCAAAGCTGGGGGACCGTGCCGAGGCATCTGTGAGTAAACGTGAGCAGAGCCCCAGGCCAGCTGCTGCTGAACTGTTCCCACCCTTCCCAGGTAAAACACCTGAATAAGTACAAGGGCTTGAAAGCCTAGAGGAAGGGCCGTGGAGCCACACCAGCGGCAGCACGCAGGCCAACTTGGTGCCTGCAGGCCAGCCAGGATGGTCCTGGCCCCGGGTGCTCTTCTAGAAGCTTTCCATTGCCCTGCCTGAGATACCCTTCCTGTCCAGGCCCCCACTGCTTTTTTCCTTCCTCACCTCTGTCCGGAGAGAAATTCCAGCGGAAGGTATGGGTGACACATCCTCTTCTTTACAGGTGGCAGCCTGGCAACTCCTGCAGAAAGTCCAGCAGAGCCCCACTCACAACGGGCCACCCACAAAGCCGTGGCCCCTCACTCCCTCCCACCAGCACATCCCCGAGACTGCTGACGGGGCAGAGAATATGGAGTCAGGCACAGCTTCAGGGGCTATTGCTGCCTGGAGCGCTGTTTATATTGACCTCAACCCAGGCACACCTGAGGAGGGCCGGCCGGCAGGTTCACGCTGCCCAGGTCAGCTAATCCTCAGCCCTCAGGGAATCACACTGTTGAAAATGGACCTCACTAAGGCAGAGTAGAAGCCAAGGAATAAAAGGACACAATGCCATTTACAGCACTGTAGATGTGTCTAGAGGTAATCACGTGACTTGTAGTAAGTCAGAAAGTGAAAGACACATATCATATCATATCACTTATAGGTGTTACCTAAAAACGGATACCAGGGCAGATATTTCCACGGAGAAGGACAATCACAGATTCATTAAACAAACTTATGGTTCACCAATGGAAAGGTGTGAGGATTGGTTTCATTACGATATTGGGGTTAACAGACATACAAACACAGGTGACATATATAATCACCAAAGACCTTGGAATACCAAGAGAAGACTACTCAACATTCTGTCATAACGTACATGGGAAAAGGATCCCAGGAAGAACAGACATATGTGTATGTGTAAAAGAAGCACATCTTCCACACCTACCACAAGCCAAACATTGTAATCAAACTTGCTGTAATAAAACATAAAAAATTAAATTAAAAACACGAAGAAGAAGTAGTGAGACAAACTTGAGGGGCTTTCTCCTGGCACATTCCATTCTAAATTCCAATCTAGAACACGACTTCCATTGAGGCTCTGTTGCCCTAGTAACCAGATTTGGTAAGGGAGAACTGCTGCCACCTTGTGGCCGTTTCACACAACAGCAGCTTTAATCCCAGCGCTCATGGTCAGTTGATATTCAAAATCATTGCAGACCTGTAAATGACACCTGCCCTGAAAACAAATCCTGGGGTCACATATCGACCAAAAAATTCAAAGGACGCCCATATTTCAAAACGACCGTTTCAAAAGGCATATTTTACGCACATTAGTGTTCTGCTTCTTTTTCTTTCTTTCTTTCTTTGTTAAAAAAACAGGAATGGAAAAAGGCATCCCTCAGAATGGGCGAAAATATTTGCAAACGAATCAATGGACAAAGGTTTAATCTCCAACATATATAAAGAGCTCATGCAGCTTAATATTAAAACAACAAACAACCCAATACAAAAATGGGCAGAAGATCTAAAGAGACGTTTCTTCAAAGAAGACACAGAGACGGCCAAGACGCACATGAAAAGCTGCTCAACATCACTAATTATTAGAGAAATGCAAATCAAAACTACAATGAGGGATCACCTCACACCTGTTAGAATCGGCATCATCAGAAAATCTACAACCAACAAATTCTGGGGAGGGTGTGGACAAAAGGAACCCTCTCCCACTATTGGTGGGAATGTAAATTGATACAGTGTCTATGGACAACAGTAGGGAGTTTCGTTAAAAAAACTTGAAATAGAATTACCATATGATCCGGCAATGCCACTTCTGGGCATATACCCAGAGAAAACCATAAATCAAAAAGGCACATTCACCACAATGGTCATTGCAGCACTATTTACAATAGCCAGGTAATGGAAGCAACCTAAATACCCACAGACAGACGAATGGATAAGATGTGGTACATATATAAAATGGAATATTACTCAGCCATAAGAAGGAATGAAACTGGGTCATTTGTAGAGACGTCGATGGATCTAGAGACTGTCATACAGAATGAAGTAAGTCAGAAAGAGAAAAACAGATATTGTATTTTAATGCATATATGTGGAACCTAGAAAAATGGTACAGATGAACTGGTTTGCAGGGAAGAAACAGAGACACAGAGGTAGAGAAAAAACGTATGGACACCAAGTGTGGGAAGCCATGGGGTGGTGGTGGTGGGATGAGTCGGGAGATTGGGATTGACCTGTATACATGTATATGCATAAAATACATAACTAATAATAACCTGCTGTATAAAAAAATAAATAAAATTAAATTTCAAAATTTTATAAAATAAAATTTAAAAATAGAAAAAAGGTCTTCCCTTCACACAGATGTATTTATATGAATGAACTATTGCCATGCTTATATCAATAAATACACAAAAGAGGAATAAAACCTAACTTGAACCAAAAAGGAAAAAAATACCTGAACCCACCAGTTATACAGAGGAAAACCCTATCAGGGCACTTGCTCCAGCGGTAAACAATTCTGAAATTGGTCAGAGGTGGGGCATCATCTCCCATACAGCCAGCAGCCCACCCCCCACGCAAGGAGCGTCCTCATTGCAAAGCTGGGGGACCGTGCCGAGGCATCTGTGAGTAAACGTGAGCAGAGCCCCAGGCCAGCTGCTGCTGAACTGTTCCCACCCTTCCCAGGTAAAACACCTGAATAAGTACAAGGGCTTGAAAGCCTAGAGGAAGGGCCGTGGAGCCACACCAGCGGCAGCACGCAGGCCAACTTGGTGCCTGCAGGCCAGCCAGGATGGTCCTGGCCCCGGGTGCTCTTCTAGAAGCTTTCCATTGCCCTGCCTGAGATACCCTTCCTGTCCAGGCCCCCACTGCTTTTTTCCTTCCTCACCTCTGTCCGGAGAGAAATTCCAGCGGAAGGTATGGGTGACACATCCTCTTCTTTACAGGTGGCAGCCTGGCAACTCCTGCAGAAAGTCCAGCAGAGCCCCACTCACAACGGGCCACCCACAAAGCCGTGGCCCCTCACTCCCTCCCACCAGCACAGCCCCGAGACTGCTGACGGGGCAGAGAATATGGAGTCAGGCACAGCTTCAGGGGCTATTGCTGCCTGGAGCGCTGTTTATATTGACCTCAACCCAGGCACACCTGAGGAGGGCCGGCCGGCAGGTTCACGCTGCCCAGGTCAGCTAATCCTCAGCCCTCAGGGAATCACACTGTTGAAAATGGACCTCACTAAGGCAGAGTAGAAGCCAAGGAATAAAAGGACACAATGCCATTTACAGCACTGTAGATGTGTCTAGAGGTAATCACGTGACTTGTAGTAAGTCAGAAAGTGAAAGACACATATCATATCATATCACTTATAGGTGTTACCTAAAAACGGATACCAGGGCAGATATTTCCACGGAGAAGGACAATCACAGATTCATTAAACAAACTTATGGTTCACCAATGGAAAGGTGTGAGGATTGGTTTCATTACGATATTGGGGTTAACAGACATACAAACACAGGTGACATATATAATCACCAAAGACCTTGGAATACCAAGAGAAGACTACTCAACATTCTGTCATAACGTACATGGGAAAAGGATCCCAGGAAGCACAGACATATGTGTATGTGTAAAAGAAGCACATCTTCCACACCTACCACAAGCCAAACATTGTAATCAAACTTGCTGTAATAAAACATAAAAAATTAAATTAAAAACACGAAGAAGAAGTAGTGAGACCAACTTGAGGGGCTTTCTCCTGGCACATTCCATTCTAAATTCCAATCTAGAACACGACTTCCATTGAGGCTCTGTTGCCCTAGTAACCAGATTTGGTAAGGGAGAACTGCTGCCACCTTGTGGCCGTTTCACACAACAGCAGCTTTAATCCCAGCACTCATGGTCAGTTGATATTCAAAATCATTGCAGACCTGTAAATGACACCTGCCCTGAAAACAAATCCTGGGGTCACATATCGACCAAAAAATTCAAAGGACGCCCATATTTCAAAACGACCGTTTCAAAAGGCATATTTTACGCACATTAGTGTTCTGCTTCTTTTTCTTTCTTTCTTTCTTTGTTAAAAAAACAGGAATGGAAAAAGGCATCCCTCAGAATGGGCGAAAATATTTGCAAACGAATCAATGGACAAAGGTTTAATCTCCAACATATATAAAGAGCTCATGCAGCTTAATATTAAAACAACAAACAACCCAATACAAAAATGGGCAGAAGATCTAAAGAGACGTTTCTTCAAAGAAGACACAGAGACGGCCAAGACGCACATGAAAAGCTGCTCAACATCACTAATTATTAGAGAAATGCAAATCAAAACTACAATGAGGGATCACCTCACACCTGTTAGAATCGGCATCATCAGAAAATCTACAACCAACAAATTCTGGGGAGGTTGTGGACAAAAGGAACCCTCTCCCACTATTGGTGGGAATGTAAATTGATACAGTGTCTATGGACAACAGTAGGGAGTTTCGTTAAAAAAACTTGAAATAGAATTACCATATGATCCGGCAATCCCACTTCTGGGCATATACCCAGAGAAAACCATAAATCAAAAAGGCACATTCACCACAATGGTCATTGCAGCACTATTTACAATAGCCAGGTAATGGAAGCAACCTAAATACCCACAGACAGACGAATGGATAAGATGTGGTACATATATAAAATGGAATATTACTCAGCCATAAGAAGGAATGAAACTGGGTCATTTGTAGAGACGTCGATGGATCTAGAGACTGTCATACAGAATGAAGTAAGTCAGAAAGAGAAAAACAGATATTGTATTTTAATGCATATATGTGGAACCTAGAAAAATGGTACAGATGAACTGGTTTGCAGGGAAGAAACAGAGACACAGAGGTAGAGAAAAAACGTATGGACACCAAGTGTGGGAAGCCATGGGGTGGTGGTGGTGGGATGAGTCGGGAGATTGGGATTGACCTGTATACATGTATATGCATAAAATACATAACTAATAATAACCTGCTGTATAAAAAAATAAATAAAATTAAATTTCAAAATTTTATAAAATAAAATTTAAAAATAGAAAAAAGGTCTTCCCTTCACACAGATGTATTTATATGAATGAACTATTGCCATGCTTATATCAATAAATACACAAAAGAGGAATAAAACCTAACTTGAACCAAAAAGGAAAAAAATACCTGAACCCACCAGTTATACAGAGGAAAACCCTATCAGGGCACTTGCTCCAGCGGTAAACAATTCTGAAATTGGTCAGAGGTGGGGAATCATCTCCCATACAGCCAGCAGCCCACCCCCCACGCAAGGAGCGTCCTCATTGCAAAGCTGGGGGACCGTGCCGAGGCATCTGTGAGTAAACGTGAGCAGAGCCCCAGGCCAGCTGCTGCTGAACTGTTCCCACCCTTCCCAGGTAAAACACCTGAATAAGTACAAGGGCTTGAAAGCCTAGAGGAAGGGCCGTGGAGCCACACCAGCGGCAGCACGCAGGCCAACTTGGTGCCTGCAGGCCAGCCAGGATGGTCCTGGCCCCGGGTGCTCTTCTAGAAGCTTTCCATTGCCCTGCCTGAGATACCCTTCCTGTCCAGGCCCCCACTGCTTTTTTCCTTCCTCACCTCTGTCCGGAGAGAAATTCCAGCGGAAGGTATGGGTGACACATCCTCTTCTTTACAGGTGGCAGCCTGGCAACTCCTGCAGAAAGTCCAGCACAGCCCCACTCACAACGGGCCACCCACAAAGCCGTGGCCCCTCACTCCCTCCCACCAGCACAGCCCCGAGACTGCTGACGGGGCAGAGAATATGGAGTCAGGCACAGCTTCAGGGGCTATTGCTGCCTGGAGCGCTGTTTATATTGACCTCAACCCAGGCACACCTGAGGAGGGCCGGCCGGCAGGTTCACGCTGCCCAGGTCAGCTAATCCTCAGCCCTCAGGGAATCACACTGTTGAAAATGGACCTCACTAAGGCAGAGTAGAAGCCAAGGAATAAAAGGACACAATGCCATTTGCAGCACTGTAGATGTGTCTAGAGGTAATCACGTGACTTGTAGTAAGTCAGAAAGTGAAAGACACATATCATATCATATCACTTATAGGTGTTACCTAAAAACGGATACCAGGGCAGATATTTCCACGGAGAAGGACAATCACAGATTCATTAAACAAACTTATGGTTCACCAACGGAAAGGTGTGAGGATTGGTTTCATTACGATATAGGGGTTAACAGACATACAAACACAGGTGACATATATAATCACCAAAGACCTTGGAATACCAAGAGAAGACTACTCAACATTCTGTCATAACGTACATGGGAAAAGGATCCCAGGAAGAACAGACATATGTGTATGTGTAAAAGAAGCACATCTTCCACACCTACCACAAGCCAAACATTGTAATCAAACTTGCTGTAATAAAACATAAAAAATTAAATTAAAAACACGAAGAAGAAGTAGTGAGACCAACTTGAGGGGCTTTCTCCTGGCACATTCCATTCTAAATTCCAATCTAGAACACGACTTCCATTGAGGCTCTGTTGCCCTAGTAACCAGATTTGGTAAGGGAGAACTGCTGCCACCTTGTGGCCGTTTCACACAACAGCAGCTTTAATCCCAGCGCTCATGGTCAGTTGATATTCAAAATCATTGCAGACCTGTAAATGACACCTGCCCTGAAAACAAATCCTGGGGTCACATATCGACCAAAAAATTCAAAGGACGCCCATATTTCAAAACGACCGTTTCAAAAGGCATATTTTATGCACATTAGTGTTCTGCTTCTTTTTCTTTCTTTCTTTCTTTGTTAAAAAAACAGGAATGGAAAAAGGCATCCCTCAGAATGGGCGAAAATATTTGCAAACGAATCAATGGACAAAGGTTTAATCTCCAACATATATAAAGAGCTCATGCAGCTTAATATTAAAACAACAAACAACCCAATACAAAAATGGGCAGAAGATCTAAAGAGACGTTTCTTCAAAGAAGACACAGAGACGGCCAAGACGCACATGAAAAGCTGCTCAACATCACTAATTATTAGAGAAATGCAAATCAAAACTACAATGAGGGATCACCTCACACCTGTTAGAATCGGCATCATCAGAAAATCTACAACCAACAAATTCTGGGGAGGGTGTGGACAAAAGGAACCCTCTCCCACTATTGGTGGGAATGTAAATTGATACAGTGTCTATGGACAACAGTATGGAGTTTCGTTAAAAATACTTGAAATAGAATTACCATATGATCCGGCAATCCCACTTCTGGGCATATACCCAGAGAAAACAATAAATCAAAAAGGCACATTCAACACAATGGTCATTGCAGCACTATTTACAATAGCCAGGTAATGGAAGCAACCTAAATACCCACAGACAGACGAATGGATAAGATGTGGTACATATATAAAATGGAATATTACTCAGCCATAAGAAGGAATGAAACTGGGTCATTTGTAGAGACGTCGATGGATCTAGAGACTGTCATACAGAATGAAGTAAGTCAGAAAGAGAAAAACAGATATTGTATTTTAATGCATATATGTGGAACCTAGAAAAATGGTACAGATGAACTGGTTTGCAGGGAAGAAACAGAGACACAGAGGTAGAGAAAAAACGTATGGACACCAAGTGTGGGAAGCCATGGGGTGGTGGTGGTGGGATGAGTCGGGAGATTGGGATTGACCTGTATACATGTATATGCATAAAATACATAACTAATAATAACCTGCTGTATAAAAAAATAAATAATATTAAATTACAAAATTTTATAAAATAAAATTTAAAAATAGAATAAAGGTCTTCCCTTCACACAGATGTATTTATATGAATGAACTATTGCCATGCTTATATCAATAAATACACAAAAGAGGAATAAAACCTAACTTGAACCAAAAAGGAAAAAAATACCTGAACCCACCAGTTATACAGAGGAAAACCCTATCAGGGCACTTGCTCCAGCGGTAAACAATTCTGAAATTGGTCAGAGGTGGGGAATCATCTCCCATACAGCCAGCAGCCCACCCCCCACGCAAGGAGCGTCCTCATTGCAAAGCTGGGGGACCGTGCCGAGGCATCTGTGAGTAAACGTGAGCAGAGCCCCAGGCCAGCTGCTGCTGAACTGTTCCCACCCTTCCCAGGTAAAACACCTGAATAAGTACAAGGGCTTGAAAGCCTAGAGGAAGGGCTGTGGAGCCACACCAGCGGCAGCACGCAGGCCAACTTGGTGCCTGCAGGCCAGCCAGGATGGTCCTGGCCCCGGGTGCTCTTCTAGAAGCTTTCCATTGCCCTGCCTGAGATACCCTTCCTGTCCAGGGCCCCACTGCTTTTTTCCTTCCTCACCTCTGTCCGGAGAGAAATTCCAGCGGAAGGTATGGGTGACACATCCTCTTCTTTACAGGTGGCAGCCTGGCAACTCCTGCAGAAAGTCCAGCAGAGCCCCACTCACAACGGGCCACCCACAAAGCCGTGGCCCCTCACTCGCTCCCACCAGCACAGTCCCGAGACTGCTGACGGGGCAGAGAATATGGAGTCAGGCACAGCTTCAGGGGCTATTGCTGCCTGGAGCGCTGTTTATATTGACCTCAACCCAGGCACACCTGAGGAGGGCCGGCCGGCAGGTTCAGGCTGCCCAGGTCAGCTAATCCTCAGCCCTCAGGGAATCACACTGTTGAAAATGTACCTCACTAAGGCAGAGTAGAAGCCAAGGAATAAAAGGACACAATGCCATTTACAGCACTGTAGATGTGTCTAGAGGTAATCACGTGACTTGTAGTAAGTCAGAAAGTGAAAGACACATATCATATCATATCACTTATAGGTGTTACCTAAAAACGGATACCAGGGCAGATATTTCCACGGAGAAGGACAATCACAGATTCATTAAACAAACATATGGTTCACCAATGGAAAGGTGTGAGGATTGGTTTCATTACGATATTGGGGTTAACAGACATACAAACACAGGTGACATATATAATCACCAAAGACCTTGGAATACCAAGAGAAGACTACTCAACATTCTGTCATAACGTACATGGGAAAAGGATCCCAGGAAGAACAGACATATGTGTATGTGTAAAAGAAGCACATCTTCCACACCTACCACAAGCCAAACATTGTAATCAAACTTGCTAAATAAAACATAAAAAATTAAATTAAAAACACGAAGAAGAAGTAGTGAGACAAACTTGAGGGTCTTTCTCCTGGCACATTCCATTCTAAATTCCAATCTAGAACACGACTTCCATTGAGGCTCTGTTGCCCTAGTAACCAGATTTGGTAAGGGAGAACTGCTGCCACCTTGTGGCCGTTTCACACAACAGCAGCTTTAATCCCAGCACTCATGGTCAGTTGATATTCAAAATCATTGCAGACCTGTAAATGACACCTGCCCTGAAAACAAATCCTGGGGTCACATATCGACCGAAAAATTCAAAGGACGCCCATATTTCAAAACGACCGTTTCAAAAGGCATATTTTACGCACATTAGTGTTCTGCTTCTTTTTCTTTCTTTCTTTCTTTGTTAAAAAAACAGGAATGGAAAAAGGCATCCCTCAGAAGGGGCGAAAATAGTTGCAAACGAATCAATGGACAAAGGTTTAATCTCCAACATATATAAAGAGCTCATGCAGCTTAATATTAAAACAACAAACAACCCAATACAAAAATGGGCAGAAGATCTAAAGAGACGTTTCTTCAAAGAAGACACAGAGACGGCCAAGACGCACATGAAAAGCTGCTCAACATCACTAATTATTAGAGAAATGCAAATCAAAACTACAATGAGGGATCACCTCACACCTGTTAGAATCGGCATCATCAGAAAATCTACAACCAACAAATTCTGGGGAGGGTGTGGACAAAAGGAACCCTCTCCCACTATTGGTGGGAATGTAAATTGATACAGTGTCTATGGACAACAGTAGGGAGTTTCGTTACAAAAACTTGAAATAGAATTACCATATGATCCGGCAATCCCACTTCTGGGCATATACCCAGAGAAAACCATAAATCAAAAAGGCACATTCACCACAATGGTCATTGCAGCACTATTTACAATAGCCAGGTAATGGAAGCAACCTAAATACCCACAGACAGACGAATGGATAAGATGTGGTACATATATAAAATGGAATATTACTCAGCCATAAGAAGGAATGAAACTGGGTCATTTGTAGAGACGTCGATGGATCTAGAGACTGTCATACAGAATGAAGTAAGTCAGAAAGAGAAAAACAGATATTGTATTTTAATGCATATATGTGGAACCTAGAAAAATGGTACAGATGAACTGGTTTGCAGGGAAGAAACAGAGACACAGAGGTAGAGAAAAAACGTATGGACACCAAGTGTGGGAAGCCATGGGGTGGTGGTGGTGGGATGAGTCGGGAGATTGGGATTGACCTGTATACATGTATATGCATAAAATACATAACTAATAATAACCTGCTGTATAAAAAAATAAATAAAATTAAATTTCAAAATTTTATAAAATAAAATTTAAAAATAGAAAAAAGGTCTTCCCTTCACACAGATGTATTTATATGAATGAACTATTGCCATGCTTATATCAATAAATACACAAAAGAGGAATAAAACCTAACTTGAACCAAAAAGGAAAAAAATACCTGAACCCACCAGTTATACAGAGGAAAACCCTATCAGGGCACTTGCTCCAGCGGTAAACAATTCTGAAATTGGTCAGAGGTGGGGAATCATCTCCCATACAGCCAGCAGCCCACCCCCCACGCAAGGAGCGTCCTCATTGCAAAGCTGGGGGACCGTGCCGAGGCATCTGTGAGTAAACGTGAGCAGAGCCCCAGGCCAGCTGCTGCTGAACTGTTCCCACCCTTCCCAGGTAAAACACCTCAATAAGTACAAGGGCTTGAAAGCCTAGAGGAAGGGCCGTGGAGCCACACCAGCGGCAGCACGCAGGCCAACTTGGTGCCTGCAGGCCAGCCAGGATGGTCCTGACCCCGGGTGCTCTTCTAGAAGCTTTCCATTGCCCTGCCTGAGATACCCTTCCTGTCCAGGCCCCCACTGCTTTTTTCCTTCCTCACCTCTGTCCGGAGAGAAATTCCAGCGGAAGGTATGGGTGACACATCCTCTTCTTTACAGGTGGCAGCCTGGCAACTCCTGCAGAAAGTCCAGCAGAGCCCCACTCACAACGGGCCACCCACAAAGCCGTGGTCCCTCACTCCCTCCCACCAGCACAGCCCCGAGACTGCTGACGGGGCAGAGAATATGGAGTCAGGCACAGCTTCAGGGGCTATTGCTGCCTGGAGCGCTGTTTATATTGACCTCAACCCAGGCACACCTGAGGAGGGCCGGCCGGCAGGTTCACGCTGCCCAGGTCAGCTAATCCTCAGCCCTCAGGGAATCACACTGTTGAAAATGGACCTCACTAAGGCAGAGTAGAAGCCAAGGAATAAAAGGACACAATGCCATTTGCAGCACTGTAGATGTGTCTAGAGGTAATCACGTAACTTGTAGTAAGTCAGAAAGTGAAAGACACGTATCATATCATATCACTTATAGGTGTTACCTAAAAATGGATACCAGGGCAGATATTTCCACGGAGCAGGGCCATCACAGATTCATTAAACAAACTTATGGTTCACCAACGGAAAGGTGTGAGGATTGGTTTCATTACGATAGAGGGGTTAACAGACATACAAACACAGGTGACATATATAATCACCAAAGACCTTGGAATACCAAGAGAAGACTACTCAACATTCTGTCATAACGTACATGGGAAAAGGATCCCAGGAAGAACAGACATATGTGTATGTGTAAAAGAAGCACATCTTCCACACCTACCACAAGCCAAACATTGTAATCAAACTTGCTGTAATAAAACATAAAAAATTAAATTAAAAACACGAAGAAGAAGTAGTGAGACCAACTTGAGGGGCTTTCTCCTGGCACATTCCATTCTAAATTCCAATCTAGAACACGACTTCCATTGAGGCTCTGTTGCCCTAGTAACCAGATTTGGTAAGGGAGAACTGCTGCCACCTTGTGGCCGTTTCACACAACAGCAGCTTTAATCCCAGCGCTCATGGTCAGTTGATATTCAAAATCATTGCAGACCTGTAAATGACACCTGCCCTGAAAACAAATCCTGGGGTCACATATCGACCAAAAAATTCAAAGGACGCCCATATTTCAAAACGACCGTTTCAAAAGGCATATTTTATGCACATTAGTGTTCTGCTTCTTTTTCTTTCTTTCTTTCTTTGTTAAAAAAACAGGAATGGAAAAAGGCATCCCTCAGAATGGGCGAAAATATTTGCAAACGAATCAATGGACAAAGGTTTAATCTCCAACATATATAAAGAGCTCATGCAGCTTAATATTAAAACAACAAACAACCCAATACAAAAATGGGCAGAAGATCTAAAGAGACGTTTCTTCAAAGAAGACACAGAGACGGCCAAGACGCACATGAAAAGCTGCTCAACATCACTAATTATTAGAGAAATGCAAATCAAAACTACAATGAGGGATCACCTCACACCTGTTAGAATCGGCATCATCAGAAAATCTACAACCAACAAATTCTGGGGAGGGTGTGGACAAAAGGAACCCTCTCCCACTATTGGTGGGAATGTAAATTGATACAGTGTCTATGGACAACAGTATGGAGTTTCGTTAAAAATACTTGAAATAGAATTACCATATGATCCGGCAATCCCACTTCTGGGCATATACCCAGAGAAAACCATAAATCAAAAAGGCACATTCAACACAATGGTCATTGCAGCACTATTTACAATAGCCAGGTAATGGAAGCAACCTAAATACCCACAGACAGACGAATGGATAAGATGTGGTACATATATAAAATGGAATATTACTCAGCCATAAGAAGGAATGAAACTGGGTCATTTGTAGAGACGTCGATGGATCTAGAGACTGTCATACAGAATGAAGTAAGTCAGAAAGAGAAAAACAGATATTGTATTTTAATGCATATATGTGGAACCTAGAAAAATGGTACAGATGAACTGGTTTGCAGGGAAGAAACAGAGACACAGAGGTAGAGAAATAACGTATGGACACCAAGTGTGGGAAGCCATGGGGTGGTGGTGGTGGGATGAGTCGGGAGATTGGGATTGACCTGTATACATGTATATGCATAAAATACATAACTAATAATAACCTGCTGTATAAAAAAATAAATAATATTAAATTTCAAAATTTTATAAAATAAAATTTAAAAATAGAATAAAGGTCTTCCCTTCACACAGATGTATTTATATGAATGAACTCTTGCCATGCTTATATCAATAAATACACAAAAGAGGAATAAAACCTAACTTGAACCAAAAAGGAAAAAAATACCTGAACCCACCAGTTATACAGAGGAAAACCCTATCAGGGCACTTGCTCCAGCGGTAAACAATTCTGAAATTGGTCAGAGGTGGGGAATCATCTCCCATACAGCCAGCAGCCCACCCCCCACGCAAGGAGCGTCCTCATTGCAAAGCTGGGGGACCGTGCCGAGGCAACTGTGAGTAAACGTGAGCAGAGCCCCAGGCCAGCTGCTGCTTAACTGTTCCCACCCTTCCCAGGTAAAACACCTGAATAAGTACAAGGGCTTGAAAGCCTAGAGGAAGGGCCGTGGAGCCACACCAGCGGCAGCACGCAGGCCAACTTGGTGCCTGCAGGCCAGCCAGGATGGTCCTGGCCCCGGGTGCTCTTCTAGAAGCTTTCCATTGCCCTGCCTGAGATACCCTTCCTGTCCAGGCCCCCACTGCTTTTTTCCTTCCTCACCTCTGTCCGGAGAGAAATTCCAGCGGAAGGTATGGGTGACACATCCTCTTCTTTACAGGTGGCAGCCTGGCAACTCCTGCAGAAAGTCCAGCAGAGCCCCACTCACAACGGGCCACCCACAAAGCCGTGGCCCCTCACTCCCTCCCACCAGCACAGCCCCGAGACTGCTGACGGGGCAGAGAATATGGAGTCAGGCACAGCTTCAGGGGCTATGGCTGCCTGGAGCGCTGTTTATATTGACCTCAACCCAGGCACACCTGAGGAGGGCCGGCCGGCAGGTTCAGGCTGCCCAGGTCAGCTAATCCTCAGCCCTCAGGGAATCACACTGTTGAAAATGTACCTCACTAAGGCAGAGTAGAAGCCAAGGAATAAAAGGACACAATGCCATTTACAGCACTGTAGATGTGTCTAGAGGTAATCACGTGACTTGTAGTAAGTCAGAAAGTGAAAGACACATATCATATCATATCACTTATAGGTGTTACCTAAAAACGGATACCAGGGCAGATATTTCCACGGAGAAGGACAATCACAGATTCATTAAACAAACTTATGGTTCACCAATGGAAAGGTGTGAGGATTGGTTTCATTACGATATTGGGGTTAACAGACATACAAACAGAGGTGACATATATAATCACCAAAGACCTTGGAATACCAAGAGAAGACTACTGAACATTCTGTCATAACGTACATGTGAAAAGAATCCCAGGAAGAACAGACATATGTGTATGTGTAAAAGAAGCACATCTTCCACACCTACCACAAGCCAAACATTGTAATCAAACTTGCTGTAATAAAACATAAAAAATTAAATTAAAAACACGAAGAAGAAGTAGTGAGACCAACTTGAGGGGCTTTCTCCTGGCACATTCCATTCTAAATTCCAATCTAGAACACGACTTCCATTGAGGCTCTGTTGCCCTAGTAACCAGATTTGGTAAGGGAGAACTGCTGCCACCTTGTGGCCGTTTCACACAACAGCAGCTTTAATCCCAGCGCTCATGGTCAGTTGATATTCAAAATCATTGCAGACCTGTAAATGACACCTGCCCTGAAAACAAATCCTGGGGTCACATATCGACCAAAAAATTCAAAGGACGCCCATATTTCAAAACGACCGTTTCAAAAGGCATATTTTACGCACATTAGTGTTCTGCTTCTTTTTCTTTCTTTCTTTCTTTGTTAAAAAAACAGGAATGGAAAAAGGCATCCCTCAGAATGGGCGAAAATATTTGCAAACGAATCAATGGACAAAGGTTTAATCTCCAACATATATAAAGAGCTCATGCAGCTTAATATTAAAACAACAAACAACCCAATACAAAAATGGGCAGAAGATCTAAAGAGACGTTTCTTCAAAGAAGACACAGAGACGGCCAAGACGCACATGAAAAGCTGCTCAACATCACTAATTATTAGAGAAATGCAAATCAAAACTACAATGAGGGATCACCTCACACCTGTTAGAATCGGCATCATCAGAAAATCTACAACCAACAAATTCTGGGGAGGGTGTGGACAAAAGGAACCCTCTCCCACTATTGGTGGGAATGTAAATTGATACAGTGTCTATGGACAACAGTATGGAGTTTCGTTAAAAATACTTGAAATAGAATTACCATATGATCCGGCAATCCCACTTCTGGGCATATACCCAGAGAAAACCATAAATCAAAAAGGCACATTCACCACAATGGTCATTGCAGCACTATTGACAATAGCCAGGTAATGGAAGCAACCTAAATACCCACAGACAGACGAATGGATAAAGATGTGGTACATATATAAAATGGAATATTACTCAGCCATAAGAAGGAATGAAACTGGGTCATTTGTAGAGACGTCGATGGATCTAGAGACTGTCATACAGAATGAAGTAAGTCAGAAAGAGAAAAACAGATATTGTATTTTAATGCATATATGTGGAACCTAGAAAAATGGTACAGATGAACTGGTTTGCAGGGAAGAAACAGAGACACAGAGGTAGAGAAATAACGTATGGACACCAAGTGTGGGAAGCCATGGGGTGGTGGTGGTGGGATGAGTCGGGAGATTGGGATTGACCTGTATACATGTATATGCATAAAATACATAACTAATAATAACCTGCTGTATAAAAAAATAAATAATATTAAATTTCAAAATTTTATAAAATAAAATTTAAAAATAGAATAAAGGTCTTCCCTTCACACAGATGTATTTATATGAATGAACTATTGCCATGCTTATATCAATAAATACACAAAAGAGGAATAAAACCTAACTTGAACCAAAAAGGAAAAAAATACCTGAACCCACCAGTTATACAGAGGAAAACCCTATCAGGGCACTTGCTCCAGCGGTAAACAATTCTGAAATTGGTCAGAGGTGGGGAATCATCTCCCATACAGCCAGCAGCCCACCCCCCACGCAAGGAGCGTCCTCATTGCAAAGCTGGGGGACCGTGCCGAGGCATCTGTGAGTAAACGTGAGCAGAGCCCCAGGCCAGCTGCTGCTGAACTGTTCCCACCCTTCCCAGGTAAAACACCTGAATAAGTACAAGGGCTTGAAAGCCTAGAGGAAGGGCCGTGGAGCCACACCAGCGGCAGCACGCAGGCCAACTTGGTGCCTGCAGGCCAGCCAGGATGGTCCTGGCCCCGGGTGCTCTTCTAGAAGCTTTCCATTGCCCTGCCTGAGATACCCTTCCTGTCCAGGCCCCCACTGCTTTTTTCCTTCCTCACCTCTGTCCGGAGAGAAATTCCAGCGGAAGGTATGGGTGACACATCCTCTTCTTTACAGGTGGCAGCCTGGCAACTCCTGCAGAAAGTCCAGCAGAGCCCCACTCACAACGGGCCACCCACAAAGCCGTGGCCCCTCACTCGCTCCCACCAGCACAGCCCCGAGACTGCTGACGGGGCAGAGAATATGGAGTCAGGCACAGCTTCAGGGGCTATGGCTGCCTGGAGCGCTGTTTATATTGACCTCAACCCAGGCACACCTGAGGAGGGCCGGCCGGCAGGTTCAGGCTGCCCAGGTCAGCTAATCCTCAGCCCTCAGGGAATCACACTGTTGAAAATGGACCTCACTAAGGCAGAGTAGAAGCCAAGGAATAAAAGGACACAATGCCATTTGCAGCACTGTAGATGTGTCTAGAGGTAATCACGTGACTTGTAGTAAGTCAGAAAGTGAAAGACACATATCATATCATATCACTTATAGGTGTTACCTAAAAACGGATACCAGGGCAGATATTTCCACGGAGAAGGACAATCACAGATTCATTAAACAAACTTATGGTTCACCAACGGAAAGGTGTGAGGATTGGTTTCATTACGATATAGGGGTTAACAGACATACAAACACAGGTGACATATATAATCACCAAAGACCTTGGAATACCAAGAGAAGACTACTCAACATTCTGTCATAACGTACATGGGAAAAGGATCCCAGGAAGAACAGACATATGTGTATGTGTAAAAGAAGCACATCTTCCACACCTACCACAAGCCAAACATTGTAATCAAACTTGCTGTAATAAAACATAAAAAATTAAATTAAAAACACGAAGAAGAAGTAGTGAGACCAACTTGAGGGGCTTTCTCCTGGCACATTCCATTCTAAATTCCAATCTAGAACACGACTTCCATTGAGGCTCTGTTGCCCTAGTAACCAGATTTGGTAAGGGAGAACTGCTGCCACCTTGTGGCCGTTTCACACAACAGCAGCTTTAATCCCAGCGCTCATGGTCAGTTGATATTCAAAATCATTGCAGACCTGTAAATGACACCTGCCCTGAAAACAAATCCTGGGGTCACATATCGACCAAAAAATTCAAAGGACGCCCATATTTCAAAACGACCGTTTCAAAAGGCATATTTTATGCACATTAGTGTTCTGCTTCTTTTTCTTTCTTTCTTTCTTTGTTAAAAAAACAGGAATGGAAAAAGGCATCCCTCAGAATGGGCGAAAATATTTGCAAACGAATCAATGGACAAAGGTTTAATCTCCAACATATATAAAGAGCTCATGCAGCTTAATATTAAAACAACAAACAACCCAATACAAAAATGGGCAGAAGATCTAAAGAGACGTTTCTTCAAAGAAGACACAGAGACGGCCAAGACGCACATGAAAAGCTGCTCAACATCACTAATTATTAGAGAAATGCAAATCAAAACTACAATGAGGGATCACCTCACACCTGTTAGAATCGGCATCATCAGAAAATCTACAACCAACAAATTCTGGGGAGGGTGTGGACAAAAGGAACCCTCTCCCACTATTGGTGGGAATGTAAATTGATACAGTGTCTATGGACAACAGTATGGAGTTTCGTTAAAAATACTTGAAATAGAATTACCATATGATCCGGCAATCCCACTTCTGGGCATATACCCAGAGAAAACCATAAATCAAAAAGGCACATTCAACACAATGGTCATTGCAGCACTATTTACAATAGCCAGGTAATGGAAGCAACCTAAATACCCACAGACAGACGAATGGATAAGATGTGGTACATATATAAAATGGAATATTACTCAGCCATAAGAAGGAATGAAACTGGGTCATTTGTAGAGACGTCGATGGATCTAGAGACTGTCATACAGAATGAAGTAAGTCAGAAAGAGAAAAACAGATATTGTATTTTAATGCATATATGTGGAACCTAGAAAAATGGTACAGATGAACTGGTTTGCAGGGAAGAAACAGAGACACAGAGGTAGAGAAATAACGTATGGACACCAAGTGTGGGAAGCCATGGGGTGGTGGTGGTGGGATGAGTCGGGAGATTGGGATTGACCTGTATACATGTATATGCATAAAATACATAACTAATAATAACCTGCTGTATAAAAAAATAAATAATATTAAATTTCAAAATTTTATAAAATAAAATTTAAAAATAGAATAAAGGTCTTCCCTTCACACAGATGTATTTATATGAATGAACTCTTGCCATGCTTATATCAATAAATACACAAAAGAGGAATAAAACCTAACTTGAACCAAAAAGGAAAAAAATACCTGAACCCACCAGTTATACAGAGGAAAACCCTATCAGGGCACTTGCTCCAGCGGTAAACAATTCTGAAATTGGTCAGAGGTGGGGAATCATCTCCCATACAGCCAGCAGCCCACCCCCCACGCAAGGAGCGTCCTCATTGCAAAGCTGGGGGACCGTGCCGAGGCATCTGTGAGTAAACGTGAGCAGAGCCCCAGGCCAGCTGCTGCTTAACTGTTCCCACCCTTCCCAGGTAAAACACCTGAATAAGTACAAGGGCTTGAAAGCCTAGAGGAAGGGCCGTGGAGCCACACCAGCGGCAGCACGCAGGCCAACTTGGTGCCTGCAGGCCAGCCAGGATGGTCCTGGCCCCGGGTGCTCTTCTAGAAGCTTTCCATTGCCCTGCCTGAGATACCCTTCCTGTCCAGGCCCCCACTGCTTTTTTCCTTCCTCACCTCTGTCCGGAGAGAAATTCCAGCGGAAGGTATGGGTGACACATCCTCTTCTTTACAGGTGGCAGCCTGGCAACTCCTGCAGAAAGTCCAGCAGAGCCCCACTCACAACGGGCCACCCACAAAGCCGTGGCCCCTCACTCCCTCCCACCAGCACAGCCCCGAGACTGCTGACGGGGCAGAGAATATGGAGTCAGGCACAGCTTCAGGGGCTATGGCTGCCTGGAGCGCTGTTTATATTGACCTCAACCCAGGCAAACCTGAGGAGGGCCGGCCGGCAGGTTCAGGCTGCCCAGGTCAGCTAATCCTCAGCCCTCAGGGAATCACACTGTTGAAAATGGACCTCACTAAGGCAGAGTAGAAGCCAAGGAATAAAAGGACACAATGCCATTTGCAGCACTGTAGATGTGTCTAGAGGTAATCACGTGACTTGTAGTAAGTCAGAAAGTGAAAGACACATATCATATCATATCACTTATAGGTGTTACCTAAAAACGGATACCAGGGCAGATATTTCCACGAGAAGGACAATCACAGATTCATTAAACAAACTTATGGTTCACCAATGGAAAGGTGTGAGGATTGCTTTCATTACGATATTGGGGTTAACAGACATACAAACACAGGTGACATATATAATCACCAAAGACCTTGGAATACCAAGAGAAGACTACTCAACATTCTGTCATAACGTACATGGGAAAAGGATCCCAGGAAGAACAGACATATGTGTATGTGTAAAAGAAGCACATCTTCCACACCTACCACAAGCCAAACATTGTATTCAAACTTGCTGTAATAAAACATAAAAAATTAAATTAAAAACACGAAGAAGAAGTAGTGAGACAAACTTGAGAGGCTTTCTCCTGGCACATTCCATTCTAAATTCCAATCTAGAACACGACTTCCATTGAGGCTCTGTTGCCCTAGTAACCAGATTTGGTAAGGGAGAACTGCTGCCACCTTGTGGCCGTTTCACACAACAGCAGCTTTAATCCCAGCGCTCATGGTCAGTTGATATTCAAAATCATTGCAGACCTGTAAATGACACCTGCCCTGAAAACAAATCCTGGGGTCACATATCGACCAAAAAATTCAAAGGACGCCCATATTTCAAAACGACCGTTTCAAAAGGCATATTTTACGCACATTAGTGTTCTGCTTCTTTTTCTTTCTTTCTTTCTTTGTTAAAAAAACAGGAATGGAAAAAGGCATCCCACAGAATGGGCGAAAATATTTGCAAACGAATCAATGGACAAAGGTTTAATCTCCAACATATATAAAGAGCTCATGCAGCTTAATATTAAAACAACAAACAACCCAATACAAAAATGGGCACGGGCTTCCCTGGTGGCGCAGTGGTTGAGAGTCCACCTGCCGATGCAGGGATCATCGGTTCGTGCCCCAGTCCAGGAAGATCCCACATGCCGTGGAGCGGCTGGGCCCGTGAGCCATGGCCGCTGAGCCTGTGCGTCCGGAGCCTGTGCTCCACAACAGGAGAGGCCACAACAGTGAGAGGCCCACGTACCACAAAAATAAATAAATAAATAGATAAATAAATAAATAAATAAATATATAAATAAGAACTCATTTAAAAAAAAAAAAATTGGGCAGAAGATCTAAAGAGACGTTTCTTCAAAGAAGACACAGAGACGGCCAAGACGCACATGAAAAGCTGCTCAACATCACTAATTATTAGAGAAATGCAAATCAAAACTACAATGAGGGATCACCTCACACCTGTTAGAATCGGCATCATCAGAAAATCTACAACCAAGAAATTCTGGCGAGGGTGTGGACAAAAGGAACCCTCTCCCACTATTGGTGGGAATGTAAATTGATACAGTGTCTATGGACAACAGTATGGAGTTTCGTTAAAAAAACTTGTAATAGAATTACCATATGATCCAGCAATCCTACCTCTGGGCATATACCAGAGAAAACCATAAATCAAAAAGGCACATTCACCACAATGGTCATTGCAGCACTATTTACAATAGCCAGGTAATGGAAGCAACCTAAATACCCACAGACAGACGAATGGATAAAGATGTGGTACATATATAAAATGGAATATTACTCAGCCATAAGAAGGAATGAAACTGGGTCATTTGTAGAGACGTCGATGGATCTAGAGACTGTCATACAGAATGAAGTAAGTCGTAAAGAGAAAAACAGATATTGTATTTTAATGCATATATGGGGAACCTAGAAAAATGGTACAGATGAACTGGTTTGCAGGGAAGAAACAGAGACACAGAGGTAGAGAACAAACGTATGGACACCAAGTGTGGGAAGCCATGGGGTGGTGGTGGTGGGATGAGTCGGGAGATTGGGATTGACCTGTATACATGTATATGCATAAAATACATAACTAATAATAACCTGCTGTATAAAAAAATAAATAAAATTAAATTTCAAAATTTTATAAAATAAAATTTAAAAATAGAAAAAAGGTCTTCCCTTCACACAGATGTATTTATAAGAATGAAGTATTGCCATGCTTATATCAATAAATACACAAAAGAGGAATAAACCCTAACTTGAACCCAAAAGGAAAAAAATACCTGAACCCACCAGTTATACAGAGGAAAACCCTATCAGGGCACTTGCTCCAGCGGTAAACAATTCTGAAATTGGTCAGAGGTGGGGAATCATCTCCCATACAGCCAGCAGCCCACCCCCCACGCAAGGAGCGTCCTCATTGCAAAGCTTTGGGACAGTGCCGAGGCATCTATGAGTAAACGTGAGCAGAGCCCCAGGCCAGCTGCTGCTGAACTGTTCCCACCCTTCCCAGGTAAAACACCTGAATATGTACAAGGGCTTGAAAGCCTAGAGGAAGGGCCGTGGAGCCACACCAGCGGCAGCACGCAGGCCAACTTGGTGCCTGCAGGCCAGCCAGGATGGTCCTGGCCCCGGGTGCTCTTCTAGAAGCTTTCCATTGCCCTGCCTGAGATACCCTTCCTGTCCAGGCCCCCACTGCTTTTTTCCTTCCTCACCTCTGTCCGGAGAGAAATTCCAGCGGAAGGTATGGGTGACACATCCTCTTCTTTACAGGTGGCAGCCTGGCAACTCCTGCAGAAAGTCCAGCAGAGCCCCACTCACAACGGGCCACCCACAAAGCCGTGGCCCCTCACTCCCTCCCACCAGCACAGCCCCGAGACTGCTGACGGGGCAGAGAATATGGAGTCAGGCACAGCTTCAGGGGCTATTGCTGCCTGGAGCGCTGTTTATATTGACCTCACCCCACGCACACCTGAGGAGGGCCGGCCGGCAGGTTCACGATGCCCAGGTCAGCTAATCCTCAGCCCTCAGGGAATCACACTGTTGAAAATGGACCTCACTAAGGCAGAGTAGAAGCCAAGGAATAAAAGGACACAATGCCATTTGCAGCACTGTAGATGTGTCTAGAGGTAATCACGTGACTTGTAGTAAGTCAGAAAGTGAAAGACACATATCATATCATATCACTTATAGGTGTTACCTAAAAACGGATACCAAGGCAGATACTTCCACGGAGAAGGACAATCACAGATTCATTAAACAAACTTATGGTTCACCAATGGAAAGGTGTGAGGATTGGTTTCATTACGATATTGGGGTTAACAGACATACAAACACAGGTGACATATATAATCACCAAAGACCTTGGAATACCAAGAGAAGACTACTCAACATTCTGTCATAACGTACATGGGAAAAGGATCCCAGGAAGAACAGACATATGTGTATGTGTAAAAGAAGCACATCTTCCACACCTACCACAAGCCAAACATTGTAATCAAACTTGCTGTAATAAAACATAAAAAATTAAATTAAAAACACGAAGAAGAAGTAGTGACACCAACTTGAGGGGCTTTCTCCTGGCACATTCCATTCTAAATTCCAATCTAGAACACGACTTCCATTGAGGCTCTGTTGCCCTAGTAACCAGATTTGGTAAGGGAGAACTGCTGCCACCTTGTGGCCGTTTCACACAACAGCAGCTTTAATCCCAGCGCTCATGGTCAGTTGATATTCAAAATCATTGCAGACCTGTAAATGACACCTGCTCTGAAAACAAATCCTGGGGTCACATATCGACCAAAAAATTCAAAGGACGCCCATATTTCAAAACGACCGTTTCAAAAGGCATATTTTACGCACATTAGTGTTCTGCTTCTTTTTCTTTCTTTCTTCCTTTGTTAAAAAAACAGGAATGGAAAAAGGCATCCCTCAGAATGGGCGAAAATATTTGCAAACGAATCAATGGACAAAGGTTTAATCTCCAACATATATAAAGAGCTCATGCAGCTTAATATTAAAACAACAAACAACCCAATACAAAAATGGGCAGAAGATCTAAAGAGACGTTTCTTCAAAGAAGACACAGAGACGGCCAAGACGCACATGAAAAGCTGCTCAACATCACTAATTATTAGAGAAATGCAAATCAAAACTACAATGAGGGATCACCTCACACCTGTTAGAATCGGCATCATCAGAAAATCTACAACCAACAAATTCTGGGGAGGGTGTGGACAAAAGGAACCCTCTCCCACTATTGGTGGGAATGTAAATTGATACAGTGTCTATGGACAACAGTATGGAGTTTCGTTAAAAAAACTTGAAATAGAATTACCATATGATCCAGCAATCCCACTTCTGGGCATATACCCAGAGAAAACCATAAATCAAAAAGGCACATTCACCACAATGGTCATTGCAGCACTATTTACAATAGCCAGGTAATGGAAGCAACCTAAATACCCACAGACAGACGAATGGATAAGATGTGGTACATATATAAAATGGAATATTACTCAGCCATAAGAAGGAATGAAACTGGGTCATTTGTAGAGACGTCGATGGATCTAGAGACTGTCATACAGAATGAAGTAAGTCAGAAAGAGAAAAACAGATATTGTATTTTTATCCATATATGTGGAACCTAGAAAAATGGTACAGATGAACTGGTTTGCAGGGAAGAAACAGAGACACAGAGGTAGAGAACAAACGTATGGACACCAAGTGTGGGAAGCCATGGGGTGGTGGTGGTGGGATGAGTCGGGAGATTGGGATTGACCTGTATACATGTATATGCATAAAATACATAACTAATAATAACCTGCTGTATAAAAAAATAAATAATATTAAATTTCAAAATTTTATAAAATAAAATTTAAAAATAGAATAAAGGTCTTCCCTTCACACAGATGTATTTATATGAATGAACTCTTGCCATGCTTATATCAATAAATACACAAAAGAGGAATAAAACCTAACTTGAACCAAAAAGGAAAAAAATACCTGAACCCACCAGTTATACAGAGGAAAACCCTATCAGGGCACTTGCTCCAGCGGTAAACAATTCTGAAATTGGTCAGAGGTGGGGAATCATCTCCCATACAGCCAGCAGCCCACCCCCCACGCAAGGAGCGTCCTCATTGCAAAGCTGGGGGACCGTGCCGAGGCATCTGTGAGTAAACGTGAGCAGAGCCCCAGGCCAGCTGCTGCTTAACTGTTCCCACCCTTCCCAGGTAAAACACCTGAATAAGTACAAGGGCTTGAAAGCCTAGAGGAAGGGCCGTGGAGCCACACCAGCGGCAGCACGCAGGCCAACTTGGTGCCTGCAGGCCAGCCAGGATGGTCCTGGCCCCGGGTGCTCTTCTAGAAGCTTTCCATTGCCCTGCCTGAGATACCCTTCCTGTCCAGGCCCCCACTGCTTTTTTCCTTCCTCACCTCTGTCCGGAGAGAAATTCCAGCGGAAGGTATGGGTGACACATCCTCTTCTTTACAGGTGGCAGCTGGCAACTCCTGCAGAAAGTCCAGCAGAGCCCCACTCACAACGGGCCACCCACAAAGCCGTGGCCCCTCACTCCCTCCCACCAGCACAGCCCCGAGACTGCTGACGGGGCAGAGAATATGGAGTCAGGCACAGCTTCAGGGGCTATTGCTGCCTGGAGCGCTGTTTATATTGACCTCAACCCAGGCACACCTGAGGAGGGCCGGCCGGCAGGTTCAGGCTGCCCAGGTCAGCTAATCCTCAGCCCTCAGGGAATCACACTGTTGAAAATGGACCTCACTAAGGCAGAGTAGAAGCCAAGGAATAAAAGGACACAATGCCATTTGCAGCACTGTAGATGTGTCTAGAGGTAATCACGTGACTTGTAGTAAGTCAGAAAGTGAAAGACACGTATCATATCATATCACTTATAGGTGTTACCTAAAAACGGATACCAGGGCAGATATTTCCACGGAGAAGGACAATCACAGATTCAGTAAACAATCTTATGGTTCACCAATGGAAAGGTGTGAGGATTGGTTTCATTACGATATTGGGGTTAACAGACATACAAACACAGGTGACATATATAATCACCAAAGACCTTAGAATACCAAGAGAAGACTACTCAACATTCTGTCATAACGTACATGGGAAAAGGATCCGAGGACGAACAGACATATGTGTATGTGTAAAAGAAGCACATCTTCCACACCTACCACAAGCCAAACATTGTAATCAAACTTGCTGTAATAAAACATAAAAAATTAAATTAAAAACACGAAGAAGAAGTAGTGAGACAAACTTGAGGGGCTTTCTCCTGGCACATTCCATTCTAAATTCCAATCTAGAACACGACTTCCATTGAGGCTCTGTTGCCCTAGTAACCAGATTTGGTAAGGGAGAACTGCTGCCACCTTGTGGCCGTTTCACACAACAGCAGCTTTAATCCCAGCGCTCATGGTCAGTTGATATTCAAAATCATTGCAGACCTGTAAATGACACCTGCCCTGAAAACAAATCCTGGGGTCACATATCGACCAAAAAATTCAAAGGACGCCCATATTTCAAAACGACCGTTTCAAAAGGCATATTTTATGCACATTAGTGTTCTGCTTCTTTTTCTTTCTTTCTTTCTTTGTTAAAAAAACAGGAATGGAAAAAGGCATCCCTCAGAATGGGCGAAAATATTTGCAAACGAATCAATGGACAAAGGTTTAATCTCCAACATATATAAAGAGCTCATGCAGCTTAATATTAAAACAACAAACAACCCAATACAAAAATGGGCAGAAGATCTAAAGAGACGTTTCTTCAAAGAAGACACAGAGACGGCCAAGACGCACATGAAAAGCTGCTCAACATCACTAATTATTAGAGAAATGCAAATCAAAACTACAATGAGGGATCACCTCACACCTGTTAGAATCGGCATCATCAGAAAATCTACAACCAACAAATTCTGGGGAGTGTGTGGACAAAAGGAACCCTCTCCCACTATTGGTGGGAATGTAAATTGATACAGTGTCTATGGACAACAGTAGGGAGTTTCGTTAAAAAAACTTGAAATAGAATTACCATATGATCCGGCAATCCCACTTCTGGGCATATACCCAGAGAAAACCATAAATCAAAAAGGCACATTCACCACAATGGTCATTGCAGCACTATTTACAATAGCCAGGTAATGGAAGCAACCTAAATACCCACAGACAGACGAATGGATAAGATGTGGTACATATATAAAATGGAATATTACTCAGCCATAAGAAGGAATGAAACTGGGTCATTTGTAGAGACGTCGATGGATCTAGAGACTGTCATACAGAATGAAGTAAGTCAGAAAGAGAAAAACAGATATTGTATTTTAATGCATATATGTGGAACCTAGAAAAATGGTACAGATGAACTGGTTTGCAGGGAAGAAATAGAGACACAGAGGTAGAGAAAAAACGTATGGACACCAAGTGTGGGAAGCCATGGGGTGGTGGTGGTGGGATGTGTCGGGAGATTGGGATTGACCTGTATACATGTATATGCATAAAATACATAACTAATAATAACCTGCTGTATAAAAAAATAAATAAAATTAAATTTCAAAATTTTATAAAATAAAATTTAAAAAGAGAAAAAAGGTCTTCCCTTCACACAGATGTATTTATATGAATGAACTATTGCCATGCTTATATCAATAAATACACAAAAGAGGAATAAAACCTAACTTGAACCAAAAAGGAAAAAAATACCTGAACCCACCAGTTATACAGAGGAAAACCCTATCAGGGCACTTGCTCCAGCGGTAAACAATTCTGAAATTGGTCAGAGGTGGGGAATCATCTCCCATACAGCCAGCAGCCCACCCCCCACGCAAGGAGCGTCCTCTTTGCAAAGCTGGGGGACCGTGCCGAGGCATCTGTGAGTCAACGTGAGCAGAGCCCCAGGCCAGCTGCTGCTGAACTGTTCCCACCCTTCCCAGGTAAAACACCTGAATAAGTACAAGGGCTTGAAAGCCTAGAGGAAGGGCCGTGGAGCCACACCAGCGGCAGCACGCAGGCCAACTTGGTGCCTGCAGGCCAGCCAGGATGGTCCTGGCCCCGGGTGCTCTTCTAGAAGCTTTCCATTGCCCTGCCTGAGATACCCTTCCTGTCCAGGCCCCCACTGCTTTTTTCCTTCCTCACCTCTGTCCGGAGAGAAATTCCAGCGGAAGGTATGGGTGACACATCCTCTTCTTTACAGGTGGCAGCCTGGCAACCCCTGCAGAAAGTCCAGCAGAGCCCCACTCACAACGGGCCACCCACAAAGCTGTGGCCCCTCACTCCCTCCCACCAGCACAGCCCCGAGACTGCTGACGGGGCAGAGAATATGGAGTCAGGCACAGCTTCAGGGGCTATTGCTGCCTGGAGCGCTGTTTATATTGACCTCAACCCAGGCACACCTGAGGAGGGCCGGCCGGCAGGTTCAGGCTGCCCAGGTCAGCTAATCCTCAGCCCTCAGGGAATCACACTGTTGAAAATGGACCTCACTAAGGCAGAGTAGAAGCCAAGGAATAAAAGGACACAATGCCATTTGCAGCACTGTAGATGTGTCTAGAGGTAATCACGTGACTTGTAGTAAGTCAGAAAGTGAAAGACACGTATCATATCATATCACTTATAGGTGTTACCTAAAAACGGATACCAGGGCAGATATTTCCACGGAGAAGGACAATCACAGATTCAGTAAACAAACTTATGGTTCACCAATGGAAAGGTGTGAGGATTGGTTTCATTACGATATTGGGGTTAACAGACATACAAACACAGGTGACATATATAATCACCAAAGACCTTGGAATACCAAGAGAAGACTACTCAACATTCTGTCATAACGTACATGGGAAAAGGATCCCAGGAAGAACAGACATATGTGTATGTGTAAAAGAAGCACATCTTCCACACCTACCACAAGCCAAACATTGTAATCACACTTGCTGTAATCAAAAATAAAAAATTAAATTGAAAACACGAAGAAGAAGTAGTGAGACCAACTTGAGGGGCTTTCTCCTGGCACATTCCATTCTAAATTCCAATCTAGAACACGACTTCCATTGAGGCTCTGTTGCCCTAGTAACCAGATTTGGTAAGGGAGAACTGCTGCCACCTTGTGGCCGTTTCACACAACAGCAGCTTTAATCCCAGCGCTCATGGTCAGTTGATATTCAAAATCATTGCAGACCTGTAAATGACACCTGCCCTGAAAACAAATCCTGGGGTCACATATCGACCAAAAAATTCAAAGGACGCCCATATTTCAAAACGACCGTTTCAAAAGGCATATTTTACGCACATTAGTGTTCTGCTTCTTTTTCTTTCTTTCTTTCTTTGTTAAAAAAACAGGAATGGAAAAAGGCATCCCTCAGAATGGGCGAAAATATTTGCAAACGAATCAATGGACAAAGGTTTAATCTCCAACATATATAAAGAGCTCATGCAGCTTAATATTAAAACAACAAACAACCCAATACAAAAATGGGCAGAAGATCTAAAGAGACGTTTCTTCAAAGAAGACACAGAGACGGCCAAGACGCACATGAAAAGCTGCTCAACATCACTAATTATTAGAGAAATGCAAATCAAAACTACAATGAGGGATCACCTCACACCTGTTAGAATCGGCATCATCAGAAAATCTACAACCAACAAACTCTGGGGAGGGTGTGGAGAAAAGTAACCCTCTTCCACTATTGGTGGGAATGTAAATTGATACAGTGTCTATGGACAACAGTATGGAGTTTCGTTAAAAATACTTGAAATAGAATTACCATATGATCCAGCAATCCTACTTCTGGGCATATACCAGAGAAAACCATAAATCAAAAAGGCACATTCACCACAATGGTCATTGCAGCACTATTTACAATAGCCAGGTAATGGAAGCAACCTAAATACCCACAGACAGACGAATGGATAAGATGTGGTACATATATAAAATGGAATATTACTCAGCCATAAGAAGGAATGAAACTGGGTCATTTGTAGAGACGTCGATGGATCTAGAGACTGTCATACAGAATGAAGTAAGTCAGAAAGAGAAAAACAGATATTGTATTTTAATGCATATATGTGGAACCTAGTAAAATGGTACAGATGAACTGGTTTGCAGGGAAGAAACAGAGACTCAGAGGTAGACAAAAAACGTATGGACACCAAGTGTGGGAAGCCATGGCGTGGTGGTGGTGGGATGAGTCGGGAGATTGGGATTGACCTGTATACATGTATATGCATAAAATACATAACTAATAATAACCTGCTGTATAAAAAAATAAATAAAATTAAATTTCAAAATTTTATAAAATAAAATTTAAAAATAGAATAAAGGTCTTCCCTTCACACAGATGTATTTATATGAATGAACTATTGCCATGCTTATATCAATAAATACACAAAAGAGGAATAAAACCTAACTTGAACCAAAAAGGAAAAAAATACCTGAACCCACCAGTTATACAGAGGAAAACCCTATCAGGGCACTTGCTCCAGCGGTAAACAATTCTGAAATTGGTCAGAGGTGGGGAATCATCTCCCATACAGCCAGCAGCCCACCCCCCACGCAAGGAGCGTCCTCATTGCAAAGCTGGGGGACCGTGCCGAGGCATCTGTGAGTCAACGTGAGCAGAGCCCCAGGCCAGCTGCTGCTGAACTGTTCCCACCCTTCCCAGGTAAAACACCTGAATAAGTACAAGGGCTTGAAAGCCTAGAGGAAGGGCCGTGGAGCCACACCAGCGGCAGCACGCAGGCCAACTTGGTGCCTGCAGGCCAGCCAGGATGGTCCTGACCACGGGTGCTCTTCTAGAAGCTTTCCATTGCCCTGCCTGAGATACCCTTCCTGTCCAGGCCCCCACTGCTTTTTTCCTTCCTCACCTCTGTCCGGAGAGAAATTCCAGCGGAAGGTATGGGTGACACATCCTCTTCTTTACAGGTGGCAGCCTGGCAACTCCTGCAGAAAGTCCAGCAGAGCCCCACTCACAACGGGCCACCCACAAAGCCGTGGCCCCTCACTCCCTCCCACCAGCACAGCCCCGAGACTGCTGACGGGGCAGAGAATATGGAGTCAGGCACAGCTTCAGGGGCTATTGCTGCCTGGAGCGCTGTTTATATTGACCTCAACCCAGGCACACCTGAGGAGGGCCGGCCGGCAGGTTCACGCTGCCCAGGTCAGCTAATCCTCAGCCCTCAGGGAATCACACTGTTGAAAATGGACCTCACTAAGGCAGAGTAGAAGCCAAGGAATAAAAGGACACAATGCCATTTGCAGCACTGTAGATGTGTCTAGAGGTAATCACGTGACTTGTAGTAAGTCAGAAAGTGAAAGACACGTATCATATCATATCACTTATAGGTGTTACCTAAAAACGGATACCAGGGCAGATATTTCCACGGAGAAGGACAATCACAGATTCAGTAAACAAACTTATGGTTCACCAATGGAAAGGTGTGAGGATTGGTTTCATTACGATATAGGGGTTAACAGACATACAAACACAGGTGACATATATAATCACCAAAGACCTTGGAATACCAAGAGAAGACTACTCAACATTCTGTCATAACGTACATGGGAAAAGGATCCCAGGAAGAACAGACATATGTGTATGTGTAAAAGAAGCACATCTTCCACACCTACCACAAGCCAAACATTGTAATCAAACTTGCTGTAATAAAACATAAAAAATTAAATTAAAAACACGAAGAAGAAGTAGTGAGACCAACTTGAGGGGCTTTCTCCTGGCACATTCCATTCTAAATTCCAATCTAGAACACGACTTCCATTGAGGTTCTGTTGCCATAGTAACCAGATTTGGTAAGGGAGAACTGCTGCCACCTTGTGGCCGTTTCACACAACAGCAGCTTTAATCCCAGCGCTCATGGTCAGTTGATATTCAAAATCATTGCAGACCTGTAAATGACACCTGCCCTGAAAACAAATCCTGGGGTCACATATCGACCAAAAAATTCAAAGGACGCCCATATTTCAAAACGACCGTTTCAAAAGGCATATTTTACGCACATTAGTGTTCTGCTTCTTTTTCTTTCTTTCTTTCTTTGTTAAAAAAACAGGAATGGAAAAAGGCATCCCTCAGAATGGGCGAAAATATTTGCAAACGAATCAATGGACAAAGGTTTAATCTCCAACATATATAAAGAGCTCATGCAGCTTAATATTAAAACAACAAACAACCCAATACAAAAATGGGCAGAAGATCTAAAGAGACGTTTCTTCAAAGAAGACACAGAGACGGCCAAGACGCACATGAAAAGCTGCTCAACATCACTAATTATTAGAGAAATGCAAATCAAAACTACAATGAGGGATCACCTCACACCTGTTAGAATCGGCATCATCAGAAAATCTACAACCAACAAATTCTGGGGAGGGTGTGGACAAAAGGAACCCTCTCCCACTATTGGTGGGAATGTAAATTGATACAGTGTCTGTGGACAACAGTAGGGAGTTTCGTTAAAAAAACTTGAAATAGAATTACCATATGATCCAGCAATCCCACTTCTGGGCATATACCCAGAGAAAACCATAAATCAAAAAGGCACATTCACCACAATGGTCATTGCAGCACTATTTACAATAGCCAGGTAATGGAAGCAACCTAAATACCCAGACAGACGAATGGATAAAGATGTGGTACATATATAAAATGGAATATTACTCAGCCATAAGAAGGAATGAAACTGGGTCATTTGTAGAGACGTCGATGGATCTAGAGACTGTCTTACAGAATGAAGTAAGTCAGAAAGAGAAAAACAGATATTGTATTTTAATGCATATATGTGGAACCTAGGAAAATGGTACAGATGAACTGGTTTGCAGGGAAGAAACAGAGACACAGAGGTAGAGAACAAACGTATGGACACCAAGTGTGGGAAGCCATGGGGTGGTGGTGGTGGGATGAGTCGGGAGATTGGGATTGACCTGTATACATGTATATGCATAAAATACATAACTAATAATAACCTGCTGTATAAAAAAATAAATAATATTAAATTTCAAAATTTTATAAAATAAAATTTAAAAAGAGAAAAAAGGTCTTCCCTTCACACAGATGTATTTATATGAATGAACTATTGCCATGCTTATATCAATAAATACACAAAAGAGGAATAAAACCTAACTTGAACCAAAAAGGAAAAAAATACCTGAACCCACCAGTTATACAGAGGAAAACCCTATCAGGGCACTTGCTCCAGCGGTAAACAATTCTCAAATTGGTCGGAGGTGGGGAATCATCTCCCATACAGCCAGCAGCCCACCCCCCACGCAAGGAGCGTCCTCATTGCAAAGCTGGGGGACCGTGCCGAGGCATCTGTGAGTAAACGTGAGCAGAGCCCCAGGCCAGCTGCTGCTTAACTGTTCCCACCCTTCCCAGGTAAAACACCTGAATATGTACAAGGGCTTGAAAGCCTAGAGGAAGGGCCGTGGAGCCACACCAGCGGCAGCACGCTGGCCAACTTGGTGCCTGCAGGCCAGCCAGGATGGTCCTGGCCCCGGGTGCTCTTCTAGAAGCTTTCCATTGCCCTGCCTGAGATACCCTTCCTGTCCAGGACCCAACTGCTTTTTTCCTTCCTCACCTCTGTCCGGAGAGAAATTCCAGCGGAAGGTATGGGTGACACATCCTCTTCTTTACAGGTGGCAGCCTGGCAACTCCTGCAGAAAGTCCAGCAGAGCCCCACTCACAACGGGCCACCCACAAAGCCGTGGCCCCTCACTCCCTCCCACCAGCACAGCCCCGAGACTGCTGACGGGGCAGAGAATATGGAGTCAGGCACAGCTTCAGGGGCTATTGCTGCCTGGAGCGCTGTTTATATTGACCTCAACCCAGGCACACCTGAGGAGGGCCGGCCGGCAGGTTCACGCTGCCCAGGTCAGCTAATCCTCAGCCCTCAGGGAATCACACTGTTGAAAATGGACCTCACTAAGGCAGAGTAGAAGCCAAGGAATAAAAGGACACAATGCCATTTGCAGCACTGTAGATGTGTCTAGAGGTAATCACGTGACTTGTAGTAAGTCAGAAAGTGAAAGACACATATCATATCATATCACTTATAGGTGTTACCTAAAAACGGATACCAGGGCAGATATTTCCACGGAGAAGGACAATCACAGATTCATTTAACAAACTTATGGTTCACCAATGGAAAGGTGTGAGGATTGGTTTCATTACGATATTGGGGTTAAGAGACATACAAACACAGGTGACATATATAATCACCAAAGACCTTGGAATACCAAGAGAAGACTACTCAACATTCTGTCATAACGTACATGGGAAAAGGATCCCAGGAAAAACAGACATATGTGTATGTGTAAAAGAAGCACATCTTCCACACCTACCACAAGCCAAACATTGTAATCAAACTTGCTGTAATAAAACATAAAAAATTAAATTAAAAACACGAAGAAGAAGTAGTGAGACCAACTTGAGGGGCTTTCTCCTGGCACATTCCATTCTAAATTCCAATCTAGAACACGACTTCCATTGAGGCTCTGTTGCCCTAGTAACCAGATTTGGTAAGGGAGAACTGCTGCCACCTCGTGGCCGTTTCACACAACAGCAGCTTTAATCCCAGCGCTCATGGTCAGTTGATATTCAAAATCATTGCAGACCTGTAAATGACACCTGCCCTGAAAACAAATCCTGGGGTCACATATCGACCAAAAAATACAAAGGACGCCCATATTTCAAAACGACCGTTTCAAAAGGCATATTTTACGCACATTAGTGTTCTGCTTCTTTTTCTTTCTTTCTTTCATGGTTAAAAAAACAAGAATGGAAAAAGGCATCCCTCAGAATGGGCGAAAATATTTGCAAACGAATCAATGGACAAAGGTTTAATCTCCAACATATATAAAGAGCTCATGCAGCTTAATATGAAAACAACAAACAACCCAATACAAAAATGGGCAGAAGATCTAAAGAGACGTTTCTTCAAAGAAGACACAGAGACGGCCAAGACGCACATGAAAAGCTGCTCAACATCACTAATTATTAGAGAAATGCAAATCAAAACTACAATGAGGGATCACCTCACACCTGTTAGAATCGGCATCATCAGAAAATCTACAACCAACAAATTCTGGGGAGGGTGTGGACAAAAGGAACCCTCTTCCACTATTGGTGGGAATGTAAATTGATACAGTGTCTATGGACAACAGTATGGAGTTTCGTTAAAAAAACATGAAGTAGAATTACCATATGATCCAGCAATCCCACTTCTGGGCATATACCCAGAGAAAACCATAAATCAAAAAGGCACATTCACCACAATGGTCATTGCAGCACTATTTACAATAGCCAGGTAATGGAAGCAACCTAAATACCCACAGACAGACGAATGGATAAAGATGTGGTACATATATAAAATGGAATATTACTCAGCCATAAGAAGGAATGAAACTGGGTCATTTGTAGAGACGTCGATGGATCTAGAGACTGTCATACAGAATGAAGTAAGTCAGAAAGAGAAAAACAGATATTGTATTTTAATGCATATATGTGGAACCTAGAAAAATGGTACAGATGAACTGGTTTGCAGGGAAGAAATAGAGACACAGAGGTAGAGAACAAACGTATGGACACCAAGAGTGGGAAACCATGGGGTGGTGGTGGTGGGATGAGTCCTGAGATTGGGATTAACCTGTATACATGTATATGCATAAAATACATAACTAAAAATAACCTGCTGTATAAAAAAATAAATAAAATTAAATTTCAAAATTTTATAAAATAAAATTTAAAAAGAGAAAAAAGGTCTTCCCTTCACACAGATGTATTTATATGAATGAACTATTGCCATGCTTATATCAATAAATACACAAAAGAGGAATAAAACCTAACTTGAACCAAAAAGGAAAAAAATACCTGAACCCACCAGTTATACAGAGGAAAACCCTATCAGGGCACTTGCTCCAGCGGTAAACAATTCTGAAATTGGTCAGAGCTGGGGAATCATCTCCCATACAGCCAGCAGCCCACCCCCCACGCAAGGAGCGTCCTCATTGCAAAGCTGGGGGACCGTGCCGAGGCATCTGTGAGTCAACGTGAGCAGAGCCCCAGGCCAGCTGCTGCTGAACTGTTCCCACCCTTCCCAGGTAAAACACCTGAATAAGTACAAGGGCTTGAAAGCCTAGAGGAAGGGCCGTGGAGCCACACCAGCGGCAGCACGCAGGCCAACTTGGTGCCTGCAGGCCAGCCAGGATGGTCCTGGCCCCGGGTGCTCTTCTAGAAGCTTTCCATTGCCCTGCCTGAGATACCCTTCCTGTCCAGGCCCCCACTGCTTTTTTCCTTCCTCACCTCTGTCCGGAGAGAAATTCCAGCGGAAGGTATGGGTGACACATCCTCTTCTTTACAGGTGGCAGCCTGGCAACTCCTGCAGAAAGTCCAGCAGAGCCACACTCACAACGGGCCACCCACAAAGCCGTGGCCCCTCACTCCCTCCCACCAGCACAGCCCCGAGACTGCTGACGGGGCAGAGAATATGGAGTCAGGCACAGCTTCAGGGGCTATTGCTGCCTGGAGCGCTGTTTATATTGACCTCAACCCAGGCACACCTGAGGAGGGCCGGCCGGCAGGTTCACGCTGCCCAGGTCAGCTAATCCTCAGCCCTCAGGGAATCACACTGTTGAAAATGGACCTCACTAAGGCAGAGTAGAAGCCAAGGAATAAAAGGACACAATGCCATTTGAAGCAATGTAGATGTGTCTAGAGGTAATCACGTGACTTGTAGTAAGTCAGAAAGTGAAAGACACGTATCATATCATATCACTTATAGGTGTTACCTAAAAACGGATACCAGGGCAGATATTTCCACAGAGAAGGACAATCACAGATTCATTAAACAAACTTATGGTTCACCAATGGAAAGGTGTGAGGATTGGTTTCATTACGATATTGGGGTTAACAGACATACAAACACAGGTGACATATATAATCACCAAAGACCTTGGAATACCAAGAGAAGACTACTCAACATTCTGTCATAACGTACATGGGAAAAGGATCCCAGGAAGAACAGACATATGTGTATGTGTAAAAGAAGCACATCTTCCACACCTACCACAAGCCAAACATTGTAATCAAACTTGCTGTAATAAAACATAAAAAATTAAATTAAAAACACGAAGAAGAAGTAGTGACACCAACTTGAGGGGCTTTCTCCTGGCACATTCCATTCTAAATTCCAATCTAGAACACGACTTCCATTGAGGCTCTGTTGCCCTAGTAACCAGATTTGGTAAGGGAGAACTGCTGCCACCTTGTGGCCGTTTCACACAACAGCAGCTTTAATCCCAGCGCTCATGGTCAGTTGATATTCAAAATCATTGCAGACCTGTAAATGACACCTGCTCTGAAAACAAATCCTGGGGTCACATATCGACCAAAAAATTCAAAGGACGCCCATATTTCAAAACGACCGTTTCAAAAGGCATATTTTACGCACATTAGTGTTCTGCTTCTTTTTCTTTCTTTCTTCCTTTGTTAAAAAAACAGGAATGGAAAAAGGCATCCCTCAGAATGGGCGAAAATATTTGCAAACGAATCAATGGACAAAGGTTTAATCTCCAACATATATAAAGAGCTCATGCAGCTTAATATTAAAACAACAAACAACCCAATACAAAAATGGGCAGAAGATCTAAAGAGACGTTTCTTCAAAGAAGACACAGAGACGGCCAAGACGCACATGAAAAGCTGCTCAACATCACTAATTATTAGAGAAATGCAAATCAAAACTACAATGAGGGATCACCTCACACCTGTTAGAATCGGCATCATCAGAAAATCTACAACCAACAAATTCTGGGGAGGGTGTGGACAAAAGGAACCCTCTCCCACTATTGGTGGGAATGTAAATTGATACAGTGTCTATGGACAACAGTATGGAGTTTCGTTAAAAAAACTTGAAATAGAATTACCATATGATCCAGCAATCCCACTTCTGGGCATATACCCAGAGAAAACCATAAATCAAAAAGGCACATTCACCACAATGGTCATTGCAGCACTATTTACAATAGCCAGGTAATGGAAGCAACCTAAATACCCACAGACAGACGAATGGATAAAGATGTGGTACATATATAAAATGGAATATTACTCAGCCATAAGAAGGAATGAAACTGGGTCATTTGTAGAGACGTCGATGGATCTAGAGACTGTCATACAGAATGAAGTAAGTCAGAAAGAGAAAAACAGATATTGTATTTTTATGCATATATGTGGAACCTAGAAAAATGGTACAGATGAACTGGTTTGCAGGGAAGAAACAGAGACACAGAGGTAGAGAACAAACGTATGGACACCAAGTGTGGGAAGCCATGGGGTGGTGGTGGTGGGATGAGTCGGGAGATTGGGATTGACCTGTATACATGTATATGCATAAAATACATAACTAATAATAACCTGCTCTATAAAAAAATAAATAATATTAAATTTCAAAATTTTATAAAATAAAATTTAAAAATAGAAAAAAGGTCTTCCCTTCACACAGATGTATTTATATGAATGAACTCTTGCCATGCTTATATCAATAAATACACAAAAGAGGAATAAAACCTAACTTGAACCAAAAAGGAATAAAATACCTGAACCCACCAGTTATACAGAAGAAAACCCTATCAGGGCACTTGCTCCAGCGGTAAACAATTCTGAAATTGGTCAGAGGTGGGGAATCATCTCCCATACAGCCAGCAGCCCACCCCCCACGCAAGGAGCGTCCTCATTGCAAAGCTGGGGGACCGTGCCGAGGCATCTGTGAGTAAACGTGAGCAGAGCCCCAGGCCAGCTGCTGCTGAACTGTTCCCACCCTTCCCAGGTAAAACACCTCAATAAGTACAAGGGCTTGAAAGCCTAGAGGAAGGGCCGTGGAGCCACACCAGCGGCAGCACGCAGGCCAACTTGGTGCCTGCAGGCCAGCCAGGATGGTCCTGGCCCCGGGTGCTCTTCTAGAAGCTTTCCATTGCCCTGCCTGAGATACCCTTCCTGTCCAGGCCCCCACTGCTTTTTTCCTTCCTCACCTCTGTCCGGAGAGAAATTCCAGCGGAAGGTATGGGTGACACATCCTCTTCTTTACAGGTGGCAGCTGGCAACTCCTGCAGAAAGTCCAGCAGAGCCCCACTCACAACGGGCCACCCACAAAGCCGTGGCCCCTCACTCCCTCCCACCAGCACAGCCCCGAGACTGCTGACGGGGCAGAGAATATGGAGTCAGGCACAGCTTCAGGGGCTATTGCTGCCTGGAGCGCTGTTTATATTGACCTCAACCCAGGCACACCTGAGGAGGGCCGGCCGGCAGGTTCAGGCTGCCCAGGTCAGCTAATCCTCAGCCCTCAGGGAATCACACTGTTGAAAATGGACCTCACTAAGGCAGAGTAGAAGCCAAGGAATAAAAGGACACAATGCCATTTGCAGCACTGTAGATGTGTCTAGAGGTAATCACGTGACTTGTAGTAAGTCAGAAAGTGAAAGACACGTATCATATCATATCACTTATAGGTGTTACCTAAAAACGGATACCAGGGCAGATATTTCCACGGAGAAGGACAATCACAGATTCAGTAAACAAACTTATGGTTCACCAATGGAAAGGTGTGAGGATTGGTTTCATTACGATATTGGGGTTAACAGACATACAAACACAGGTGACATATATAATCACCAAAGACCTTAGAATACCAAGAGAAGACTACTCAACATTCTGTCATAACGTACATGGGAAAAGGATCCGAGGACGAACAGACATATGTGTATGTGTAAAAGAAGCACATCTTCCACACCTACCACAAGCCAAACATTGTAATCAAACTTGCTGTAATAAAACATAAAAAATTAAATTAAAAACACGAAGAAGAAGTAGTGAGACAAACTTGAGGGGCTTTCTCCTGGCACATTCCATTCTAAATTCCAATCTAGAACACGACTTCCATTGAGGCTCTGTTGCCCTAGTAACCAGATTTGGTAAGGGAGAACTGCTGCCACCTTGTGGCCGTTTCACACAACAGCAGCTTTAATCCCAGCGCTCATGGTCAGTTGATATTCAAAATCATTGCAGACCTGTAAATGACACCTGCCCTGAAAACAAATCCTGGGGTCACATATCGACCAAAAAATTCAAAGGACGCCCATATTTCAAAACGACCGTTTCAAAAGGCATATTTTATGCACATTAGTGTTCTGCTTCTTTTTCTTTCTTTCTTTCTTTGTTAAAAAAACAGGAATGGAAAAAGGCATCCCTCAGAATGGGCGAAAATATTTGCAAACGAATCAATGGACAAAGGTTTAATCTCCAACATATATAAAGAGCTCATGCAGCTTAATATTAAAACAACAAACAACCCAATACAAAAATGGGCAGAAGATCTAAAGAGACGTTTCTTCAAAGAAGACACAGAGACGGCCAAGACGCACATGAAAAGCTGCTCAACATCACTAATTATTAGAGAAATGCAAATCAAAACTACAATGAGGGATCACCTCACACCTGTTAGAATCGGCATCATCAGAAAATCTACAACCAACAAATTCTGGGGAGTGTGTGGACAAAAGGAACCCTCTCCCACTATTGGTGGGAATGTAAATTGATACAGTGTCTATGGACAACAGTAGGGAGTTTCGTTAAAAAAACTTGAAATAGAATTACCATATGATCCGGCAATCCCACTTCTGGGCATATACCCAGAGAAAACCATAAATCAAAAAGGCACATTCACCACAATGGTCATTGCAGCACTATTTACAATAGCCAGGTAATGGAAGCAACCTAAATACCCACAGACAGACGAATGGATAAGATGTGGTACATATATAAAATGGAATATTACTCAGCCATAAGAAGGAATGAAACTGGGTCATTTGTAGAGACGTCGATGGATCTAGAGACTGTCATACAGAATGAAGTAAGTCAGAAAGAGAAAAACAGATATTGTATTTTAATGCATATATGTGGAACCTAGAAAAATGGTACAGATGAACTGGTTTGCAGGGAAGAAATAGAGACACAGAGGTAGAGAAAAAACGTATGGACACCAAGTGTGGGAAGCCATGGGGTGGTGGTGGTGGGATGTGTCGGGAGATTGGGATTGACCTGTATACATGTATATGCATAAAATACATAACTAATAATAACCTGCTGTATAAAAAAATAAATAAAATTAAATTTCAAAATTTTATAAAATAAAATTTAAAAAGAGAAAAAAGGTCTTCCCTTCACACAGATGTATTTATATGAATGAACTATTGCCATGCTTATATCAATAAATACACAAAAGAGGAATAAAACCTAACTTGAACCAAAAAGGAAAAAAATACCTGAACCCACCAGTTATACAGAGGAAAACCCTATCAGGGCACTTGCTCCAGCGGTAAACAATTCTGAAATTGGTCAGAGGTGGGGAATCATCTCCCATACAGCCAGCAGCCCACCCCCCACGCAAGGAGCGTCCTCTTTGCAAAGCTGGGGGACCGTGCCGAGGCATCTGTGAGTCAACGTGAGCAGAGCCCCAGGCCAGCTGCTGCTGAACTGTTCCCACCCTTCCCAGGTAAAACACCTGAATAAGTACAAGGGCTTGAAAGCCTAGAGGAAGGGCCGTGGAGCCACACCAGCGGCAGCACGCAGGCCAACTTGGTGCCTGCAGGCCAGCCAGGATGGTCCTGGCCCCGGGTGCTCTTCTAGAAGCTTTCCATTGCCCTGCCTGAGATACCCTTCCTGTCCAGGCCCCCACTGCTTTTTTCCTTCCTCACCTCTGTCCGGAGAGAAATTCCAGCGGAAGGTATGGGTGACACATCCTCTTCTTTACAGGTGGCAGCCTGGCAACCCCTGCAGAAAGTCCAGCAGAGCCCCACTCACAACGGGCCACCCACAAAGCTGTGGCCCCTCACTCCCTCCCACCAGCACAGCCCCGAGACTGCTGACGGGGCAGAGAATATGGAGTCAGGCACAGCTTCAGGGGCTATTGCTGCCTGGAGCGCTGTTTATATTGACCTCAACCCAGGCACACCTGAGGAGGGCCGGCCGGCAGGTTCAGGCTGCCCAGGTCAGCTAATCCTCAGCCCTCAGGGAATCACACTGTTGAAAATGGACCTCACTAAGGCAGAGTAGAAGCCAAGGAATAAAAGGACACAATGCCATTTGCAGCACTGTAGATGTGTCTAGAGGTAATCACGTGACTTGTAGTAAGTCAGAAAGTGAAAGACACGTATCATATCATATCACTTATAGGTGTTACCTAAAAACGGATACCAGGGCAGATATTTCCACGGAGAAGGACAATCACAGATTCAGTAAACAAACTTATGGTTCACCAATGGAAAGGTGTGAGGATTGGTTTCATTACGATATTGGGGTTAACAGACATACAAACACAGGTGACATATATAATCACCAAAGACCTTGGAATACCAAGAGAAGACTACTCAACATTCTGTCATAACGTACATGGGAAAAGGATCCCAGGAAGAACAGACATATGTGTATGTGTAAAAGAAGCACATCTTCCACACCTACCACAAGCCAAACATTGTAATCACACTTGCTGTAATCAAAAATAAAAAATTAAATTGAAAACACGAAGAAGAAGTAGTGAGACCAACTTGAGGGGCTTTCTCCTGGCACATTCCATTCTAAATTCCAATCTAGAACACGACTTCCATTGAGGCTCTGTTGCCCTAGTAACCAGATTTGGTAAGGGAGAACTGCTGCCACCTTGTGGCCGTTTCACACAACAGCAGCTTTAATCCCAGCGCTCATGGTCAGTTGATATTCAAAATCATTGCAGACCTGTAAATGACACCTGCCCTGAAAACAAATCCTGGGGTCACATATCGACCAAAAAATTCAAAGGACGCCCATATTTCAAAACGACCGTTTCAAAAGGCATATTTTACGCACATTAGTGTTCTGCTTCTTTTTCTTTCTTTCTTTCTTTGTTAAAAAAACAGGAATGGAAAAAGGCATCCCTCAGAATGGGCGAAAATATTTGCAAACGAATCAATGGACAAAGGTTTAATCTCCAACATATATAAAGAGCTCATGCAGCTTAATATTAAAACAACAAACAACCCAATACAAAAATGGGCAGAAGATCTAAAGAGACGTTTCTTCAAAGAAGACACAGAGACGGCCAAGACGCACATGAAAAGCTGCTCAACATCACTAATTATTAGAGAAATGCAAATCAAAACTACAATGAGGGATCACCTCACACCTGTTAGAATCGGCATCATCAGAAAATCTACAACCAACAAACTCTGGGGAGGGTGTGGAGAAAAGTAACCCTCTTCCACTATTGGTGGGAATGTAAATTGATACAGTGTCTATGGACAACAGTATGGAGTTTCGTTAAAAATACTTGAAATAGAATTACCATATGATCCAGCAATCCTACTTCTGGGCAAATACCAGAGAAAACCATAAATCAAAAAGGCACATTCACCACAATGGTCATTGCAGCACTATTTACAATAGCCAGGTAATGGAAGCAACCTAAATACCCACAGACAGACGAATGGATAAGATGTGGTACATATATAAAATGGAATATTACTCAGCCATAAGAAGGAATGAAACTGGGTCATTTGTAGAGACGTCGATGGATCTAGAGACTGTCATACAGAATGAAGTAAGTCAGAAAGAGAAAAACAGATATTGTATTTTAATGCATATATGTGGAACCTAGTAAAATGGTACAGATGAACTGGTTTGCAGGGAAGAAACAGAGACTCAGAGGTAGACAAAAAACGTACGGACACCAAGTGTGGGAAGCCATGGCGTGGTGGTGGTGGGATGAGTCGGGAGATTGGGATTGACCTGTATACATGTATATGCATAAAATACATAACTAATAATAACCTGCTGTATAAAAAAATAAATAAAATTAAATTTCAAAATTTTATAAAATAAAATTTAAAAATAGAATAAAGGTCTTCCCTTCACACAGATGTATTTATATGAATGAACTATTGCCATGCTTATATCAATAAATACACAAAAGAGGAATAAAACCTAACTTGAACCAAAAAGGAAAAAAATACCTGAACCCACCAGTTATACAGAGGAAAACCCTATCAGGGCACTTGCTCCAGCGGTAAACAATTCTGAAATTGGTCAGAGGTGGGGAATCATCTCCCATACAGCCAGCAGCCCACCCCCCACGCAAGGAGCGTCCTCATTGCAAAGCTGGGGGACCGTGCCGAGGCATCTGTGAGTCAACGTGAGCAGAGCCCCAGGCCAGCTGCTGCTGAACTGTTCCCACCCTTCCCAGGTAAAACACCTGAATAAGTACAAGGGCTTGAAAGCCTAGAGGAAGGGCCGTGGAGCCACACCAGCGGCAGCACGCAGGCCAACTTGGTGCCTGCAGGCCAGCCAGGATGGTCCTGACCACGGGTGCTCTTCTAGAAGCTTTCCATTGCCCTGCCTGAGATACCCTTCCTGTCCAGGCCCCCACTGCTTTTTTCCTTCCTCACCTCTGTCCGGAGAGAAATTCCAGCGGAAGGTATGGGTGACACATCCTCTTCTTTACAGGTGGCAGCCTGGCAACTCCTGCAGAAAGTCCAGCAGAGCCCCACTCACAACGGGCCACCCACAAAGCCGTGGCCCCTCACTCCCTCCCACCAGCACAGCCCCGAGACTGCTGACGGGGCAGAGAATATGGAGTCAGGCACAGCTTCAGGGGCTATTGCTGCCTGGAGCGCTGTTTATATTGACCTCAACCCAGGCACACCTGAGGAGGGCCGGCCGGCAGGTTCACGCTGCCCAGGTCAGCTAATCCTCAGCCCTCAGGGAATCACACTGTTGAAAATGGACCTCACTAAGGCAGAGTAGAAGCCAAGGAATAAAAGGACACAATGCCATTTGCAGCACTGTAGATGTGTCTAGAGGTAATCACGTGACTTGTAGTAAGTCAGAAAGTGAAAGACACGTATCATATCATATCACTTATAGGTGTTACCTAAAAACGGATACCAGGGCAGATATTTCCACGGAGAAGGACAATCACAGATTCAGTAAACAAACTTATGGTTCACCAATGGAAAGGTGTGAGGATTGGTTTCATTACGATATAGGGGTTAACAGACATACAAACACAGGTGACATATATAATCACCAAAGACCTTGGAATACCAAGAGAAGACTACTCAACATTCTGTCATAACGTACATGGGAAAAGGATCCCAGGAAGAACAGACATATGTGTATGTGTAAAAGAAGCACATCTTCCACACCTACCACAAGCCAAACATTGTAATCAAACTTGCTGTAATAAAACATAAAAAATTAAATTAAAAACACGAAGAAGAAGTAGTGAGACCAACTTGAGGGGCTTTCTCCTGGCACATTCCATTCTAAATTCCAATCTAGAACACGACTTCCATTGAGGTTCTGTTGCCATAGTAACCAGATTTGGTAAGGGAGAACTGCTGCCACCTTGTGGCCGTTTCACACAACAGCAGCTTTAATCCCAGCGCTCATGGTCAGTTGATATTCAAAATCATTGCAGACCTGTAAATGACACCTGCCCTGAAAACAAATCCTGGGGTCACATATCGACCAAAAAATTCAAAGGACGCCCATATTTCAAAACGACCGTTTCAAAAGGCATATTTTACGCACATTAGTGTTCTGCTTCTTTTTCTTTCTTTCTTTCTTTGTTAAAAAAACAGGAATGGAAAAAGGCATCCCTCAGAATGGGCGAAAATATTTGCAAACGAATCAATGGACAAAGGTTTAATCTCCAACATATATAAAGAGCTCATGCAGCTTAATATTAAAACAACAAACAACCCAATACAAAAATGGGCAGAAGATCTAAAGAGACGTTTCTTCAAAGAAGACACAGAGACGGCCAAGACGCACATGAAAAGCTGCTCAACATCACTAATTATTAGAGAAATGCAAATCAAAACTACAATGAGGGATCACCTCACACCTGTTAGAATCGGCATCATCAGAAAATCTACAACCAACAAATTCTGGGGAGGGTGTGGACAAAAGGAACCCTCTCCCACTATTGGTGGGAATGTAAATTGATACAGTGTCTGTGGACAACAGTAGGGAGTTTCGTTAAAAAAACTTGAAATAGAATTACCATATGATCCAGCAATCCCACTTCTGGGCATATACCCAGAGAAAACCATAAATCAAAAAGGCACATTCACCACAATGGTCATTGCAGCACTATTTATAATAGCCAGGTAATGGAAGCAACCTAAATACCCAGACAGACGAATGGATAAAGATGTGGTACATATATAAAATGGAATATTACTCAGCCATAAGAAGGAATGAAACTGGGTCATTTGTAGAGACGTCGATGGATCTAGAGACTGTCTTACAGAATGAAGTAAGTCAGAAAGAGAAAAACAGATATTGTATTTTAATGCATATATGTGGAACCTAGGAAAATGGTACAGATGAACTGGTTTGCAGGGAAGAAACAGAGACACAGAGGTAGAGAACAAACGTATGGACACCAAGTGTGGGAAGCCATGGGGTGGTGGTGGTGGGATGAGTCGGGAGATTGGGATTGACCTGTATACATGTATATGCATAAAATACATAACTAATAATAACCTGCTGTATAAAAAAATAAATAATATTAAATTTCAAAATTTTATAAAATAAAATTTAAAAAGAGAAAAAAGGTCTTCCCTTCACACAGATGTATTTATATGAATGAACTATTGCCATGCTTATATCAATAAATACACAAAAGAGGAATAAAACCTAACTTGAACCAAAAAGGAAAAAAATACCTGAACCCACCAGTTATACAGAGGAAAACCCTATCAGGGCACTTGCTCCAGCGGTAAACAATTCTCAAATTGGTCGGAGGTGGGGAATCATCTCCCATACAGCCAGCAGCCCACCCCCCACGCAAGGAGCGTCCTCATTGCAAAGCTGGGGGACCGTGCCGAGGCATCTGTGAGTAAACGTGAGCAGAGCCCCAGGCCAGCTGCTGCTTAACTGTTCCCACCCTTCCCAGGTAAAACACCTGAATATGTACAAGGGCTTGAAAGCCTAGAGGAAGGGCCGTGGAGCCACACCAGCGGCAGCACGCTGGCCAACTTGGTGCCTGCAGGCCAGCCAGGATGGTCCTGGCCCCGGGTGCTCTTCTAGAAGCTTTCCATTGCCCTGCCTGAGATACCCTTCCTGTCCAGGACCCAACTGCTTTTTTCCTTCCTCACCTCTGTCCGGAGAGAAATTCCAGCGGAAGGTATGGGTGACACATCCTCTTCTTTACAGGTGGCAGCCTGGCAACTCCTGCAGAAAGTCCAGCAGAGCCCCACTCACAACGGGCCACCCACAAAGCCGTGGCCCCTCACTCCCTCCCACCAGCACAGCCCCGAGACTGCTGACGGGGCAGAGAATATGGAGTCAGGCACAGCTTCAGGGGCTATGGCTGCCTGGAGCGCTGTTTATATTGACCTCAACCCAGGCACACCTGAGGAGGTCCGGCCGGCAGGTTCACGCTGCCCAGGTCAGCTAATCCTCAGCCCTCAGGGAATCACACTGTTGAAAATGGACCTCACTAAGGCAGAGTAGAAGCCAAGGAATAAAAGGACACAATGCCATTTGCAGCACTGTAGATGTGTCTAGAGGTAATCACGTGACTTGTAGTAAGTCAGAAAGTGAAAGACACATATCATATCATATCACTTATAGGTGTTACCTAAAAACGGATACCAGGGCAGATATTTCCACGGAGAAGGACAATCACAGATTCATTTAACAAACTTATGGTTCACCAATGGAAAGGTGTGAGGATTGGTTTCATTACGATATTGGGGTTAAGAGACATACAAACACAGGTGACATATATAATCACCAAAGACCTTGGAATACCAAGAGAAGACTACTCAACATTCTGTCATAACGTACATGGGAAAAGGATCCCAGGAAAAACAGACATATGTGTATGTGTAAAAGAAGCACATCTTCCACACCTACCACAAGCCAAACATTGTAATCAAACTTGCTGTAATAAAACATAAAAAATTAAATTAAAAACACGAAGAAGTAGTGAGACCAACTTGAGGGGCTTTCTCCTGGCACATTCCATTCTAAATTCCAATCTAGAACACGACTTCCATTGAGGCTCTGTTGCCCTAGTAACCAGATTTGGTAAGGGAGAACTGCTGCCACCTCGTGGCCGTTTCACACAACAGCAGCTTTAATCCCAGCGCTCATGGTCAGTTGATATTCAAAATCATTGCAGACCTGTAAATGACACCTGCCCTGAAAACAAATCCTGGGGTCACATATCGACCAAAAAATACAAAGGACGCCCATATTTCAAAACGACCGTTTCAAAAGGCATATTTTACGCACATTAGTGTTCTGCTTCTTTTTCTTTCTTTCTTTCATGGTTAAAAAAACAAGAATGGAAAAAGGCATCCCTCAGAATGGGCGAAAATATTTGCAAACGAATCAATGGACAAAGGTTTAATCTCCAACATATATAAAGAGCTCATGCAGCTTAATATGAAAACAACAAACAACCCAATACAAAAATGGGCAGAAGATCTAAAGAGACGTTTCTTCAAAGAAGACACAGAGACGGCCAAGACGCACATGAAAAGCTGCTCAACATCACTAATTATTAGAGAAATGCAAATCAAAACTACAATGAGGGATCACCTCACACCTGTTAGAATCGGCATCATCAGAAAATCTACAACCAACAAATTCTGGGGAGGGTGTGGACAAAAGGAACCCTCTTCCACTATTGGTGGGAATGTAAATTGATACAGTGTCTATGGACAACAGTATGGAGTTTCGTTAAAAAAACATGAAGTAGAATTACCATATGATCCAGCAATCCCACTTCTGGGCATATACCCAGAGAAAACCATAAATCAAAAAGGCACATTCACCACAATGGTCATTGCAGCACTATTTACAATAGCCAGGTAATGGAAGCAACCTAAATACCCACAGACAGACGAATGGATAAAGATGTGGTACATATATAAAATGGAATATTACTCAGCCATAAGAAGGAATGAAACTGGGTCATTTGTAGAGACGTCGATGGATCTAGAGACTGTCATACAGAATGAAGTAAGTCAGAAAGAGAAAAACAGATATTGTATTTTAATGCATATATGTGGAACCTAGAAAAATGGTACAGATGAACTGGTTTGCAGGGAAGAAATAGAGACACAGAGGTAGAGAACAAACGTATGGACACCAAGAGTGGGAAACCATGGGGTGGTGGTGGTGGGATGAGTCCTGAGATTGGGATTAACCTGTATACATGTATATGCATAAAATACATAACTAATAATAACCTGCTGTATAAAAAAATAAATAAAATTAAATTTCAAAATTTTATAAAATAAAATTTAAAAAGAGAAAAAAGGTCTTCCCTTCACACAGATGTATTTATATGAATGAACTATTGCCATGCTTATATCAATAAATACACAAAAGAGGAATAAAACCTAACTTGAACCAAAAAGGAAAAAAATACCTGAACCCACCAGTTATACAGAGGAAAACCCTATCAGGGCACTTGCTCCAGCGGTAAACAATTCTGAAATTGGTCAGAGCTGGGGAATCATCTCCCATACAGCCAGCAGCCCACCCCCCACGCAAGGAGCGTCCTCATTGCAAAGCTGGGGGACCGTGCCGAGGCATCTGTGAGTCAACGTGAGCAGAGCCCCAGGCCAGCTGCTGCTTAACTGTTCCCACCCTTCCCAGGTAAAACACCTGAATAAGTACAAGGGCTTGAAAGCCTAGAGGAAGGGCCGTGGAGCCACACCAGCGGCAGCACGCAGGCCAACTTGGTGCCTGCAGGCCAGCCAGGATGGTCCTGGCCCCGGGTGCTCTTCTAGAAGCTTTCCATTGCCCTGCCTGAGATACCCTTCCTGTCCAGGCCCCCACTGCTTTTTTCCTTCCTCACCTCTGTCCGGAGAGAAATTCCAGCGGAAGGTATGGGTGACACATCCTCTTCTTTACAGGTGGCAGCCTGGCAACTCCTGCAGAAAGTCCAGCAGAGCCCCACTCACAACGGGCCACCCACAAAGCCGTGGCCCCTCACTCCCTCCCACCAGCACAGCCCCGAGACTGCTGACGGGGCAGAGAATATGGAGTCAGGCACAGCTTCAGGGGCTATTGCTGCCTGGAGCGCTGTTTATATTGACCTCAACCCAGGCACACCTGAGGAGGGCCGGCCGGCAGGTTCACGCTGCCCAGGTCAGCTAATCCTCAGCCCTCAGGGAATCACACTGTTGAAAATGGACCTCACTAAGGCAGAGTAGAAGCCAAGGAATAAAAGGACACAATGCCATTTGAAGCACTGTAGATGTGTCTAGAGGTAATCACGTGACTTGTAGTAAGTCAGAAAGTGAAAGACACGTATCATATCATATCACTTATAGGTGTTACCTAAAAACGGATACCAGGGCAGATATTTCCACAGAGAAGGACAATCACAGATTCAGTAAACAAACTTATGGTTCACCAAAGGAAAGGTGTGAGGATTGGTTTCATTACGATATTGGGGTTAACAGACATACAAACACAGGTGACATATATAATCACCAAAGACCTTGGAATACCAAGAGAAGACTACTCAACATTCTGTCATAACGTACATGGGTAAAGGATCCCAGGAAGAACAGACATATGTGTATGTGTAAAAGAAGCACATCTTCCACACCTACCACAAGCCAAACATTGTAATCAAACTTGCTGTAATAAAACATAAAAAATTAAATTAAAAACACGAAGAAGAAGTAGTGAGACCAACTTGAGGGGCTTTCTCCTGGCACATTCCATTCTAAATTCCAATCTAGAACACGACTTCCATTGAGGCTCTGTTGCCCTAGTAACCAGATTTGGTAAGGGAGAACTGCTGCCACCTTGTGGCCGTTTCACACAACAGCAGCTTTAATCCCAGCGCTCATGGTCAGTTGATATTCAAAATCATTGCAGACCTGTAAATGACACCTGCCCTGAAAACAAATCCTGGGGTCACATATCGACCAAAAAATTCAAAGGACGCCCATATTTCAAAACGACCGTTTCAAAAGGCATATTTTACGCACATTAGTGTTCTGCTTCTTTTTCTTTCTTTCTTTCTTTGTTAAAAAAACAGGAATGGAAAAAGGCATCCCTCAGAATGGGCGAAAATATTTGCAAACGAATCAATGGACAAAGGTTTAATCTCCAACATATATAAAGAGCTCATGCAGCTTAATATTAAAACAACAAACAACCCAATACAAAAATGGGCAGAAGATCTAAAGAGACGTTTCTTCAAAGAAGACACAGAGACGGCCAAGACGCACATGAAAAGCTGCTCAACATCACTAATTATTAGAGAAATGCAAATCAAAACTACAATGAGGGATCACCTCAAACCTGTTAGAATCGGCATCATCAGAAAATCTACAACCAACAAATTCTGGGGAGGGTGTGGACAAAAGGAACCCTCTCCCACTATTGGTGGGAATGTAAATTGATACAGTGTCTATGGACAACAGTAGGGAGTTTCGTTAAAAAAACTTGAAATAGAATTACCATATGATCCGGCAATCCCACTTCTGGGCATATACCCAGAGAAAACCATAAATCAAAAAGGCACATTCACCACAATGGTCATTGCAGCACTATTTACAATAGCCAGGTAATGGAAGCAACCTAAATACCCACAGACAGACGAATGGATAAGATGTGGTACATATATAAAATGGAATATTACTCAGCCATAAGAAGGAATGAAACTGGGTCATTTGTAGAGACGTCGATGGATCTAGAGACTGTCATACAGAATGAAGTAAGTCAGAAAGAGAAAAACAGATATTGTATTTTAATGCATATATGTGGAACCTAGGAAAATGGTACAGATGAACTGGTTTGCAGGGAAGAAACAGAGACACAGAGGTAGAGAAAAAACGTATGGACACCAAGTGTGGGAAGCCATGGGGTGGTGGTGGTGGGATGAGTCGGGAGATTGGGATTGACCTGTATACATGTATATGCATAAAATACATAACTAATAATAACCTGCTGTATAAAAAAATAAATAAAATTAAATTTCAAAATTTTATAAAATAAAATTTAAAAATAGAAAAAAGGTCTTCCCTTCACACAGATGTATTTATATGAATGAACTATTGCCATGCTTATATCAATAAATACACAAAAGAGGAATAAAACCTAACTTGAACCAAAAAGGAAAAAAATACCTGAACCCACCAGTTATACAGAGGAAAACCCTATCAGGGCACTTGCTCCAGCGGTAAACAATTCTGAAATTGGTCAGAGGTGGGGAATCATCTCCCATACAGCCAGCAGCCCACCCCCCACGCAAGGAGCGTCCTCATTGCAAAGCTGGGGGACCGTGCCGAGGCATCTGTGAGTAAACGTGAGCAGAGCCCCAGGCCAGCTGCTGCTGAACTGTTCCCACCCTTCCCAGGTAAAACACCTGAATAAGTACAAGGGCTTGAAAGCCTAGAGGAAGGGCCGTGGAGCCACACCAGCGGCAGCACGCAGGCCAACTTGGTGCCTGCAGGCCAGCCAGGATGGTCCTGGCCCCGGGTGCTCTTCTAGAAGCTTTCCATTGCCCTGCCTGAGATACCCTTCCTGTCCAGGCCCCCACTGCTTTTTTCCTTCCTCACCTCTGTCCGGAGAGAAATTCCAGCGGAAGGTATGGGTGACACATCCTCTTCTTTACAGGTGGCAGCCTGGCAACTCCTGCAGAAAGTCCAGCAGAGCCCCACTCACAACGGGCCACCCACAAAGCCGTGGCCCCTCACTCCCTCCCACCAGCACAGCCCCGAGACTGCTGACGGGGCAGAGAATATGGAGTCAGGCACAGCTTCAGGGGCTATTGCTGCCTGGAGCGCTGTTTATATTGACCTCAACCCAGGCACACCTGAGGAGGGCCGGCCGGCAGGTTCACGCTGCCCAGGTCAGCTAATCCTCAGCCCTCAGGGAATCACACTGTTGAAAATGGACCTCACTAAGGCAGAGTAGAAGCCAAGGAATAAAAGGACACAATGCCATTTGAAGCACTGTAGATGTGTCTAGAGGTAATCACGTGACTTGTAGTAAGTCAGAAAGTGAAAGACACGTATCATATCATATCACTTATAGGTGTTACCTAAAAACGGATACCAGGGCAGATATTTCCACGGAGAAGGACAATCACAGATTCAGTAAACAAACTTATGGTTCACCAATGGAAAGGTGTGAGGATTGGTTTCATTACGATATTGGGGTTAACAGACATACAAACACAGGTGACATATATAATCACCAAAGACCTTGGAATACCAAGAGAAGACTACTCAACATTCTGTCATAACGTACATGGGAAAAGGATCCCAGGAAGAACAGACATATGTGTATGTGTAAAAGAAGCACATCTTCCACACGTACCACAAGCCAAACATTGTAATCAAACTTGCTGTAATAAAACATAAAAAATTAAATTAAAAACACGAAGAAGAAGTAGTGAGACCAACTTGAGGGGCTTTCTCCTGGCACATTCCATTCTAAATTCCAATCTAGAACACGACTTCCATTGAGGCTCTGTTGCCCTAGTAACCAGATTTGGTAAGGGAGAACTGCTGCCACCTTGTGGCCGTTTCACACAACAGCAGCTCTAATCCCAGTGCTCATGGTCAGTTGATATTCAAAATCATTGCAGACCTGTAAATGACACCTGCCCTGAAAACAAATCCTGGGGTCACATATCGACCAAAAAATTCAAAGGATGCCCATATTTCAAAACGACCGTTTCAAAAGGCATATTTTACGCACATTAGTGTTCTGCTTCTTTTTCTTTCTTTCTTTCTTTGTTAAAAAAACAGGAATGGAAAAAGGCATCCCTCAGAATGGGCGAAAATATTTGCAAACGAATCAATGGACAAAGGTTTAATCTCCAACATATATAAAGAGCTCATGCAGCTTAATATTAAAACAACAAACAACCCAATACAAAAATGGGCAGAAGATCTAAAGAGACGTTTCTTCAAAGAAGACACAGAGACGGCCAAGACGCACATGAAAAGCTGCTCAACATCACTAATTATTAGAGAAATGCAAATCAAAACTACAATGAGGGATCACCTCACACCTGTTAGAATCGGCATCATCAGAAAATCTACAACCAACAAATTCTGGGGAGGGTGTGGACAAAAGGAACCCTCTCCCACTATTGGTGGGAATGTAAATTGATACAGTGTCTATGGACAACAGTAGGGAGTTTCGTTAAAAAAACTTGAAATAGAATTACCATATGATCCGGCAATCCCACTTCTGGGCATATACCCAGAGAAAACCATAAATCAAAAAGGCACATTCACCACAATGGTCATTGCAGCACTATTTACAATAGCCAGGTAATGGAAGCAACCTAAATACCCACAGACAGACGAATGGATAAGATGTGGTACATATATAAAATGGAATATTACTCAGCCATAAGAAGGAATGAAACTGGGTCATTTGTAGAGACGTCGATGGATCTAGAGACTGTCATACAGAATGAAGTAAGTCAGAAAGAGAAAAACAGATATTGTATTTTAATGCATATATGTGGAACCTAGGAAAATGGTACAGATGAACTGGTTTGCAGGGAAGAAACAGAGACACAGAGGTAGAGAAAAAACGTATGGACACCAAGTGTGGGAAGCCATGGGGTGGTGGTGGTGGGATGAGTCGGGAGATTGGGATTGACCTGTATACATGTATATGCATAAAATACATAACTAATAATAACCTGCTGTATAAAAAAATAAATAAAATTAAATTTCAAAATTTTATAAAATAAAATTTAAAAATAGATAAAAGGTCTTCCCTTCACACAGATGTATTTATATGAATGAACTATTGCCATGCTTATATCAATAAATACACAAAAGAGGAATAAAACCTAACTTGAACCAAAAAGGAAAAAAATACCTGAACCCACCAGTTATACAGAGGAAAACCCTATCAGGGCACTTGCTCCAGCGGTAAACAATTCTGAAATTGGTCAGAGCTGGGGAATCATCTCCCATACAGCCAGCAGCCCACCCCCCACGCAAGGAGCGTCCTCATTGCAAAGCTGGGGGACCGTGCCGAGGCATCTGTGAGTAAACGTGAGCAGAGCCCCAGGCCAGCTGCTGCTGAACTGTTCCCACCCTTCCCAGGTAAAACACCTGAATAAGTACAAGGGCTTGAAAGCCTAGAGGAAGGGCCGTGGAGCCACACCAGCGGCAGCACGCAGGCCAACTTGGTGCCTGCAGGCCAGCCAGGATGGTCCTGGCCCCGGGTGCTCTTCTAGAAGCTTTCCATTGCCCTGCCTGAGATACCCTTCCTGTCCAGGCCCCCACTGCTTTTTTCCTTCCTCACCTCTGTCCGGAGAGAAATTCCAGCGGAAGGTATGGGTGACACATCCTCTTCTTTACAGGTGGCAGCCTGGCAACTCCTGCAGAAAGTCCAGCAGAGCCCCACTCACAACGGGCCACCCACAAAGCCGTGGCCCCTCACTCCCTCCCACCAGCACAGCCCCGAGACTGCTGACGGGGCAGAGAATATGGAGTCAGGCACAGCTTCAGGGGCTATTGCTGCCTGGAGCGCTGTTTATATTGACCTCAACCCAGGCACACCTGAGGAGGGCCGGCCGGCAGGTTCACGCTGCCCAGGTCAGCTAATCCTCAGCCCTCAGGGAATCACACTGTTGAAAATGGACCTCACTAAGGCAGAGTAGAAGCCAAGGAATAAAAGGACACAATGCCATTTGAAGCACTGTAGATGTGTCTAGAGGTAATCACGTGACTTGTAGTAAGTCAGAAAGTGAAAGACACGTATCATATCATATCACTTATAGGTGTTACCTAAAAACGGATACCAGGGCAGATATTTCCACGGAGAAGGACAATCACAGATTCAGTAAACAAACTTATGGTTCACCAATGGAAAGGTGTGAGGATTGGTTTCATTACGATATTGGGGTTAACAGACATACAAACACAGGTGACATATATAATCACCAAAGACCTTGGAATACCAAGAGAAGACTACTCAACATTCTGTCATAACGTACATGGGAAAAGGATCCCAGGAAGAACAGACATATGTGTATGTGTAAAAGAAGCACATCTTCCACACGTACCACAAGCCAAACATTGTAATCAAACTTGCTGTAATAAAACATAAAAAATTAAATTAAAAACACGAAGAAGAAGTAGTGAGACCAACTTGAGGGGCTTTCTCCTGGCACATTCCATTCTAAATTCCAATCTAGAACACGACTTCCATTGAGGCTCTGTTGCCCTAGTAACCAGATTTGGTAAGGGAGAACTGCTGCCACCTTGTGGCCGTTTCACACAACAGCAGCTTTAATCCCAGTGCTCATGGTCAGTTGATATTCAAAATCATTGCAGACCTGTAAATGACACCTGCCCTGAAAACAAATCCTGGGGTCACATATCGACCAAAAAATTCAAAGGACGCCCATATTTCAAAACGACCGTTTCAAAAGGCATATTTTACGCACATTAGTGTTCTGCTTCTTTTTCTTTCTTTCTTTCTTTGTTAAAAAAACAGGAATGGAAAAAGGCATCCCTCAGAATGGGCGAAAATATTTGCAAACGAATCAATGGACAAAGGTTTAATCTCCAACATATATAAAGAGCTCATGCAGCTTAATATTAAAACAACAAACAACCCAATACAAAAATGGGCAGAAGATCTAAAGAGACGTTTCTTCAAAGAAGACACAGAGACGGCCAAGACGCACATGAAAAGCTGCTCAACATCACTAATTATTAGAGAAATGCAAATCAAAACTACAATGAGGGATCACCTCACACCTGTTAGAATCGGCATCATCAGAAAATCTACAACCAACAAATTCTGGGGAGGGTGTGGACAAAAGGAACCCTCTCCCACTATTGGTGGGAATGTAAATTGATACAGTGTCTATGGACAACAGTAGGGAGTTTCGTTAAAAAAATTGAAATAGAATTACCATATGATCCGGCAATCCCACTTCTGGGCATATACCCAGAGAAAACCATAAATCAAAAAGGCACATTCACCACAATGGTCATTGCAGCACTATTTACAATAGCCAGGTAATGGAAGCAACCTAAATACCCACAGACAGACGAATGGATAAAGATGTGGTACATATATAAAATGGAATATTACTCAGCCATAAGAAGGAATGAAACTGGGTCATTTGTAGAGACGTCGATGGATCTAGAGACTGTCATACAGAATGAAGTAAGTCAGAAAGAGAAAAACAGATATTGTATTTTAATGCATATATGTGGAACCTAGAAAAATGGTACAGATGAACAGGTTTGCAGGGAAGAAACAGAGACACAGAGGTAGAGAACAAACGTATGGACACCAAGTGTGGGAAGCCATGGGGTGGTGGTGGTGGGATGAGTCGGGAGATTGGGATTGACCTGTATACATGTATATGCATAAAATACATAACTCATAATAACCTGCTGTATAAAAAAATAAATAATATTAAATTTCAAAATTTTATAAAATAAAATTTAAAAATAGATAAAAGGTCTTCCCTTCACACAGATGTATTTATATGAATGAACTATTGCCATGCTTATATCAATAAATACACAAAAGAGGAATAAAACCTAACTTGAACCAAAAAGGAAAAAAATACCTGAACCCACCAGTTATACAGAGGAAAACCCTATCAGGGCACTTGCTCCAGCGGTAAACAATTCTGAAATTGGTCAGAGGTGGGGAATCATCTCCCATACAGCCAGCAGCCCACACCCCACGCAAGGAGCGTCCTCATTGCAAAGCTGGGGGACCGTGCCGAGGCATCTGTGAGTAAACGTGAGCAGAGCCCCAGGCCAGCTGCTGCTGAACTGTTCCCACCCTTCCCAGGTAAAACACCTGAATATGTACAAGGGCTTGAAAGCCTAGAGGAAGGGCCGTGGAGCCACACCAGCGGCAGCACGCAGGCCAACTTGGTGCCTGCAGGCCAGCCAGGATGGTCCTGGCCCCGGGTGCTCTTCTAGAAGCTTTCCATTGCCCTGCCTGAGATACCCTTCCTGTCCAGGCCCCCACTGCTTTTTTCCTTCCTCACCTCTGTCCGGAGAGAAATTCCAGCGGAAGGTATGGGTGACACATCCTCTTCTTTACAGGTGGCAGCCTGGCAACTCCTGCAGAAAGTCCAGCAGAGCCCCACTCACAACGGGCCACCCACAAAGCCGTGGCCCCTCACTCCCTCCCACCAGCACAGCCCCGAGACTGCTGACGGGGCAGAGAATATGGAGTCAGGCACAGCTTCAGGGGCTATTGCTGCCTGGAGCGCTGTTTATATTGACCTCAACCCAGGCACACCTGAGGAGGGCCGGCCGGCAGCTTCAGGCTGCCCAGGTCAACTAATCCTCAGCCCTCAGGGAATCACACTGTTGAAAATGGACCTCACTAAGGCAGAGTAGAAGCCAAGGAATAAAAGGACACAATGCCATTTGCAGCACTGTAGATGTGTCTAGAGGTAATCACGTGAATTGTAGTAAGTCAGAAAGTGAAAGACACGTATCATATCATATCACTTATAGGTGTTACCTAAAAACGGATACCAGGGCAGATATTTCCACGGAGAAGGACAATCACAGATTCATTAAACAAACTTATGGTTCACCAATGGAAAGGTGTGAGGATTGGTTTCATTACGATATTGGGGTTAACAGACATACAAACACAGGTGACATATATAATCACCAAAGACCTTGGAATACCAAGAGAAGACTACTCAACATTCTGTCATAACGTACATGGGAAAAGGATCCCAGGAAGAACAGACATATGTGTATGTGTAAAAGAAGCACATCTTCCACACCTACCACAAGCCAAACATTGTAATCAAACTTGCTGTAATAAAACATAAAAAATTAAATTAAAAACACGAAGAAGAAGTAGTGAGACCAACTTGAGGGGCTTTCTCCTGGCACATTCCATTCTAAATTCCAATCTAGAACACGACTTCCATTGAGGCTCTGTTGCCCTAGTAACCAGATTTGGTAAGGGAGAACTGCTGCCACCTTGTGGCCGTTTCACACAACAGCAGCTTTAATCCCAGCGCTCATGGTCAGTTGATATTCAAAATCATTGCAGACCTGTAAATGACACCTGCCCTGAAAACAAATCCTGGGGTCACATATCGACCAAAAAATTCAAAGGACGCCCATATTTCAAAACGACCGTTTCAAAAGGCATATTTTACGCACATTAGTGTTCTGCTCCTTTTTCTTTCTTTCTTTCTTTGTTAAAAAAACAGGAATGGAAAAAGGCATCCCTCAGAATGGGCGAAAATATTTGCAAACGAATCAATGGACAAAGGTTTAATCTCCAACATATATAAAGAGCTCATGCAGCTTAATATTAAAACAACAAACAACCCAATACAAAAATGGGCAGAAGATCTAAAGAGACGTTTCTTCAAAGAAGACACAGAGACGGCCAAGACGCACATGAAAAGCTGCTCAACATCACTAATTATTAGAGAAATGCAAATCAAAACTACAATGAGGGATCACCTCACACCTGTTAGAATCGGCATCATCAGAAAATCTACAACCAACAAATTCTGGGGAGGGTGTGGACAAAAGGAAACCTCTCCCACTATTGGTGGGAATGTAAATTGATACAGTGTCTATGGACAACAGTAGGGAGTTTCGTTAAAAAAACTTGAAATAGAATTACCCTATGATCCGGCAATCCCACTTCTGGGCATATACCCAGAGAAAACCATAAATCAAAAAGGCACATTCACCACAATGGTCATTTCAGCACTATTTACAATAGCCAGGTAATGGAAGCAACCTAAATACCCACAGACAGACGAATGGATAAAGATGTGGTACATATATAAAATGGAATATTACTCAGCCATAAGAAGGAATGAAACTGGGTCATTTGTAGAGACGTCGATGGATCTAGAGACTGTCATACAGAATGAAGTAAGTCAGAAAGAGAAAAACAGATATTGTATTTTAATGCATATATGTGGAACCTAGAAAAATGGTACAGATGAACTGGTTTGCAGGGAAGAAACAGAGACACAGAGGTAGAGAACAAACGTATGGACACCAAGTGTGGGAAGCCATGGGGTGGTGGTGGTGGGATGAGTCGGGAGACTGGGATTGACCTGTATACATGTATATTCATAAAATACATAACTAATAATAACCTGCTGTATAAAAAAATAAATAATATTAAATTTCAAAATTTTATAAAATAAAATTTAAAAATAGAAAAAAGGTCTTCCCTTCACACAGATGTATTTATATGAATGAACTATTGCCATGCTTATATCAGTAAATACACAAAAGAGGAATAAAACCTAACTTGAACCAAAAAGGAAAAAAATACCTGAACCCACCAGTTATACAGAGGAAAACCCTATCAGGGCACTTGCTCCAGCGGTAAACAATTCTGAAATTGGTCAGAGGTGGGGAATCATCTCCCATACAGCCAGCAGCCCACACCCCACGCAAGGAGCGTCCTCATTTCAAAGCTGGGGGACCGTGCCGAGGCATCTGTGAGTAAACGTGAGCAGAGCCCCAGGCCAGCTGCTGCTGAACTGTTCCCACCCTTCCCAGGTAAAACACCTGAATATGTACAAGGGCTTGAAAGCCTAGAGGAAGGGCCGTGGAGCCACACCAGCGGCAGCACGCAGGCCAACTTGGTGCCTGCAGGCCAGCCAGGATGGTCCTGGCCCCGGGTGCTCTTCTAGAAGCTTTCCATTGCCCTGCCTGAGATACCCTTCCTGTCCAGGCCCCCACTGCTTTTTTCCTTCCTCACCTCTGTCCGGAGAGAAATTCCAGCGGAAGGTATGGGTGACACATCCTCTTCTTTACAGGTGGCAGCCTGGCAACTCCTGCAGAAAGTCCAGCAGAGCCCCACTCACAACGGGCCACCCACAAAGCCGTGGCCCCTCACTCCCTCCCACCAGCACAGCCCCGAGACTGCTGACGGGGCAGAGAATATGGAGTCAGGCACAGCTTCAGGGGCTATTGCTGCCTGGAGCGCTGTTTATATTGACCTCAACCCAGGCACACCTGAGGAGGGCCGGCCGGCAGGTTCACGCTGCCCAGGTCAGCTAATCCTCAGCCCTCAGGGAATCACACTGTTGAAAATGGACCTCACTAAGGCAGAGTAGAAGCCAAGGAATAAAAGGACACAATGCCATTTGCAGCACTGTAGATGTGTCTAGAGGTAATCACGTGACTTGTAGTAAGTCAGAAAGTGAAAGACACGTATCATATCATATCACTTATAGGTGTTACCTAAAAACGGATACCAGGGCAGATATTTCCACGGAGAAGGACAATCACAGATTCATTAAACAAACTTATGGTTCACCAATGGAAAGGTGTGAGGATTGGTTTCATTACGATATTGGGGTTAACAGACATACAAACACAGGTGACATATATAATCACCAAAGACCTTGGAATACCAAGAGAAGACTACTCAACATTCTGTCATAACGTACATGGGAAAAGGATCCCAGGAAGAACAGACATATGTGTATGTGTAAAAGAAGCACATCTTCCACACCTACCACAAGCCAAACATTGTAATCAAACTTGCTGTAATAAAACATAAAAAATTAAATTAAAAACACGAAGAAGAAGTAGTGAGACAAACTTGAGGGGCTTTCTCCTGGCACATTCCATTCTAAATTCCAATCTAGAACACGACTTCCATTGAGGCTCTGTTGCCCTAGTAACCAGATTTGGTAAGGGAGAACTGCTGCCACCTTGTGGCCGTTTCACACAACAGCAGCTTTAATCCCAGCGCTCATGGTCAGTTGATATTCAAAATCATTGCAGACCTGTAAATGACACCTGCCCTGAAAACAAATCCTGGGGTCACATATCGACCAAAAAATTCAAAGGACGCCCATATTTCAAAACGACCGTTTCAAAAGGCATATTTTACGCACATTAGTGTTCTGCTTCTTTTTCTTTCTTTCTTTCTTTGTTAAAAAAACAGGAATGGAAAAAGGCATCCCTCAGAATGGGCGAAAATATTTGCAAACGAATCAATGGACAAAGGTTTAATCTCCAACATATATAAAGAGCTCATGCAGCTTAATATTAAAACAACAAACAACCCAATACAAAAATGGGCAGAAGATCTAAAGAGACGTTTCTTCAAAGAAGACACAGAGACGGCCAAGACGCACATGAAAAGCTGCTCAACATCACTAATTATTAGAGAAATGCAAATCAAAACTACAATGAGGGATCACCTCACACCTGTTAGAATCGGCATCATCAGAAAATCTACAACCAACAAATTCTGGGGAGGGTGTGGACAAAAGGAACCCTCTCCCACTATTGGTGGGAATGTAAATTGATACAGTGTCTATGGACAACAGTAGGGAGTTTCGTTAAAAAAACTTGAAATAGAATTACCCTATGATCCGGCAATCCCACTTCTGGGCATATACCCAGAGAAAACCATAAATCAAAAAGGCACATTCACCACAATGGTCATTGCAGCACTATTTACAATAGCCAGGTAATGGAAGCAACCTAAATACCCACAGACAGACGAATGGATAAGATGTGGTACATATATAAAATGGAATATTACTCAGCCATAAGAAGGAATGAAACTGGGTCATTTGTAGAGACGTCGATGGATCTAGAGACTGTCATACAGAATGAAGTAAGTCAGAAAGAGAAAAACAGATATTGTATTTTAATGCATATATGTGGAACCTAGAAAAATGGTACAGATGAACTGGTTTGCAGGGAAGAAACAGAGACACAGAGGTAGAGAAAAAACGTATGGACACCAAGTGTGGGAAACCATGGGGTGGTGGTGGTGGGATGAGTCGGGAGATTGGGATTGACCTGTATACATGTATATGCATAAAATACATAACTAATAATAACCTGCTGTATAAAAAAATAAATAAAATTAAATTTCAAAATTTTATAAAATAAAATTTAAAAATAGAATAAAGGTCTTCCCTTCACACAGATGTATTTATATGAATGAACTATTGCCATGCTTATATCAATAAATACACAAAAGAGGAATAAAACCTAACTTGAACCAAAAAGGAAAAAAATACCTGAACCCACCAGTTATACAGAGGAAAACCCTATCAGGGCACTTGCTCCAGCGGTAAACAATTATGAAATTGGTCAGAGGTGGGGCATCATCTCCCATACAGCCAGCAGCCCACCCCCCACGCAAGGAGCGTCCTCATTGCAAAGCTGGGGGACCGTGCCGAGGCATCTGTGAGTAAACGTGAGCAGAGCCCCAGGCCAGCTGCTGCTGAACTGTTCCCACCCTTCCCAGGTAAAACACCTGAATAAGTACAAGGGCTTGAAAGCCTAGAGGAAGGGCCGTGGAGCCACACCAGCGGCAGCACGCAGGCCAACTTGGTGCCTGCAGGCCAGCCAGGATGGTCCTGGCCCCGGGTGCTCTTCTAGAAGCTTTCCATTGCCCTGCCTGAGATACCCTTCCTGTCCAGGCCCCCACTGCTTTTTTCCTTCCTCACCTCTGTCCGGAGAGAAATTCCAGCGGAAGGTATGGGTGACACATCCTCTTCTTTACAGGTGGCAGCCTGGCAACTCCTGCAGAAAGTCCAGCAGAGCCCCACTCACAACGGGCCACCCACAAAGCCGTGGCCCCTCACTCCCTCCCACCAGCACAGCCCCGAGACTGCTGACGGGGCAGAGAATATGGAGTCAGGCACAGCTTCAGGGGCTATTGCTGCCTGGAGCGCTGTTTATATTGACCTCAACCCAGGCACACCTGAGGAGGGCCGGCCGGCAGGTTCAGGCTGCCCAGGTCAGCTAATCCTCAGCCCTCAGGGAATCACACTGTTGAAAATGGACCTCACTAAGGCAGAGTAGAAGCCAAGGAATAAAAGGACACAATGCCATTTGAAGCACTGTAGATGTGTCTAGAGGTAATCACGTGACTTGTAGTAAGTCAGAAAGTGAAAGACACGTATCATATCATATCACTTATAGGTGTTACCTAAAAACGGATACCAGGGCAGATATTTCCACGGAGAAGGACAATCACAGATTCATTAAACAAACTTATGGTTCACCAATGGAAAGGTGTGAGGATTGGTTTCATTACGATATTGGGGTTAACAGACATACAAACACAGGTGACATATATAATCACCAAAGACCTTGGAATACCAAGAGAAGACTACTCAACATTCTGTCATAACGTACATGGGAAAAGGATCCCAGGAAGAACAGACATATGTGTATGTGTAAAAGAAGCACATCTTCCACACCTACCACAAGCCAAACATTGTAATCAAACTTGCTGTAATAAAACATAAAAAATTAAATTAAAAACACGAAGAAGAAGTAGTGAGACAAACTTGAGGGGCTTTCTCCTGGCACATTCCATTCTAAATTCCAATCTAGAACACGACTTCCATTGAGGCTCTGTTGCCCTAGTAACCAGATTTGGTAAGGGAGAACTGCTGCCACCTTGTGGCCGTTTCACACAACAGCAGCTTTAATCCCAGCGCTCATGGTCAGTTGATATTCAAAATCATTGCAGACCTGTAAATGACACCTGCCCTGAAAACAAATCCTGGGGTCACATATCGACCAAAAAATTCAAAGGACGCCCATATTTCAAAACGACCGTTTCAAAAGGCATATTTTACGCACATTAGTGTTCTGCTTCTTTTTCTTTCTTTCTTTCTTTGTTAAAAAAACAGGAATGGAAAAAGGCATCCCTCAGAATGGGCGAAAATATTTGCAAACGAATCAATGGACAAAGGTTTAATCTCCAACATATATAAAGAGCTCATGCAGCTTAATATTAAAACAACAAACAACCCAATACAAAAATGGGCAGAAGATCTAAAGAGACGTTTCTTCAAAGAAGACACAGAGACGGCCAAGACGCACATGAAAAGCTGCTCAACATCACTAATTATTAGAGAAATGCAAATCAAAACTACAATGAGGGATCACCTCACACCTGTTAGAATCGGCGTCATCAGAAAATCTACAACCAACAAATTCTGGGGAGGGTGTGGACAAAAGGAACCCTCTCCCACTATTGGTGGGAATGTAAATTGATACAGTGTCTATGGACAACAGTAGGGAGTTTCGTTAAAAAAACTTGAAATAGAATTACCCTATGATCCGGCAATCCCACTTCTGGGCATATACCCAGAGAAAACCATAAATCAAAAAGGCACATTCACCACAATGGTCATTGCAGCACTATTTACAATAGCCAGGTAATGGAAGCAACCTAAATACCCACAGACAGACGAATGGATAAGATGTGGTACATATATAAAATGGAATATTACTCAGCCATAAGAAGGAATGAAACTGGGTCATTTGTAGAGACGTCGATGGATCTAGAGACTGTCATACAGAATGAAGTAAGTCAGAAAGAGAAAAACAGATATTGTATTTTAATGCATATATGTGGAACCTAGAAAAATGGTACAGATGAACTGGTTTGCAGGGAAGAAACAGAGACACAGAGGTAGAGAACAAACGTATGGACACCAAGTGTGGGAAGCCATGGGGTGGTGGTGGTGGGATGAGTCGGGAGATTGGGATTGACCTGTATACATGTATATGCATAAAATACATAACTAATAATAACCTGCTGTATAAAAAAATAAATAAAATTAAATTTCAAAATTTTATAAAATAAAATTTAAAAATAGAATAAAGGTCTTCCCTTCACACAGATGTATTTATATGAATGAACTATTGCCATGCTTATATCAATAAATACACAAAAGAGGAATAAAACCTAACTTGAACCAAAAAGGAAAAAAATACCTGAACCCACCAGTTATACAGAGGAAAACCCTATCAGGGCACTTGCTCCAGCGGTAAACAATTCTGAAATTGGTCAGAGGTGGGGCATCATCTCCCATACAGCCAGCAGCCCACCCCCCACGCAAGGAGCGTCCTCATTGCAAAGCTGGGGGACCGTGCCGAGGCATCTGTGAGTAAACGTGAGCAGAGCCCCAGGCCAGCTGCTGCTGAACTGTTCCCACCCTTCCCAGGTAAAACACCTGAATAAGTACAAGGGCTTGAAAGCCTAGAGGAAGGGCCGTGGAGCCACACCAGCGGCAGCACGCAGGCCAACTTGGTGCCTGCAGGCCAGCCAGGATGGTCCTGGCCCCGGGTGCTCTTCTAGAAGCTTTCCATTGCCCTGCCTGAGATACCCTTCCTGTCCAGGCCCCCACTGCTTTTTTCCTTCCTCACCTCTGTCCGGAGAGAAATTCCAGCGGAAGGTATGGGTGACACATCCTCTTCTTTACAGGTGGCAGCCTGGCAACTCCTGCAGAAAGTCCAGCAGAGCCCCACTCACAACGGGCCACCCACAAAGCCGTGGCCCCTCACTCCCTCCCACCAGCACAGCCCCGAGACTGCTGACGGGGCAGAGAATATGGAGTCAGGCACAGCTTCAGGGGCTATTGCTGCCTGGAGCGCTGTTTATATTGACCTCAACCCAGGCACACCTGAGGAGGGCCGGCCGGCAGGTTCACGCTGCCCAGGTCAGCTAATCCTCAGCCCTCAGGGAATCACACTGTTGAAAATGGACCTCACTAAGGCAGAGTAGAAGCCAAGGAATAAAAGGACACAATGCCATTTGCAGCACTGTAGATGTGTCTAGAGGTAATCACGTGACTTGTAGTAAGTCAGAAAGTGAAAGACACGTATCATATCATATCACTTATAGGTGTTACCTAAAAACGGATACCAGGGCAGATATTTCCACGGAGAAGGACAATCACAGATTCATTAAACAAACTTATGGTTCACCAATGGAAAGGTGTGAGGATTGGTTTCATTACGATATTGGGGTTAACAGACATACAAACACAGGTGACATATATAATCACCAAAGACCTTGGAATACCAAGAGAAGACTACTCAACATTCTGTCATAACGTACATGGGAAAAGGATCCCAGGAAGAACAGACATATGTGTATGTGTAAAAGAAGCACATCTTCCACACCTACCACAAGCCAAACATTGTAATCAAACTTGCTGTAATAAAACATAAAAAATTAAATTAAAAACACGAAGAAGAAGTAGTGAGACAAACTTGAGGGGCTTTCTCCTGGCACATTCCATTCTAAATTCCAATCTAGAACACGACTTCCATTGAGGCTCTGTTGCCCTAGTAACCAGATTTGGTAAGGGAGAACTGCTGCCACCTTGTGGCCGTTTCACACAACAGCAGCTTTAATCCCAGCGCTCATGGTCAGTTGATATTCAAAATCATTGCAGACCTGTAAATGACACCTGCCCTGAAAACAAATCCTGGGGTCACATATCGACCAAAAAATTCAAAGGACGCCCATATTTCAAAACGACCGTTTCAAAAGGCATATTTTACGCACATTAGTGTTCTGCTTCTTTTTCTTTCTTTCTTTCTTTGTTAAAAAAACAGGAATGGAAAAAGGCATCCCTCAGAATGGGCGAAAATATTTGCAAACGAATCAATGGACAAAGGTTTAATCTCCAACATATATAAAGAGCTCATGCAGCTTAATATTAAAACAACAAACAACCCAATACAAAAATGGGCAGAAGATCTAAAGAGACGTTTCTTCAAAGAAGACACAGAGACGGCCAAGACGCACATGAAAAGCTGCTCAACATCACTAATTATTAGAGAAATGCAAATCAAAACTACAATGAGGGATCACCTCACACCTGTTAGAATCGGCGTCATCAGAAAATCTACAACCAACAAATTCTGGGGAGGGTGTGGACAAAAGGAACCCTCTCCCACTATTGGTGGGAATGTAAATTGATACAGTGTCTATGGACAACAGTAGGGAGTTTCGTTAAAAAAACTTGAAATAGAATTACCATATGATCCGGCAATCCCACTTCTGGGCATATACCCAGAGAAAACCATAAATCAAAAAGGCACATTCACCACAATGGTCATTGCAGCACTATTTACAATAGCCAGGTAATGGAAGCAACCTAAATACCCACAGACAGACGAATGGATAAGATGTGGTACATATATAAAATGGAATATTACTCAGCCATAAGAAGGAATGAAACTGGGTCATTTGTAGAGACGTCGATGGATCTAGAGACTGTCATACAGAATGAAGTAAGTCAGAAAGAGAAAAACAGATATTGTATTTTAATGCATATATGTGGAACCTAGAAAAATGGTACAGATGAACTGGTTTGCAGGGAAGAAACAGAGACCCAGAGGTAGAGAACAAACGTATGGACACCAAGTGTGGGAAGCCATGGGGTGGTGGTGGTGGGATGAGTCGGGAGATTGGGATTGACCTGTATACATGTATATGCATAAAATACATAACTAATAATAACCTGCTGTATAAAAAAATAAATAAAATTAAATTTCAAAATTTTATAAAATAAAATTTAAAAATAGAAAAAAGGTCTTCCCTTCACACAGATGTATTTATATGAATGAACTATTGCCATGCTTATATCAATAAATACACAAAAGAGGAATAAAACCTAACTTGAACCAAAAAGGAAAAAAATACCTGAACCCACCAGTTATACAGAGGAAAACCCTATCAGGGCACTTGCTCCAGCGGTAAACAATTCTGAAATTGGTCAGAGGTGGGGCATCATCTCCCATACAGCCAGCAGCCCACCCCCCACGCAAGGAGCGTCCTCATTGCAAAGCTGGGGGACCGTGCCGAGGCATCTGTGAGTAAACGTGAGCAGAGCCCCAGGCCAGCTGCTGCTGAACTGTTCCCACCCTTCCCAGGTAAAACACCTGAATAAGTACAAGGGCTTGAAAGCCTAGAGGAAGGGCCGTGGAGCCACACCAGCGGCAGCACGCAGGCCAACTTGGTGCCTGCAGGCCAGCCAGGATGGTCCTGGCCCCGGGTGCTCTTCTAGAAGCTTTCCATTGCCCTGCCTGAGATACCCTTCCTGTCCAGGCCCCCACTGCTTTTTTCCTTCCTCACCTCTGTCCGGAGAGAAATTCCAGCGGAAGGTATGGGTGACACATCCTCTTCTTTACAGGTGGCAGCCTGGCAACTCCTGCAGAAAGTCCAGCAGAGCCCCACTCACAACGGGCCACCCACAAAGCCGTGGCCCCTCACTCCCTCCCACCAGCACAGCCCCGAGACTGCTGACGGGGCAGAGAATATGGAGTCAGGCACAGCTTCAGGGGCTATTGCTGCCTGGAGCGCTGTTTATATTGACCTCAACCCAGGCACACCTGAGGAGGGCCGGCCGGCAGGTTCAGGCTGCCCAGGTCAGCTAATCCTCAGCCCTCAGGGAATCACACTGTTGAAAATGGACCTCACTAAGGCAGAGTAGAAGCCAAGGAATAAAAGGACACAATGCCATTTGCAGCACTGTAGATGTGTCTAGAGGTAATCACGTGACTTGTAGTAAGTCAGAAAGTGAAAGACACGTATCATATCATATCACTTATAGGTGTTACCTAAAAACGGATACCAGGGCAGATATTTCCACGGAGAAGGACAATCACAGATTCATTAAACAAACTTATGGTTCACCAATGGAAAGGTGTGAGGATTGGTTTCATTACGATATTGGGGTTAACAGACATACAAACACAGGTGACATATATAATCACCAAAGACCTTGGAATACCAAGAGAAGACGACTCAACATTCTGTCATAACGTACATGGGAAAAGGATCCCAGGAAGAACAGACATATGTGTATGTGTAAAAGAAGCACATCTTCCACACCTACCACAAGCCAAACATTGTAATCAAACTTGCTGTAATAAAACATAAAAAATTAAATTAAAAACACGAAGAAGAAGTAGTGAGACAAACTTGAGGGGCTTTCTCCTGGCACATTCCATTCTAAATTCCAATCTAGAACACGACTTCCATTGAGGCTCTGTTGCCCTAGTAACCAGATTTGGTAAGGGAGAACTGCTGCCACCTTGTGGCCGTTTCACACAACAGCAGCTTTAATCCCAGCGCTCATGGTCAGTTGATATTCAAAATCATTGCAGACCTGTAAATGACACCTGCCCTGAAAACAAATCCTGGGGTCACATATCGACCAAAAAATTCAAAGGACGCCCATATTTCAAAACGACCGTTTCAAAAGGCATATTTTACGCACATTAGTGTTCTGCTTCTTTTTCTTTCTTTCTTTCTTTGTTAAAAAAACAGGAATGGAAAAAGGCATCCCTCAGAATGGGCGAAAATATTTGCAAACGAATCAATGGACAAAGGTTTAATCTCCAACATATATAAAGAGCTCATGCAGCTTAATATTAAAACAACAAACAACCCAATACAAAATTGGGCAGAAGATCTAAAGAGACGTTTCTTCACAGAAGACACAGAGACGGCCAAGACGCACATGAAAAGCTGCTCAACATCACTAATTATTAGAGAAATGCAAATCAAAACTACAATGAGGGATCACCTCACACCTGTTAGAATCGGCATCATCAGAAAATCTACAACCAACAAACTCTGGGGAGGGTGTGGACAAAAGGAACCCTCTTCCACCATTGGTGGGAATGTAAATTGATACAGTGTCTATGGACAACAGTATGGAGTTTCGTTAAAAAAACTTGAAATAGAATTACCATATGATCCAGCAATCCTACTTCTGGGCATATACCAGAGAAAACCATAAATCAAAAAGGCACATTCACCACAAGGGTCATTGCAGCACTATTGACAATAGCCAGGTAATGGAAGCAACCTAAATACCCACAGACAGACGAATGGATAAAGATGTGGTACATATATAAAATGGAATATTACTCAGCCATAAGAAGGAATGAAACTGGGTCATTTGTAGAGACGTCGATGGATCTAGAGACTGTCATACAGAATGAAGTAAGTCAGAAAGAGAAAAACAAATATTGTATATTAATGCATATATGTGGAACCTAGACAAATGGTACAGATGAACTGGTTTGCAGGGAAGAAATAGAGACACAGAGGTAGAGAAAAAACGTATGGACACCAAGTGTGGGAAGCCATGGGGTGGCGGTGGTGGGATGAGTCGGGAGATTGGGATTGACCTGTATACATGTATATGCATAAAATACATAACTAATAATAACCTGCTGTATAAAAAAATAAATAAAATTACATTTCAAAATTTTATAAAATAAAATTTAAAAATAGAAAAAAGGTCTTCCCTTCACACAGATGTATTTATATGAATGAACTATTGCCATGCTTATATCAATAAATACACAAAAGAGGAATAAAACCTAACTTGAACCAAAAAGGAAATAATACCTGAACCCACCAGTTATACAGAGGAAAACCCTATCAGGGCACTTGCTCCAGCGGTAAACAATTCTGAAATTGGTCAGAGGTGGGGAATCATCTCCCATACAGCCAGCAGCCCACCCCCCATGCAAGGAGCGTCCTCATTGCAAATCTGGGGGACAATGCCGAGGCATCTGTGAGTAAACGTGAGCAGAGCCCCAGGCCAGCTGCTGCTGAACTGTTCCCACCCTTCCCAGGTAAAACACCTGAATATGTACAAGGGCTTGAAAGCCTAGAGGAAGGGCCGTGGAGCCACACCAGCGGCAGCACGCAGGCCAACTTGGTGCCTGCAGGACAGCCAGGATGGTCCTGGCCCCGGGTGCTCTTCTAGAAGCTTTCCATTGCCCTGCCTGAGATACCCTTCCTGTCCAGGCCCCCACTGCTTTTTTCCTTCCTCACCTCTGTCCGGAGAGAAATTCCAGCGGAAGGTATGGGTGACACATCCTCTTCTTTACAGGTGGCAGCCTGGCAACCCCTGCAGAAAGTCCAGCAGAGCCCCACTCACAACGGGCCACCCACAAAGCCGTGGCCCCTCACTCCCTCCCACCAGCACAGCCCCGAGACTGCTGACGGGGCAGAGAATATGGAGTCAGGCACAGCTTCAGGGGCTATTGCTGCCTGGAGCGCTGTTTATATTGACCTCAACCCAGGCACACCTGAGGAGGGCCGGCCGGCAGGTTCAGGCTGCCCAGGTCAGCTAATCCTCAGCCCTCAGGGAATCACACTGTTGAAAATGGACCTCACTAAGGCAGAGTAGAAGCCAAGGAATAAAAGGACACAATGCCATTTGCAGCACTGTAGATGTGTCTAGAGGTAATCACGTGACTTGTAGTAAGTCAGAAAGTGAAAGACACATATCATATCATATCACTTATAGGTGTTACCTAAAAACGGATACCAGGGCAGATATTTCCACGGAGAAGGACAATCACAGATTCATTAAACAAACTTATGGTTCACCAATGGAAAGGCGTGAGGATTGGTTTCATTACGATATTGGGGTTAACAGACATACAAACACAGGTGACATATATAATCACCAAAGACCTATGGAATACCAAGAGAAGACGACTCAACATTCTGTCATAACGTACATGGGAAAAGGATCCCAGGAAGAACAGACATATGTGTATGTGTAAAAGAAGCACATCTTCCACACCTACCACAAGCCAAACATTGTAATCACACTTGCTGTAATCAAAAATAAAAAATTAAATTAAAAACACGAAGAAGAAGTAGTGAGACCAACTTGAGGGGCTTTCTCCTGGCACATTCCATTCTAAATTCCAATCTAGAACACGACTTCCATTGAGGCTCTGTTGCCCTAGTAACCAGATTTGGTAAGGGAGAACTGCTGCCACCTTGTGGCCGTTTCACACAACAGCAGCTTTAATCCCAGCGCTCATGGTCAGTTGATATTCAAAATCATTGCAGACCTGTAAATGACACCTGCCCTGAAAACAAATCCTGGGGTCACATATCGACCGAAAAATTCAAAGGACGCCCATATTTCAAAACGACCGTTTCAAAAGGCATATTTTACGCATATTAGTGTTCTGCTTCTTTTTCTTTCTTTCTTTCTTTGTTAAAAAATCAGGAATGGAAAAAGGCATCCCTCAGAATGGGCGAAAATATTTGCAAACGAATCAATGGACAAAGGTTTAATCTCCAACATATATAAAGAGCTCATGCAGCTTAATATTAAAACAACAAACAACCCAATACAAAAATGGGCAGAAGATCTAAAGAGACGTTTCTTCAAAGAAGACACAGAGACGGCCAAGACGCACATGAAAAGCTGCTCAACATCACTAATTATTAGAGAAATGCAAATCAAAACTACAATGAGGGATCACCTCACACCTGTTAGAATCGGCATCATCAGAAAATCTACAACCAACAAACTCTGGGGAGGGTGTGGACTAAAGGAACCCTCTTCCACCATTGGTGGGAATGTAAATTGATACAGTGTCTATGGACAACAGTATGGAGTTTCGTTAAAAAAACTTGTAATAGAATTACCATATGATCCAGCAATCCTACCTCTGGGCATATACCAGAGAAAACCATAAATCAAAAAGGCACATTCACCACAATGGTCATTGCAGCACTATTTACAATAGCCAGGTAATGGAAGCAACCTAAATACCCACAGACAGACGAATGGATAAAGATGTGGTACATATATAAAATGGAATATTACTCAGCCATAAGAAGGAATGAAACTGGGTCATTTGTAGAGACGTCGATGGATCTAGAGACTGTCATACAGAATGAAGTAAGTCAGAAAGAGAAAAACAGATATTGTATATTAATGCATATATGTGGAACCTAGACAAATGGTACAGATGAACTGGTTTGCAGGGAAGAAACAGAGACACAGAGGTAGAGAACACACGTAAGGACACCAAGTGTGGGAAGACATGGGGTGGTGGTGTTGGGATGAGTCGGGAGATTGGGATTGACCTGTATACATGTATATGCATAAACTACATAACTAATAATAACCTGCTGTATAAAAAAATAAATAAAATTAAATTTCAAAATTTTATAAAATAAAATTTAAAAATAGAAAAAAGGTCTTCCCTTCACACAGATGTATTTATATGAATGAACTATTGCCATGCTTATATCAGTAAATACACAAAAGAAGAATAAACCCTAACTTAAACAAAAAAGGAAAAAAATACCTGAACCCACCAGTTATACAGAGGAAAACCCTATCAGGGCACTTGCTCCAGCGGTAAACAATTCTGAAATTGGTCAGAGGTGGGGAATCATCTCCCATACAGCCCGCAGCCCACCCCCCATGCAAGGAGCGTCCTCATTGCAAAGATGGGGGACCGTGCCGAGGCATCTGTGAGTAAACGTGAGCAGAGCCCCAGGCCAGCTGCTGCTGAACTGTTCCCACCCTTCCCAGGTAAAACACCTGAATATGTATAAGGGCTTGAAAGCCTAGAGGAAGGGCCGTGGAGCCACACCAGCGGCAGCACGCAGGCCAACTTGGTGCCTGCAGGCCAGCCAGGATGGTCCTGGTCCCGGGTGCTCTTCTAGAAGCTTTCCATTGCCCTGCCTGAGATACCCTTCCTGTCCAGGCCCCCACTGCTTTTTTCCTTCCTCACCTCTGTCCGGAGAGAAATTCCAGCGGAATGTATGGGTGACACATCCTCTTCTTTACAGGTGGCAGCCTGGCAACCCCTGCAGAAAGTCCAGCAGAGCCCCACTCACAACGGGCCACCCACAAAGCCGTGGCCCCTCACTCCCTCCCACCAGCACAGCCCCGAGACTGCTGACGGGGCAGAGAATATGGAGTCAGGCACAGCTTCAGGGGCTATTGCTGCCTGGAGCGCTGTTTATATTGACCTCAACCCAGGCACACCTGAGGAGGGCCGGCTGGCAGGTTCACGCTGCCCAGGTCAGCTAATCCTCAGCCCTCAGGGAATCACACTGTTGAAAATGGACCTCACTAAGGCAGAGTAGAAGCCAAGGAATAAAAGGACACAATGCCATTTGCAGCACTGTAGATGTGTCTAGAGGTAATCACGTGACTTGTAGTAAGTCAGAAAGTGAAAGACACGTATCATATCATATCACTTATAGGTGTTACCTAAAAACGGATACCAGGGCAGATATTTCCACGGAGAAGGACAATCACAGATTCATTAAACAAACTTATGGTTCACCAATGGAAAGGTGTGAGGATTGGTTTCATTACGATATTGGGATTAACAGACATACAAACACAGGTGACATATATAATCACCAAAGACCTAGGAATACCAAGAGAAGACGACTCAACATTCTGTCATAACGTACATGGGAAAAGGATCCCAGGAAGAACAGGCATATGTGTATGTGTAAAAGAAGCACATCTTCCACACCTACCACAAGCCAAACATTGTAATCACACTTGCTGTAATAAAACATAAAAAATTAAATTAAAAACACGAAGAAGAAGTAGTGAGACCAACTTGAGGGGCTTTCTCCTGGCACATTCCATTCTAAATTCCAATCTAGAACATGACTTCCATTGAGGCTCTGTTGCCCTAGTAACCAGATTTGGTAAGGGAGAACTGCTGCCACCTTGTGGCCGTTTCACACAACAGCAGCTTTAATCCCAGCGCTCATGGTCAGTTGATATTCAAAATCATTGCAGACCTGTAAATGACACCTGCCCTGAAAACAAATCCTGGGGTCACATATCGACCAAAAAATTCAAAGGACGCCCATATTTCAAAACGACCGTTTCAAAAGGCATATTTTACGCACATTAGTGTTCTGCTTCTTTTTCTTTCTTTCTTTCTTTGTTAAAAAAACAGGAATGGAAAAAGGCATCCCTCAGAATGGGCGAAAATATTTGCAAACGAATCAATGGACAAAGGTTTAATCTCCAACATATATAAAGAGCTCATGCAGCTTAATATTAAAACAACAAACAACCCAATACAAAATTGGGCAGAAGATCTAAAGAGACGTTTCTTCACAGAAGACACAGAGACGGCCAAGACGCACATGAAAAGCTGCTCAACATCACTAATTATTAGAGAAATGCAAATCAAAACTACAATGAGGGATCACCTCACACCTGTTAGAATCGGCATCATCAGAAAATCTACAACCAACAAACTCTGGGGAGGGTGTGGACAAAAGGAACCCTCTTCCACCATTGGTGGGAATGTAAATTGATACAGTGTCTATGGACAACAGTATGGAGTTTCGTTAAAAAAACTTGAAATAGAATTACCATATGATCCAGCAATCCTACTTCTGGGCATATACCAGAGAAAACCATAAATCAAAAAGGCACATTTACCACAATGGTATTTGCAGCACTATTTACAATAGCCAGGTAATGGAAGCAACCTAAATACCCACAGACAGACGAATGGATAAAGATGTGGTATATATATAAAATGGAATATTACTCAGCCATAAGAAGGAATGAAACTGGGTCATTTGTAGAGACGTCGATGGATCTAGAGACGTCATACAGAATGAAGTAAGTCAGAAAGAGAAAAACAAATATTGTATATTAATGCATATATGTGGAACCTAGACAAATGGTACAGATGAACTGGTTTGCAGGGAAGAAACAGAGACACAGAGGTAGAGAACAAACGTATGGACACCAAGTGTGGGAAGCCATGGGGTGTTGGTGGTGGGATGAGTCGGGAGATTGGGATTGACCTGTATACATGTATATGCATAAAATACATAACTAATAATAACCTCCTGTATAAAAAAATAAATAAAATTAAATTTCAAAATTTTATAAAATAAAATTTAAAAATAGAAAAAAGGTCTTCCCTTCACACAGATGTATTTATATGAATGAACTATTGCCATGCTTATATCAGTAAATACACAAAAGAGGAATAAATCCTAACTTGAACCAAAAAGGAAAAAAATACCTGAACCCACCAGTTATACAGAGGAAAGCCCTATCAGGGCACTTGCTCCAGCGGTAAACAATTCTGAAATTGGTCAGAGGTGGGGAATCATCTCCCATACAGCCAGCAGGCCACCCACCACGCAAGGAGCGTCCTCATTGCAAAGCTGGGGGACCGTGCCGAGGCATCTGTGAGTAAACGTGAGCAGAGCCCCAGGCCAGCTGCTGCTGAACTGTTCCCACCCTTCCCAGGTAAAACACCTGAATATGTACAAGGGCTTGAAAGCCTAGAGGAAGGGCCGTGGAGCCACACCAGCGGCAGCACGCAGGCCAACTTGGTGCCTGCAGGACATCCAGGATGGTCCTGGCCCCGGGTGCTCTTCTAGAAGCTTTCCATTGCCCTGCCTGAGATACCCTTCCTGTCCAGGCCCCCACTGCTTTTTTCCTTCCTCACCTCTGTCCGGAGAGAAATTCCAGTGGAAGGTATGGGTGACACATCCTCTTCTTTACAGGTGGCAGCCTGGCAACCCCTGCAGAAAGTCCAGCAGAGCCCCACTCACAACGGGCCACCCACAAAGCCGTGGCCCCTCACTCCCTCCCACCAGCACAGCCCCGAGACTGCTGACGGGGCAGAGAATATGGAGTCAGGCACAGCTTCAGGGGCTATTGCTGCCTGGAGCACTGTTTATATTGACCTCAACCCAGGCACACCTGAGGAGGGCCGGCCGGCAGGTTCAGGCTGCCCAGGTCAGCTAATCCTCAACCCTCAGGGAATCACACTGTTGAAAATGGACCTCACTAAGGCAGAGTAGAAGCCAAGGAATAAAAGGACACAATGCCATTTGCAGCACTGTAGATGTGTCTAGAGGTAATCACGTGACTTGTAGTAAGTCAGAAAGTGAAAGACACATATCATATCATATCACTTATAGGTGTTACCTAAAAACGGATACCAGGGCAGATATTTCCACGGAGAAGGACAATCACAGATTCATTAAACAAACTTATGGTTCACCAATGGAAAGGTGTGAGGATTGGTTTCATTACGATATTGGGGTTAACAGACATACAAACACAGGTGACATATATAATCACCAAAGACCTATGGAATACCAAGAGAAGACGACTCAACATTCTGTCATAACGTACATGGGAAAAGGATCCCAGGAAGAACAGACATATGTGTATGTGTAAAAGAAGCACATCTTCCACACCTACCACAAGCCAAACATTGTAATCACACTTGCTGTAATCAAAAATAAAAAATTAAATTAAAAACACGAAGAAGAAGTAGTGAGACCAACTTGAGGGGCTTTCTCCTGGCACATTCCATTCTAAATTCCAATCTAGAACACGACTTCCATTGAGGCTCTGTTGCCCTAGTAACCAGATTTGGTAAGGGAGAACTGCTGCCACCTTGTGGCCGTTTCACACAACAGCAGCTTTAATCCCAGCGCTCACGGTCAGTTGATATTCAAAATCATTGCAGACCTGTAAATGACACCTGCCCTGAAAACAAATCCTGGGGTCACATATCGACCAAAAAATTCAAAGGACGCCCATATTTCAAAACGACCGTTTCAAAAGGCATATTTTACGCACATTAGTGTTCTGCTTCTTTTTCTTTCTTTCTTTCTTTGTTAAAAAAACAGGAATGGAAAAAGGCATCCCTCAGAATGGGCGAAAATATTTGCAAACGAATCAATGGACAAAGGTTTAATCTCCAACATATATAAAGAGCTCATGCAGCTTAATATTAAAACAACAAACAACCCAATACAAAAATGGGCAGAAGATCTAAAGAGACGTTTCTTCAAAGAAGACACAGAGACGGCCAAGACGCACATGAAAAGCTGCTCAACATCACTAATTATTAGAGAAATGCAAATCAAAACTACAATGAGGGATCACCTCACACCTGTTAGAATCGGCATCATCAGAAAATCTACAACCAACAAACTCTGGGGAGGGTGTGGACAAAAGGAACCCTCTTCCACCATTGGTGGGAATGTAAATTGATACAGTGTCTATGGACAACAGTATGGAGTTTCGTTAAAAAAACTTGAAATAGAATTACCATATGATCCAGCAATCCTACTTCTGGGCATATACCAGAGAAAACCATAAATCAAAAAGGCACATTCACCACAATGGTCATTGCAGCACTATTTACAATAGCCAGGTAATGGAAGCAACCTAAATACCCACAGACAGACGAATGGATAAAGATGTGGTACATATATAAAATGGAATATTACTCAGCCATAAGAAGGAATGAAACTGGGTCATTTGTAGAGACGTCGATGGATCTAGAGACTGTCATACAGAATGAAGTAAGTCAGAAATAGAAAAACAAATATTGTATATTAATGCATATATGTGGAACCTAGACAAATGGTACAGATGAACTGGTTTGCAGGGAAGAAACAGAGACACAGAGGTAGAGAACAAACGTATGGACACCAAGTGTGGGAAGCCATGGGGTGGTGGTGGTGGGATGAGTCGGGAGATTGGGATTGACCTGTATATATGTATATGCATAAAATACATAACTAATAATAACCTGCTGTATAAAAAAATAAATAAAATTAAATTTCAAAATTTTATAAAATAAAATTTAAAAATAGAAAAAAGGTCTTCCCTTCACACAGATGTATTTATATGAATGAACTATTGCCATGCTTATATCAGTAAATACACAAAAGAAGAATAAACCCTAACTTAAACCAAAAAGGAAAAAAATACCTGAACCCACCAGTTATACAGAGGAAAACCCTATCAGGGCACTTGCTCCAGCGGTAAACAATTCTGAAATTGGTCAGAGGTGGGGAATCATCTCCCATACAGCGAGCAGCCCACCCCCCACGCAAGGAGCGTCCTCATTGCAAAGCTGGGGGACCGTGCCGAGGCATCTGTGAGTAAACGTGAGCAGAGCCCCAGGCCAGCTGCTGCTGAACTTTTCCCACCCTTCCCAGGTAAAACACCTGAATATGTACAAGGGCTTGAAAGCCTAGAGGAAGGGCCGTGGAGCCACACCAGCGGCAGCACGCAGGCCAACTTGGTGCCTGCAGGACAGCCAGGATGGTCCTGGTCCCGGGTGCTCTTCTAGAAGCTTTCCATTGCCCTGCCTGAGATACCCTTCCTGTCCAGGCCCCCACTGCTTTTTTCCTTCCTCACCTCTGTCCGGAGAGAAATTCCAGCGGAATGTATGGGTGACACATCCTCTTCTTTACAGGTGGCAGCCTGGCAACCCCTGCAGAAAGTCCAGCAGAGCCCCACTCACAACGGGCCACCCACAAAGCCGTGGCCCCTCACTCCCTCCCACCAGCACAGCCCCGAGACTGCTGACGGGGCAGAGAATATGGAGTCAGGCACAGCTTCAGGGGCTATTGCTGCCTGGAGCGCTGTTTATATTGACCTCAACCCAGGCACACCTGAGGAGGGCCGGCCGGCAGGTTCACGCTGCCCAGGTCAGCTAATCCTCAGCCCTCAGGGAATCACACTGTTGAAAATGGACCTCACTAAGGCAGAGTAGAAGCCAAGGAATAAAAGGACACAATGCCATTTGCAGCACTGTAGATGTGTCTAGAGGTAATCACGTGACTTGTAGTAAGTCAGAAAGTGAAAGACACGTATCATATCATATCACTTATAGGTGTTACCTAAAAACGGATACCAGGGCAGATATTTCCACGGAGAAGGACAATCACAGATTCATTAAACAAACTTATGGTTCACCAATGGAAAGGTGTGAGGATTGGTTTCATTACGATATTGGGATTAACAGACATACAAACACAGGTGACATATATAATCACCAAAGACCTTGGAATACCAAGAGAAGACGACTCAACATTCTGTCATAACGTACATGGGAAAAGGATCCCAGGAAGAACAGACATATGTGTATGTGTAAAAGAAGCACATCTTCCACACCTACCACAAGCCAAACATTGTAATCACACTTGCTGTAATAAAACATAAAAAATTAAATTAAAAACACGAAGAAGAAGTAGTGAGACCAACTTGAGGGGCTTTCTCCTGGCACATTCCATTCTAAATTCCAATCTAGAACACGACTTCCATTGAGGCTCTGTTGCCCTAGTAACCAGATTTGGTAAGGGAGAACTGCTGCCACCTTGTGGCCGTTTCACACAACAGCAGCTTTAATCCCAGCGCTCATGGTCAGTTGATATTCAAAATCATTGCAGACCTGTAAATGACACCTGCCCTGAAAACAAATCCTGGGGTCACATATCGACCGAAAAATTCAAAGGACGCCCATATTTCAAAACGACCGTTTCAAAAGGCATATTTTACGCACATTAGTGTTCTGCTTCTTTTTCTTTCTTTCTTTCGTTGTTAAAAAAACAGGAATGGAAAAAGGCATCCCTCAGAATGGGCGAAAATATTTGCAAACGAATCAATGGACAAAGGTTTAATCTCCAACATATATAAAGAGCTCATGCAGCTTAATATTAAAACAACAAACAACCCAATACAAAAATGGGCAGAAGATCTAAAGAGACGTTTCTTCAAAGAAGACACAGAGATGGCCAAGACGCACATGAAAAGCTGCTCAACATCACTAATTATTAGAGAAATGCAAATCAAAACTACAATGAGGGATCACCTCACACCTGTTAGAATCGGCATCATCAGAAAATCTACAACCAACAAACTCTGGGGAGGGTGTGGACAAAAGGAACCCTCTTCCACCATTGGTGGGAATGTAAATTGATACAGTGTCTATGGACAACAGTATGGAGTTTCGTTAAAAAAACTTGAAATAGAATTACCATATGATCCAGCAATCCTACTTCTGGGCATATACCAGAGAAAACCATAAATCAAAAAGGCACATTCACCACAAGGGTCATTGCAGCACTATTGACAATAGCCAGGTAATGGAAGCAACCTAAATACCCACAGACAGACGAATGGATAAAGATGTGGTACATATATAAAATGGAATATTACTCAGCCATAAGAAGGAATGAAACTGGGTCATTTGTAGAGACGTCGATGGATCTAGAGACTGTCATACAGAATGAAGTAAGTCAGAAAGAGAAAAACAAATATTGTATATTAATGCATATATGTGGAACCTAGACAAATGGTACAGATGAACTGGTTTGCAGGGAAGAAACAGAGACCCAGAGGTAGAGAACAAACGTATGGACACCAAGTGTGGGAAGCCATGGGGTGCTGGTGGTGGGATGAGTTGGGAGATTGGGATTCACCTGTATACATGTATATGCATAAAATACATAACTAATAATAACCTGCTGTATAAAAAAATAAATAAAATTAAATTTCAAAATTTTATAAAATAAAATTTAAAAATAGAAAAAAGGTCTTCCCTTCACACAGATGTATTTATATGAATGAACTATTGCCATGCTTATATCAGTAAATACACAAAAGAGGAATAAAACCTAACTTGAACCAAAAAGGAAAAAAATACCTGAACCCACCAGTTATACAGAGGAAAGCACTATCAGGGCACTTGCTCCAGCGGTAAACAATTCTGAAATTGGTCAGAGGTGGGGAATCATCTCCCATAAAGCCAGCAGGCCACCCACCACGCAAGGAGCGTCCTCATTGCAAAGCTGAGGGACCGTGCCGAGGCATCTGTGAGTAAACGTGAGCAGAGCCCCAGGCCAGCTGCTGCTGAACTGTTCCCACCCTTCCCAGGTAAAACACCTGAATATGTACAAGGGCTTGAAAGCCTAGAGGAAGGGCCGTGGAGCCACACCAGCGGCAGCACGCAGGCCAACTTGGTGCCTGCAGGACAGCCAGGATGGTCCTGGCCCCGGGTGCTCTTCTAGAAGCTTTCCATTGCCCTGCCTGAGATACCCTTCCTGTCCAGGCCCCCACTGCTTTTTTCCTTCCTCACCTCTGTCCGGAGAGAAATTCCAGCGGAAGGTATGGGTGACACATCCTCTTCTTTACAGGTGGCAGCCTGGCAACCCCTGCAGAAAGTCCAGCAGAGCCCCACTCACAACGGGCCACCCACAAAGCCGTGGCCCCTCACTCCCTCCCACCAGCACAGCCCCGAGACTGCTGACGGGGCAGAGAATATGGAGTCAGGCACAGCTTCAGGGGCTATTGCTGCCTGGAGCGCTGTTTATATTGACCTCAACCCAGGCACACCTGAGGAGGGCTGGCCGGCAGGTTCAGGCTGCCCAGGTCAGCTAATCCTCAGCCCTCAGGGAATCACACTGATGAAAATGGACCTCACTAAGGCAGAGTAGAAGCCAAGGAATAAAAGGACACAATGCCATTTGCAGCACTGTAGACGTGTCTAGAGGTAATCACGTGACTTGTAGTAAGTCAGAAAGTGAAAGACACATATCATATCATATCACTTATAGGTGTTACCTAAAAACGGATACCAGGGCAGATATTTCCACGGAGAAGGACAATCACAGATTCATTAAACAAACTTATGGTTCACCAATGGAAAGGTGTGAGGATTGGTTTCATTACGATATTGGGGTTAACAGACATACAAACACAGGTGACATATATAATCACCAAAGACCTATGGAATACCAAGAGAAGACGACTCAACATTCTGTCATAACGTACATGGGAAAAGGATCCCAGGAAGAACAGACATATGTGTATGTGTAAAAGAAGCACATCTTCCACACCTACCACAAGCCAAACATTGTAATCACACTTGCTGTAATCAAAAATAAAAAATTAAATTAAAAACACGAAGAAGAAGTAGTGAGACCAACTTGAGGGGCTTTCTCCTGGCACATTCCATTCTAAATTCCAATCTAGAACACGACTTCCATTGAGGCTCTGTTGCCCTAGTAACCAGATTTGGTAAGGGAGAACTGCTGCCACCTTGTGGCCGTTTCACACAACAGCAGATTTAATCCCAGCGCTCACGGTCAGTTGATATTCAAAATCATTGCAGACCTGTAAATGACACCTGCCCTGAAAACAAATCCTGGGGTCACATATCGACCGAAAAATTCAAAGGACGCCCATATTTCAAAACGACCGTTTCAAAAGGCATATTTTACGCACATTAGTGTTCTGCTTCTTTTTCTTTCTTTCTTTCTTTGTTAAAAAAACAGGAATGGAAAAAGGCATCCCTCAGAATGGGCGAAAATATTTGCAAACGAATCAATGGACAAAGGTTTAATCTCCAACATATATAAAGAGCTCATGCAGCTTAATATTAAAACAACATACAACCCAATACAAAAATGGGCAGAAGATCTAAAGAGACGTTTCTTCAAAGAAGACACAGAGACGGCCAAGACGCACATGAAAAGCTGCTCAACATCACTAATTATTAGAGAAATGCAAATCAAAACTACAATGAGGGATCACCTCACACCTGTTAGGATCGGCATCATCAGAAAATCTACAACCAACAAACTCTGGGGAGGGTGTGGACAAAAGGAACCCTCTTCCACCATTGGTGGGAATGTAAATTGATACAGTGTCTATGGACAACAGTATGGAGTTTCGTTAAAAAAACTTGAAATAGAATTACCATATGATCCAGCAATCCTACTTCTGGGCATATACCAGAGAAAACCATAAATCAAAAAGGCACATTCACCACAAGGGTCATTGCAGCACTATTGACAATAGCCAGGTAATGGAAGCAACCTAAATACCCACAGACAGACGAATGGATAAAGATGTGGTACATATATAAAATGGAATATTACTCAGCCATAAGAAGGAATGAAACTGGGTCATTTGTAGAGACGTCGATGGATCTAGAGACTGTCATACAGAATGAAGTAAGTCAGAAAGAGAAAAACAAATATTGTATATTAATGCATATATGTGGAACCTAGACAAATGGTACAGATGAACTGGTTTGCAGGGAAGAAATAGAGACACAGAGGTAGAGAACAAACGTATGGACACCAAGTGTGGGAAGCCATGGGGTGGCGGTGGTGGGATGAGTCGGGAGATTGGGATTGACCTGTATACATGTATATGCATAAAATACATAACTAATAATAACCTCCTGTATAAAAAAATAAATAAAATTAAATTTCAAAATTTTATAAAATAAAATTTAAAAATAGAAAAAAGGTCTTCCCTTCACACAGATGTATTTATATGAATGAACTATTGCCATGCTTATATCAGTAAATACACAAAAGAGGAATAAAACCTAACTTGAACCAAAAAGGAAAAAAATACCTGAACCCACCAGTTATACAGAGGAAAGCCCTATCAGGGCACTTGCTCCAGCGGTAAACAATTCTGAAATTGGTCAGAGGTGGGGAATCATCTCCCATACAGCCAGCAGCCCACCCCCCACACAAGGAGCGTCCTCATTGCAAAGCTGGGGGACCGTGCCGAGGCATCTGTGAGTAAACGTGAGCAGAGCCCCAGGCCAGCTGCTGCTGAACTGTTCCCACCCTTCCCAGGTAAAACACCTGAATATGTACAAGGGCTTGAAAGCCTAGAGGAAGGGCCGTGGAGCCACACCAGCGGCAGCACTCAGGCCAACTTGGTGCCTGCAGGACAGCCAGGATGGTCCTGGCCCCGGGTGCTCTTCTAGAAGCTTTCCATTGCCCTGCCTGAGATACCCTTCATGTCCAGGCCCCCACTGCTTTTTTCCTTCCTCACCTCTGTCCGGAGAGAAATTCCAGCGGAAGGTATGGGTGACACATCCTCTTCTTTACAGGTGGCAGCCTGGCAACTCCTGCAGAATGTCCAGCAGAGCCCCACTCACAACGGGCCACCCACAAAGCCGTGGCCCCTCACTCCCTCCCACCAGCACAGCCCCGAGACTGCTGACGGGGCAGAGAATATGGAGTCAGGCACAGCTTCAGGGGCTATTGCTGCCTGGAGCGCTGTTTATATTGACCTCAACCCAGGCACACCTGAGGAGGGCCGGCCGTCAGGTTCACGCTGCCAAGGTCAGCTAATCCTCAGCCCTCAGGGAATCACACTGTTGAAAATGGACCTCACTAAGGCAGAGTAGAAGCCAAGGAATAAAAGGACACAATGCCATTTGCAGCACTGTAGATGTGTCTAGAGGTAATCACGTGACTTGTAGTAAGTCAGAAAGTGAAAGACACGTATCATATCATATCACTTATAGGTGTTACCTAAAAACGGATACCAGGGCAGATATTTCCACGGAGAAGGACAATCACAGATTCATTAAACAAACTTATGGTTCACCAATGGAAAGGCGTGAGGATTGGTTTCATTACGATATTGGGGTTAACAGACACACAAACACAGGTGACATATATAATCACCAAAGACCTATGGAATACCAAGAGAAGACGACTCAACATTCTGTCATAACGTACATGGGAAAAGGATCCCAGGAAGAACAGACATATGTGTATGTGTAAAAGAAGCACATCTTCCACACCTACCACAAGCCAAACATTGTAATCACACCTGCTGTAATCAAGAATAAAAAATTAAATTAAAAACATGAAGAAGAAGTAGTGAGACCAACTTGAGGGGCTTTCTCCTGGCACATTCCATTCTAAATTCCAATCTAGAACACGACTTCCATTGAGGCTCTGTTGCCCTAGTAACCAGATTTGGTAAGGGAGAACTGCTGCCACCTTGTGGCCGTTTCACACAACAGCAGCTTTAATCCCAGCGCTCATGCTCAGTTGATATTCAAAATCATTGCAGACCTGTAAATGACACCTGCCCTGAAAACAAATCCTGGGGTCACATATCGACCAAAAAATTCAAAGGACGCCCATATTTCAAAACGACCGCTTCAAAAGGCATATTTTACGCACATTAGTGTTCTGCTTCTTTTTCTTTCTTTCTTTCTTTGTTAAAAAAACAGGAATGGAAAAAGGCATCCCTCAGAATGGGCGAAAATATTTGCAAACGAATCAATGGACAAAGGTTTAATCTCCAACATATATAAAGAGCTCATGCAGCTTAATATTAAAACAACAAACAACCCAATACAAAAATGGGCAGAAGATCTAAAGAGACGTTTCTTCAAAGAAGACACAGAGACGGCCAAGACGCACATGAAAAGCTGCTCAACATCACTAATTATTAGAGAAATGCAAATCAAAACTACAATGAGGGATCACCTCACACCTGTTAGAATCGGCATCATCAGAAAATCTACAACCAACAAACTCTGGGGAGGGTGTGGACAAAAGTAACCCTCTTCCACTATTGGTGGGAATGTAAATTGATACAGTGTCTATGGACAACAGTATGGAGTTTCGTTAAAAATACTTGAAATAGAATTACCATATGATCCAGCAAACCTACTTCTGGGCATATACCAGAGAAAACCATAAATCAAAAAGGCACATTCACCACAATGGTCATTGCAGCACTATTGACAATAGCCAGGTAATGGAAGCAACCTAAATACCCACAGACAGACGAATGGATAAAGATGTGGTACATATATAAAATGGAATATTACTCAGCCATAAGAAGGAATGAAACTGGGTCATTTGTAGAGACGTCGATGGATCTAGAGACTGTCATACAGAATGAAGTAAGTCAGAAAGAGAAAAACAAATATTGTATATTAATGCATATATGTGGAACCTAGACAAATGGTACAGATGAACTGGTTTGCAGGGAAGAAATAGAGACCCAGAGGTAGAGAACAAACGTATGGACACCAAGTGTGGGAAGCCATGGGGTGGCGGTGGTGGGATGAGTCGGGAGATTGGGATTGACCTGTATACATGTATATGCATAAAATACATAACTAATAATAACCTGCTGTATAAAAAAATAAATAAAATTACATTTCAAAATTTTATAAAATAAAATTTAAAAATAGAAAAAAGGTCTTCCCTTCACACAGATGTATTTATATGAATGAACTATTGCCATGCTTATATCAATAAATACACAAAAGAGGAATAAAACCTAACTTGAACCAAAAAGGAAAAAATACCTGAACCCACCAGTTATACAGAGGAAAACCCTATCAGGGCACTTGCTCCAGCGGTAAACAATTCTGAAATTGGTCAGAGGTGGGGAATCATCTCCCATAGAGCCAGCAGCCCACCCCCCACGCAAGGAGCGTCCTCATTGCAAAGCTGGGGGACCGTGCCGAGGCATCTGTGAGTAAACGTGAGCAGAGCCCCAGGCCAGCTGCTGCTGAACTGTTCCCAGCCTTCCCAGGTAAAACACCTGAATATGTATAAGGGCTTGAAAGCCTAGAGGAAGGGCCGTGGAGCCACACCAGCGGCAGCACGCAGGCCAACTTGGTGCCTGCAGGCCAGCCAGGATGGTCCTGGTCCCGGGTGCTCTTCTAGAAGCTTTCCATTGCCCTGCCTGAGATACCCTTCCTGTCCAGGCCCCCACTGCTTTTTTCCTTCCTCACCTCTGTCCGGAGAGAAATTCCAGCGGAAGGTATGGGTGACACATCCTCTTCTTTACAGGTGGCAGCCTGGCAACCCCTGCAGAAAGTCCAGCAGAGCCCCACTCACAACGGGCCACCCACAAAGCCGTGGCCCCTCACTCCCTCCCACCAGCACAGCCCCGAGACTGCTGACGGGGCAGAGAATATGGAGTCAGGCACAGCTGCAGGGGCTATTGCTGCCTGGAGCGCTGTTTATATTGACCTCAACCCAGGCACACCTGAGGAGGGCCGGCCGGCAGGTTCAGGCTGCCCAGGTCAGCTAATCCTCAGCCCTCAGGGAATCACACTGTTGAAAATGGACCTCACTAAGGCAGAGTAGAAGCCAAGGAATAAAAGGACACAATGCCATTTGCAGCACTGTAGATGTGTCTAGAGGTAATCACGTGACTTGTAGTAAGTCAGAAAGTGAAAGACACGTATCATATCATATCACTTATAGGTGTTACCTAAAAACAGATACCAGGGCAGATATTTCCACGGAGAAGGACAATCACAGATTCATTAAACAAACTTATGGTTCACCAATGGAAAGGCGTGAGGATTGGTTTCATTACGATATTGGGGTTAACAGACATACAAACACAGGTGACATATATAATCACCAAAGACCTTGGAATACCAAGAGAAGACGACTCAACATTCTGTCATAACGTACATGGGAAAAGGATCCCAGGAAGAACAGACATATGTGTTTGTGTAAAAGAAGCACATCTTCCACACCTACCACAAGCCAAACATTGTAATCACACTTGCTGTAATCAAAAATAAAAAATTAAATTAAAAACACGAAGAAGAAGTAGTGAGACCAACTTGAGGGGCTTTCTCCTGGCACATTCCATTCTAAATTCCAATCTAGAACACGACTTCCATTGAGGCTCTGTTGCCCTAGTAACCAGATTTGGTAAGGGAGAACTGCTGCAACCTTGTGGCCGTTTCACACAACAGCAGCTTTAATCCCAGCGCTCATGGTCAGTTGATATTCAAAATCATTGCAGACCTGTAAATGACACCTGCCCTGAAAACAAATCCTGGGGTCACATATCGACCAAAAAATTCAAAGGACGCCCATATTTCAAAACGACCGTTTCAAAAGGCATATTTTACGCACATTAGTGTTCTGCTTCTTTTTCTTTCTTTCTTTCTTTGTTAAAAAAACAGGAATGGAAAAAGGCATCCCTCAGAATGGGCGAAAATATTTGCAAACGAATCAATGGACAAAGGTTTAATCTCCAACATATATAAAGAGCTCATGCAGCTTAATATTAAAACAACAAACAACCCAATACAAAATTGGGCAGAAGATCTAAAGAGTCGTTTCTTCAAAGAAGACACAGAGACGGCCAAGACGCACATGAAAAGCTGCTCAACATCACTAATTATTAGAGAAATGCAAATCAAAACTACAATGAGGGATCACCTCACACCTGTTAGAATCGGCATCATCAGAAAATCTACAACCAACAAACTCTGGGGAGGGTGTGGACAAAAGGAACCCTCTTCCACCATTGGTGGGAATGTAAATTGATACAGTGTCTATGGACAACAGTATGGAGTTTCGTTAAAAAAACTTGAAATAGAATTACCATATGATCCAGCAATCCTACTTCTGGGCATATACCAGAGAAAACCATAAATCAAAAAGGCACATTTACCACAATGGTATTTGCAGCACTATTTACAATAGCCAGGTAATGGAAGCAACCTAAATACCCACAGACAGACGAATGGATAAAGATGTGGTACATATATAAAATGGAATATTACTCAGCCATAAGAAGGAATGAAACTGGGTCATTTGTAGAGATGTCGATGGATCTAGAGACGTCATACAGAATGAAGTAAGTCAGAAAGAGAAAAACAAATATTGTATATTAATGCATATATGTGGAACCTAGACAAATGGTACAGATGAACTGGTTTGCAGGGAAGAAACAGAGACACAGAGGTAGAGAACAAACGTATGGACACCAAGTGTGGGAAGCCATTGGGTGGTGGTGGTGGGATGAGTCGGGAGATTGGGATTGACCTGTATACATGTATATGCATAAAATACATAACTAATAATAACCTCCTGTATAAAAAAATAAATAAAATTAAATTTCAAAATTTTATAAAATAAAATTTAAAAATAGAAAAAAGGTCTTCCCTTCACACAGATGTATTTATATGAATGAACTATTGCCGTGCTTATATCAGTAAATACACAAAAGAGGAATAAAACCTAACTTGAACCAAAAAGGAAAAAAATACCTGAACCCACCAGTTATACAGAGGAAAGCCCTATCAGGGCACTTGCTCCAGCGGTAAACAATTCTGAAATTGGTCAGAGGTGGGGAATCATCTCCCATACAGCCAGCAGGCCACCCACCACGCAAGGAGCGTCCTCATTGCAAAGCTGGGGGACCGTGCCGAGGCATCTGTGAGTAAACGTGAGCAGAGCCCCAGGCCAGCTGCTGCTGAACTGTTCCCACCCTTCCCAGGTAAAACACCTGAATATGTACAAGGGCTTGAAAGCCTAGAGGAAGGGCCGTGGAGCCACACCAGCGGCAGCACGCAGGCCAACTTGGTGCCTGCAGGACATCCAGGATGGTCCTGGCCCCGGGTGCTCTTCTAGAAGCTTTCCATTGCCCTGCCTGAGATACCCTTCCTGTCCAGGCCCCCACTGCTTTTTTCCTTCCTCACCTCTGTCCGGAGAGAAATTCCAGTGGAAGGTATGGGTGACACATCCTCTTCTTTACAGGTGGCAGCCTGGCAACCCCTGCAGAAAGTCCAGCAGAGCCCCACTCACAACGGGCCACCCACAAAGCCGTGGCCCCTCACTCCCTCCCACCAGCACAGCCCCGAGACTGCTGACGGGGCAGAGAATATGGAGTCAGGCACAGCTTCAGGGGCTATTGCTGCCTGGAACGCTGTTTATATTGACTTCAACCCAGGCACACCTGAGGAGGGCCGGCCGGCAGGTTCAGGCTGCCCAGGTCAGCTAATCCTCAGCCCTCAGGGAATCACACTGTTGAAAATGGACCTCACTAAGGCAGAGTAGAAGCCAAGGAATAAAAGGACACAATGCCATTTGCAGCACTGTAGATGTGTCTAGAGGTAATCACGTGACTTGTAGTAAGTCAGAAAGTGAAAGACACATATCATATCATATCACTTATAGGTGTTACCTAAAAACGGATACCAGGGCAGATATTTCCACGGAGAAGGACAATCACAGATTCATTAAACAAACTTATGGTTCACCAATGGAAAGGTGTGAGGATTGGTTTCATTACGATATTGGGGTTAACAGACATACAAACACAGGTGACATATATAATCACCAAAGACCTATGGAATACCAAGAGAAGACGACTCAACATTCTGTCATAACGTACATGGGAAAAGGATCCCAGGAAGAACAGACATATGTGTATGTGTAAAAGAAGCACATCTTCCACACCTACCACAAGCCAAACATTGTAATCACACTTGCTGTAATCAAAAATAAAAAATTAAATTAAAAACACGAAGAAGAAGTAGTGAGACCAACTTGAGGGGCTTTCTCCTGGCACATTCCATTCTAAATTCCAATCTAGAACACGACTTCCATTGAGGCTCTGTTGCCCTAGTAACCAGATTTGGTAAGGGAGAACTGCTGCCACCTTGTGGCCGTTTCACACAACAGCAGCTTTAATCCCAGCGCTCACTGTCAGTTGATATTCAAAATCATTGCAGACCTGTAAATGACACCTGCCCTGAAAACAAATCCTGGGGTCACATATCGACCAAAAAATTCAAAGGACGCCCATATTTCAAAACGACCGTTTCAAAAGGCATATTTTACGCACATTAGTGTTCTGCTTCTTTTTCTTTCTTTCTTTCTTTGTTAAAAAAACAGGAATGGAAAAAGGCATCCCTCAGAATGGGCGAAAATATTTGCAAACGAATCAATGGACAAAGGTTTAATCTCCAACATATATAAAGAGCTCATGCAGCTTAATATTAAAACAACAAACAACCCAATACAAAAATGGGCAGAAGATCTAAAGAGACGTTTCTTCAAAGAAGACACAGAGACGGCCAAGACGCACATGAAAAGCTGCTCAACATCACTAATTATTAGAGAAATGCAAATCAAAACTACAATGAGGGATCACCTCACAGCTGTTAGAATCGGCATCATCAGAAAATCTACAACCAACAAACTCTGGGGAGGGTGTGGACAAAAGGAACCCTCTTCCACCATTGGTGGGAATGTAAATTGATACAGTGTCTATGGACAACAGTATGGAGTTTCGTTAAAAAAACTTGAAATAGAATTACCATATGATCCAGCAATCCTACTTCTGGGCATATACCAGAGAAAACCATAAATCAAAAAGGCACATTCACCACAATGGTCATTGCAGCACTATTGACAATAGCCAGGTAATGGAAGCAACCTAAATACCCACAGACAGACGAATGGATAAAGATGTGGTACATATATAAAATGGAATATTACTCAGCCATAAGAAGGAATGAAACTGGGTCATTTGTAGAGACGTCGATGGATCTAGAGACTGTCATACAGAATGAAGTAAGTCAGAAAGAGAAAAACAAATATTGTATATTAATGCATATATGTGGAACCTAGACAAATGGTACAGATGAACTGGTTTGCAGGGAAGAAACAGAGACCCAGAGGTAGAGAACAAACGTATGGACACCAAGTGTGGGAAGCCATGGGGTGCTGGTGGTGGGATGAGTTGGGAGATTGGGATTGACCTGTATACATGTATATGCATAAAATACATAACTAATAATAACCTGCTGTATAAAAAAATAAATAAAATTAAATTTCAAAATTTTATAAAATAAAATTTAAAAATAGAAAAAAGGTCTTCCCTTCACACAGATGTATTTATATGAATGAACTATTGCCATGCTTATATCAGTAAATACACAAAAGAGGAATAAAACCTAACTTGAACCAAAAAGGAAAAAAATACCTGAACCGACCAGTTATACAGAGGAAAGCCCTATCAGGGCACTTGCTCCAGCGGTAAACAATTCTGAAATTGGTCAGAGGTGGGGAATCATCTCCCGTACAGCCAGCAGCCCACCCCCCATGCAAGGAGCGTCCTCATTGCAAATCTGGGGGACAATGCCGAGGCATCTGTGAGTAAACGTGAGCAGAGCCCCAGGCCAGCTGCTGCTGAACTGTTCCCACCCTTCCCAGGTAAAACACCTGAATATGTACAAGGGCTTGAAAGCCTAGAGGAAGGGCCGTGGAGCCACACCAGCGGCAGCACGCAGGCCAACTTGGTGACTGCAGGACAGCCAGGATGGTCCTGGCCCCGGGTGCTCTTCTAGAAGCTTTCCATTGCCCTGCCTGAGATACCCTTCCTGTCCAGGCCCCCACTGCTTTTTTCCTTCCTCACCTCTGTCCGGAGAGAAATTCCAGCGGAAGGTATGGGTGACACATCCTCTTCTTTACAGGTGGCAGCCTGGCAACCCCTGCAGAAAGTCCAGCAGAGCCCCACTCACAACGGGCCACCCACAAAGCCGTGGCCCCTCACTCCCTCCCACCAGCACAGCCCCGAGACTGCTGACGGGGCAGAGAATATGGAGTCAGGCACAGCTTCAGGGGCTATTGCTGCCTGGAGCGCTGTTTATATTGACCTCAACCCAGGCACACCTGAGGAGGGCCGGCCGGCAGGTTCAGGCTGCCCAGGTCAGCTAATCCTCAGCCCTCAGGGAATCACACTGTTGAAAATGGACCTCACTAAGGCAGAGTAGAAGCCAAGGAATAAAAGGACACAATGCCATTTGCAGCACTGTAGATGTGTCTAGAGGTAATCACGTGACTTGTAGTAAGTCAGAAACTGAAAGACACATATCATATCATATCACTTATAGGTGTTACCTAAAAACGGATACCAGGGCAGATATTTCCACGGAGAAGGACAATCACAGATTCATTAAACAAACTTATGGTTCACCAATGGAAAGGTGTGAGGATTGGTTTCATTACGATATTGGGGTTAACAGACATACAAACACAGGTGACATATATAATCACCAAAGACCTATGGAATACCAAGAGAAGACGACTCAACATTCTATCATAACGTACATGGGAAAAGGATCCCAGGAAGAACAGACATATGTGTATGTGTAAAAGAAGCACATCTTCCACACCTACCACAAGCCAAACACTGTAATCACACTTGCTGTAATCAAAAATAAAAAAATTAAATTAAAAACACGAAGAAGAAGTAGTGAGACCAACTTGAGGGGCTTTCTCCTGGCACATTCCATTCTAAATTCCAATCTAGAACACGACTTCCATTGAGGCTCTGTTGCCCTAGTAACCAGATTTGGTAAGGGAGAACTGCTGCCACCTTGTGGCCGTTTCACACAACAGCAGCTTTAATCCCAGCGCTCATGGTCAGTTGATATTCAAAATCATTGCAGACCTGTAAATGACACCTGCCCTGAAAACAAATCCTGGGGTCACATATCGACCGAAAAATTCAAAGGACGCCCATATTTCAAAACGACCGTTTCAAAAGGCATATTTTACGCACATTAGTGTTCTGCTTCTTTTTCTTTCTTTCTTTCTTTGTTAAAAAAACAGGAATGGAAAAAGGCATCCCTCAGAATGGGCGAAAATATTTGCAAACGAATCAATGGACAAAGGTTTAATCTCCAACATATATAAAGAGCTCATGCAGCTTAATATTAAAACAACAAACAACCCAATACAAAAATGGGCAGAAGATCTAAAGAGACGTTTCTTCAAAGAAGACACAGAGACGGCCAAGACGCACATGAAAAGCTGCTCAACATCACTAATTATTAGAGAAATGCAAATCAAAACTACAATGAGGGATCACCTCACACCTGTTAGAATCGGCATCATCAGAAAATCTATAACCAACAAACTCTGGGGAGGGTGTGGACAAAAGGAACCCTCTTCCACCATTGGTGGGAATGTAAATTGATACAGTGTCTATGGACAACAGTATGGAGTTTCTTTAAAAAAACTTGAAATAGAATTACCATATGATCCAGCAATCCTACTTCTGGGCATATACCAGAGAAAACCATAAATCAAAAAGGCACATTCACCACAAGGGTCATTGCAGCACTATTGACAATAGCCAGGTAATGGAAGCAACCTAAATACCCACAGACAGACGAATGGATAAAGATGTGGTACATATATAAAATGGAATATTACTCAGCCATAAGAAGGAATGAAACTGGGTCATTTGTAGAGACGTCGATGGATCTAGAGACTGTCATACAGAATGAAGTAAGTCAGAAAGAGAAAAACAAATATTGTATATTAATGCATATATGTGGAACCTAGACAAATGGTACAGATGAACTGGTTTGCAGGGAAGAAATAGAGACACAGAGGTAGAGAACAAACGTATGGACACCAAGTGTGGGAAGCCATGGGGTGGCGGTGGTGGGATGAGTCGGGAGATTGGGATTGACCTGTATACATGTATATGCATAAAATACATAACTAATAATAACCTGCTGTATAAAAAAAATAAATAAAATTACATTTCAAAATTTTATAAAATAAAATTTAAAAATAGAAAAAAGGTCTTCCCTTCACACAGATGTATTTATATGAATGAAATATTGCCATGCTTATATCAATAAATACACAAAAGAGGAATAAAACCTAACTTGAACCAAAAAGGAAAAAATACCTGAACCCACCAGTTATACAGAGGAAAACCCTATCAGGGCACTTGCTCCAGCGGTAAGCAATTCTGAAATTGGTCAGAGGTGGGGAATCATCTCCCGTACAGCCAGCAGCCCACCCCCCATGCAAGGAGCGTCCTCATTGCAAATCTGGGGGACAATGCCGAGGCATCTGTGAGTAAACGTGAGCAGAGCCCCAGGCCAGCTGCTGCTGAACTGTTCCCACCCTTCCCAGGTAAAACACCTGAATATGTACAAGGGCTTGAAAGCCTAGAGGAAGGGCCGTGGAGCCACACCAGCGGCAGCACGCAGGCCAACTTGGTGCCTGCGGGACAGCCAGGATGGTCCTGGCCCCGGGTGCTCTTCTAGAAGCTTTCCATTGCCCTGCCTGAGATACCCTTCCTGTCCAGGCCCCCACTGCTTTTTTCCTTCCTCACCTCTGTCCGGAGAGAAATTCCAGCGGAAGGTATGGGTGACACATCCTCTTCTTTACAGGTGGCAGCCTGGCAACCCCTGCAGAAAGTCCAGCAGAGCCCCACTCACAACGGGCCACCCACAAAGCCGTGGCCCCTCACTCCCTCCCACCAGCACAGCCCCGAGACTGCTGACGGGGCAGAGAATATGGAGTCAGGCACAGCTTCAGGGGCTATTGCTGCCTGGAGCGCTGTTTATATTGACCTCAACCCAGGCACACCTGAGGAGGGCCGGCCGGCAGGTTCAGGCTGCCCAGGTCAGCTAATCCTCAGCCCTCAGGGAATCACACTGTTGAAAATGGACCTCACTAAGGCAGAGTAGAAGCCAAGGAATAAAAGGACACACTGCCATTTGCAGCACTGTAGATGTGTCTAGAGGTAATCACGTGACTTGTAGTAAGTCAGAAACTGAAAGACACATATCATATCATATCACTTATAGGTGTTACCTAAAAACGGATACCAGGGCAGATATTTCCACGGAGAAGGACAATCACAGATTCATTAAACAAACTTATGGTTCACCAATGGAAAGGTGTGAGGATTGGTTTCATTACGATATTGGGGTTAACAGACATACAAACACAGGTGACATATATAATCACCAAAGACCTATGGAATACCAAGAGAAGACGACTCAACATTCTATCATAACGTACATGGGAAAAGGATCCCAGGAAGAACAGACATATGTGTATGTGTAAAAGAAGCACATCTTCCACACCTACCACAAGCCAAACACTGTAATCACACTTGCTGTAATCAAAAATAAAAAAATTAAATTAAAAACACGAAGAAGAAGTAGTGAGACCAACTTGAGGGGCTTTCTCCTGGCACATTCCATTCTAAATTCCAATCTAGAACACGACTTCCATTGAGGCTCTGTTGCCCTAGTAACCAGATTTGGTAAGGGAGAACTGCTGCCACCTTGTGGCCGTTTCACACAACAGCAGCTTTAATCCCAGCGCTCATGGTCAGTTGATATTCAAAATCATTGCAGACCTGTAAATGACACCTGCCCTGAAAACAAATCCTGGGGTCACATATCGACCGAAAAATTCAAAGGACGCCCATATTTCAAAACGACCGTTTCAAAAGGCATATTTTACGCACATTAGTGTTCTGCTTCTTTTTCTTTCTTTCTTTCTTTGTTAAAAAAACAGGAATGGAAAAAGGCATCCCTCAGAATGGGCGAAAATATTTGCAAACGAATCAATGGACAAAGGTTTAATCTCCAACATATATAAAGAGCTCATGCAGCTTAATATTAAAACAACAAACAACCCAATACAAAAATGGGCAGAAGATCTAAAGAGACGTTTCTTCAAAGAAGACACAGAGACGGCCAAGACGCACATGAAAAGCTGCTCAACATCACTAATTATTAGAGAAATGCAAATCAAAACTACGATGAGGGATCACCTCACACCTGTTAGAATCGGCATCATCAGAAAATCTATAACCAACAAACTCTGGGGAGGGTGTGGACAAAAGGAACCCTCTTCCACCATTGGTGGGAATGTAAATTGATACAGTGTCTATGGACAACAGTATGGAGTTTCTTTAAAAAAACTTGAAATAGAATTACCATATGATCCAGCAATCCTACTTCTGGGCATATACCAGAGAAAACCATAAATCAAAAAGGCACATTCACCACAAGGGTCATTGCAGCACTATTGACAATAGCCAGGTAATGGAAGCAACCTAAATACCCACAGACAGACGAATGGATAAAGATGTGGTACATATATAAAATGGAATATTACTCAGCCATAAGAAGGAATGAAACTGGGTCATTTGTAGAGACGTCGATGGATCTAGAGACTGTCATACAGAATGAAGTAAGTCAGAAAGAGAAAAACAAATATTGTATATTAATGCATATATGTGGAACCTAGACAAATGGTACAGATGAACTGGTTTGCAGGGAAGAAATAGAGACACAGAGGTAGAGAACAAACGTATGGACACCAAGTGTGGGAAGCCATGGGGTGGCGGTGGTGGGATGAGTCGGGAGATTGGGATTGACCTGTATACATGTATATGCATAAAATACATAACTAATAATAACCTGCTGTATAAAAAAATAAATAAAATTACATTTCAAAATTTTATAAAATAAAATTTAAAAATAGAAAAAAGGTCTTCCCTTCACACAGATGTATTTATATGAATGAACTATTGCCATGCTTATATCAATAAATACACAAAAGAGGAATAAAACCTAACTTGAACCAAAAAGGAAAAAATACCTGAACCCACCAGTTATACAGAGGAAAACCCTATCAGGGCACTTGCTCCAGCGGTAAGCAATTCTGAAATTGGTCAGAGGTGGGGAATCATCTCCCGTACAGCCAGCAGCCCACCCCCCATGCAAGGAGCGTCCTCATTGCAAATCTGGGGGACAATGCCGAGGCATCTGTGAGTAAACGTGAGCAGAGCCCCAGGCCAGCTGCTGCTGAACTGTTCCCACCCTTCCCAGGTAAAACACCTGAATATGTACAAGGGCTTGAAAGCCTAGAGGAAGGGCCGTGGAGCCACACCAGCGGCAGCACGCAGGCCAACTTGGTGCCTGCGGGACAGCCAGGATGGTCCTGGCCCCGGGTGCTCTTCTAGAAGCTTTCCATTGCCCTGCCTGAGATACCCTTCCTGTCCAGGCCCCCACTGCTTTTTTCCTTCCTCACCTCTGTCCGGAGAGAAATTCCAGCGGAAGGTATGGGTGACACATCCTCTTCTTTACAGGTGGCAGCCTGGCAACCCCTGCAGAAAGTCCAGCAGAGCCCCACTCACAACGGGCCACCCACAAAGCCGTGGCCCCTCACTCCCTCCCACCAGCACAGCCCCGAGACTGCTGACGGGGCAGAGAATATGGAGTCAGGCACAGCTTCAGGGGCTATTGCTGCCTGGAGCGCTGTTTATATTGACCTCAACCCAGGCACACCTGAGGAGGGCCGGCCGGCAGGTTCAGGCTGCCCAGGTCAGCTAATCCTCAGCCCTCAGGGAATCACACTGTTGAAAATGGACCTCACTAAGGCAGAGTAGAAGCCAAGGAATAAAAGGACACACTGCCATTTGCAGCACTGTAGATGTGTCTACAGGTAATCACGTGACTTGTAGTAAGTCAGAAACTGAAAGACACATATCATATCATATCACTTATAGGTGTTACCTAAAAACGGATACCAGGGCAGATATTTCCACGGAGAAGGACAATCACAGATTCATTAAACAAACTTATGGTTCACCAATGGAAAGGTGTGAGGATTGGTTTCATTACGATATTGGGGTTAACAGACATACAAACACAGGTGACATATATAATCACCAAAGACCTATGGAATACCAAGAGAAGACGACTCAACATTCTATCATAACGTACATGGGAAAAGGATCCCAGGAAGAACAGACATATGTGTATGTGTAAAAGAAGCACATCTTCCACACCTACCACAAGCCAAACACTGTAATCACACTTGCTGTAATCAAAAATAAAAAAATTAAATTAAAAACACGAAGAAGAAGTAGTGAGACCAACTTGAGGGGCTTTCTCCTGGCACATTCCATTCTAAATTCCAATCTAGAACACGACTTCCATTGAGGCTCTGTTGCCCTAGTAACCAGATTTGGTAAGGGAGAACTGCTGCCACCTTGTGGCCGTTTCACACAACAGCAGCTTTAATCCCAGCGCTCATGGTCAGTTGATATTCAAAATCATTGCAGACCTGTAAATGACACCTGCCCTGAAAACAAATCCTGGGGTCACATATCGACCGAAAAATTCAAAGGACGCCCATATTTCAAAACGACCGTTTCAAAAGGCATATTTTACGCACATTAGTGTTCTGCTTCTTTTTCTTTCTTTCTTTCTTTGTTAAAAAAACAGGAATGGAAAAAGGCATCCCTCAGAATGGGCGAAAATATTTGCAAACGAATCAATGGACAAAGGTTTAATCTCCAACATATATAAAGAGCTCATGCAGCTTAATATTAAAACAACAAACAACCCAATACAAAAATGGGCAGAAGATCTAAAGAGACGTTTCTTCAAAGAAGACACAGAGACGGCCAAGACGCACATGAAAAGCTGCTCAACATCACTAATTATTAGAGAAATGCAAATCAAAACTACAATGAGGGATCACCTCACACCTGTTAGAATCGGCATCATCAGAAAATCTATAACCAACAAACTCTGGGGAGGGTGTGGACAAAAGGAACCCTCTTCCACCATTGGTGGGAATGTAAATTGATACAGTGTCTATGGACAACAGTATGGAGTTTCTTTAAAAAAACTTGAAATAGAATTACCATATGATCCAGCAATCCTACTTCTGGGCATATACCAGAGAAAACCATAAATCAAAAAGGCACATTCACCACAAGGGTCATTGCAGCACTATTGACAATAGCCAGGTAATGGAAGCAACCTAAATACCCACAGACAGACGAATGGATAAAGATGTGGTACATATATAAAATGGAATATTACTCAGCCATAAGAAGGAATGAAACTGGGTCATTTGTAGAGACGTCGATGGATCTAGAGACTGTCATACAGAATGAAGTAAGTCAGAAAGAGAAAAACAAATATTGTATATTAATGCATATATGTGGAACCTAGACAAATGGTACAGATGAACTGGTTTGCAGGGAAGAAATAGAGACACAGAGGTAGAGAACAAACGTATGGACACCAAGTGTGGGAAGCCATGGGGTGGCGGTGGTGGGATGAGTCGGGAGATTGGGATTGACCTGTATACATGTATATGCATAAAATACATAACTAATAATAACCTGCTGTATAAAAAAATAAATAAAATTACATTTCAAAATTTTATAAAATAAAATTTAAAAATAGAAAAAAGGTCTTCCCTTCACACAGATGTATTTATATGAATGAACTATTGCCATGCTTATATCAATAAATACACAAAAGAGGAATAAAACCTAACTTGAACCAAAAAGGAAAAAATACCTGAACCCACCAGTTATACAGAGGAAAACCCTATCAGGGCACTTGCTCCAGCAGTAAGCAATTCTGAAATTGGTCAGAGGTGGGGAATCATCTCCCGTACAGCCAGCAGCCCACCCCCCATGCAAGGAGCGTCCTCATTGCAAATCTGGGGGACAATGCCGAGGCATCTGTGAGTAAACGTGAGCAGAGCCCCAGGCCAGCTGCTGCTGAACTGTTCCCACCCTTCCCAGGTAAAACACCTGAATATGTACAAGGGCTTGAAAGCCTAGAGGAAGGGCCGTGGAGCCACACCAGCGGCAGCACGCAGGCCAACTTGGTGCCTGCGGGACAGCCAGGATGGTCCTGGCCCCGGGTGCTCTTCTAGAAGCTTTCCATTGCCCTGCCTGAGATACCCTTCCTGTCCAGGCCCCCACTGCTTTTTTCCTTCCTCACCTCTGTCCGGAGAGAAATTCCAGCGGAAGGTATGGGTGACACATCCTCTTCTTTACAGGTGGCAGCCTGGCAACCCCTGCAGAAAGTCCAGCAGAGCCCCACTCACAACGGGCCACCCACAAAGCCGTGGCCCCTCACTCCCTCCCACCAGCACAGCCCCGAGACTGCTGACGGGGCAGAGAATATGGAGTCAGGCACAGCTTCAGGGGCTATTGCTGCCTGGAGCGCTGTTTATATTGACCTCAACCCAGGCACACCTGAGGAGGGCCGGCCGGCAGGTTCACGCTACCCAGGTCAGCTAATCCTCTGCCCTCAGGGAATCACACTGTTGAAAATGGACCTCACTAAGGCAGAGTAGAAGCCAAGGAATAAAAGGACACAATGCCATTTGCAGCACTGTAGATGTGTCTAGAGGTAATCACGTGACTTGTAGTAAGTCAGAAAGTGAAAGACACATATCATATCATATCACTTATAGGTGTTACCTAAAAACGGATACCAGGGCAGATATTTCCACGGAGAAGGACAATTACAGTTTCATTAAACAAACTTATGGTTCACCAATGGAAAGGTGTGAGGATTGGTTTCATTACGATATTGGGGTTAACAGACATACAAACACAGGTGACATATATAATCACCAAAGACCTATGGAATACCAAGAGAAGACGACTCAACATTCTGTCATAACGTACATGGGAAAAGGATCCCAGGAAGAACAGACATATGTGTATGTGTAAAAGAAGCACATCTTCCACACCTACCACAAGCCAAACATTGTAATCACACTTGCTGTAATCAAAAATAAAAAATTAAATTAAAAACACGAAGAAGAAGTAGTGAGACCAACTTGAGGGGCTTTCTCCTGGCACATTCCATTCTAAATTCCAATCTAGGACACGACTTCCATTGAGGCTCTGTTGCCCTAGTAACCAGATTTGGTAAGGGAGAACTGCTGCCACCTTGTGGCCGTTTCACACAACAGCAGCTTTAATCCCAGCGCTCATGGTCACTTGATATTCAAAATCATTGCAGACCTGTAAATGACACCTGCCCTGAAAACAAATCCTGGGGTCACATATCGACCGAAAAATTCAAAGGACGCCCATATTTCAAAACGACCGTTTCAAAAGGCATATTTTACGCACATTAGTGTTCTGCTTCTTTTTCTTTCTTTCTTTCTTTGTTAAAAAAACAGGAATGGAAAAAGGCATCCCTCAGAATGGGCGAAAATATTTGCAAACGAATCAATGGACAAAGGTTTAATCTCCAACATATATAAAGAGCTCATGCAGCTTAATATTAAAACAACAAACAACCCAATACAAAAATGGGCAGAAGATCTAAAGAGACGTTTCTTCAAAGAAGACACAGAGACGGCCAAGACGCACATGAAAAGCTGCTCAACATCACTAATTATTAGAGAAATGCAAATCAAAACTACAATGAGGGATCACCTCACACCTGTTAGAATCGGCATCATCAGAAAATCTACAACCAACAAACTCTGGGGAGGGTGTGGACAAAAGGAACCCTCTTCCACCATTGGTGGGAATGTAAATTGATACAGTGTCTATGGACAACAGTATGGAGTTTCGTTAAAAAAACTTGAAATAGAATTACCATATGATCCAGCAATCCTACTTCTGGGCATATACCAGAGAAAACCATAAATCAAAAAGGCACATTCACCACAAGGGTCATTGCAGCACTATTGACAATAGCCAGGTAATGGAAGCAACCTAAATACCCACAGACAGACGAATGGATAAAGATGTGGTACATATATAAAATGGAATATTACTCAGCCATAAGAAGGAATGAAACTGGGTCATTTGTAGAGACGTCGATGGATCTAGAGACTGTCATACAGAATGAAGTAAGTCAGAAAGAGAAAAACAAATATTGTATATTAATGCATATATGTGGAACCTAGACAAATGGTACAGATGAACTGGTTTGCAGGGAAGAAATAGAGACACAGAGGTAGAGAACAAACGGATGGACACCAAGTGTGGGAAGCCATGGGGTGGCGGTGGTGGGATGAGTCGGGAGATTGGGATTGACCTGTATACATGTATATGCATAAAATACATAACTAATAATAACCTGCTGTATAAAAAAATAAATAAAATTACATTTCAAAATTTTATAAAATAAAATTAAAAATAGAAAAAAGGTCTTCCCTTCACACAGATGTATTTATATGAATGAACTATTGCCATGCTTATATCAATAAATACACAAAAGAGGAATAAAACCTAACTTGAACCAAAAAGGAAAAAATACCTGAACCCACCAGTTATACAGAGGAAAACCCTATCAGGGCACTTGCTCCAGCGGTAAGCAATTCTGAAATTGGTCAGAGGTGGGGAATCATCTCCCGTACAGCCAGCAGCCCACCCCCCATGCAAGGAGCGTCCTCATTGCAAATCTGGGGGACAATGCCGAGGCATCTGTGAGTAAACGTGAGCAGAGCCCCAGGCCAGCTGCTGCTGAACTGTTCCCACCCTTCCCAGGTAAAACACCTGAATATGTACAAGGGCTTGAAAGCCTAGAGGAAGGGCCGTGGAGCCACACCAGCGGCAGCACGCAGGCCAACTTGGTGCCTGCGGGACAGCCAGGATGGTCCTGGCCCCGGGTGCTCTTCTAGAAGCTTTCCATTGCCCTGCCTGAGATACCCTTCTTGTCCAGGCCCCCACTGCTTTTTTCCTTCCTCACCTCTGTCCGGAGAGAAATTCCAGCGGAAGGTATGGGTGACACATCCTCTTCTTTACAGGTGGCAGCCTGGCAACCCCTGCAGAAAGTCCAGCAGAGCCCCACTCACAACGGGCCACCCACAAAGCCGTGGCCCCTCACTCCCTCCCACCAGCACAGCCCCGAGACTGCTGACGGGGCAGAGAATAGGAGTCAGGCACGGCTTCAGGGGCTATTGCTGCCTGGAGCGCTGTTTATATTGACCTCAACCCAGGCACACCTGAGGAGGGCCGGCCGGCAGGTTCAGGCTGCCCAGGTCAGCTAATCCTCAGCCCTCAGGGAATCACACTGTTGAAAATGGACCTCACTAAGGCAGAGTAGAAGCCAAGGAATAAAAGGACACAATGCCATTTGCAGCACTGTAAATGTGTCTAGAGGTAATCACGTGACTTGTAGTAAGTCAGAAAGTGAAAGACACATATCATATCATATCACTTATAGGTGTTACCTAAAAACGGATACCAGGGCAGATATTTCCACGGAGAAGGACAATCACAGATTCATTAAACAAACTTATGGTTCACCAATGGAAAGGCGTGAGGATTGGTTTCATTACGATATTGCGGTTAACAGACATACAAACACAGGTGACATATATAATCACCAAAGACCTATGGAATACCAAGAGAAGACGACTCAACATTCTGTCATAACGTACATGGGAAAAGGATCCCAGGAAGAACAGACATATGTGTATGTGTAAAAGAAGCACATCTTCCACACCTACCACAAGCCAAACATTGTAATCACACTTGCTGTAATCAAAAATAAAAAATTAAATTAAAAACACGAAGAAGAAGTAGTGAGACCAACTTGAGGGGCTTTCTCCTGGCACATTCCATTCTAAATTCCAATCTAGAACACGACTTCCATTGAGGCTCTGTTGCCCTAGTAACCAGATTTGGTAAGGGAGAACTGCTGCCACCTTGTGGCCGTTTCACACAACAGCAGCTTTAATCCCAGCGCTCATGGTCAGTTGATATTCAAAATCATTGCAGACCTGTAAATGACACCTGCCCTGAAAACAAATCCTGGGGTCACATATCGACCGAAAAATTCAAAGGACGCCCATATTTCAAAACGACCGTTTCAAAAGGCATATTTTACGCCCATTAGTGTTCTGCTTCTTTTTCTTTCTTTCTTTCTTTGTTAAAAAAACAGGAATGGAAAAAGGCATCCCTCAGAATGGGCGAAAATATTTGCAAACGAATCAATGGACAAAGGTTTAATCTCCAACATATATAAAGAGCTCATGCAGCTTAATATTAAAACAACAAACAACCCAATACAAAAATGGGCAGAAGATCTAAAGAGACGTTTCTTCAAAGAAGACACAGAGACGGCCAAGACGCACATGAAAAGCTGCTCAACATCACTAATTATTAGAGAAATGCAAATCAAAACTACAATGAGGGATCACCTCACACCTGTTAGAATCGGCATCATCAGAAAATCTACAACCAACAAACTCTGGGGAGGGTGTGGACAAAAGGAACCCTCTTCCACCATTGGTGGGAATGTAAATTGATACAGTGTCTATGGACAACAGTATGGAGTTTCTTTAAAAAAACTTGAAATAGAATTACCATATGATCCAGCAATCCTACTTCTGGGCATATACCAGAGAAAACCATAAATCAAAAAGGCACATTCACCACAAGGGTCATTGCAGCACTATTGACAATAGCCAGGTAATGGAAGCAACCTAAATACCCACAGACAGACGAATGGATAAAGATGTGGTACATATATAAAATGGAATATTACTCAGCCATAAGAAGGAATGAAACTGGGTCATTTGTAGAGACGTCGATGGATCTAGAGACTGTCATACAGAATGAAGTAAGTCAGAAAGAGAAAAACAAATATTGTATATTAATGCATATATGTGGAACCTAGACAAATGGTACAGATGAACTGGTTTGCAGGGAAGAAATAGAGACACAGAGGTAGAGAACAAACGTATGGACACCAAGTGTGGGAAGCCATGGGGTGGCGGTGGTGGGATGAGTCGGGAGATTGGGATTGACCTGTATACATGTATATGCATAAAATACATAACTAATAATAACCTGCTGTATAAAAAAATAAATAAAATTACATTTCAAAATTTTATAAAATAAAATTTAAAAATAGAAAAAAGGTCTTCCCTTCACACAGATGTATTTATATGAATGAACTATTGCCATGCTTATATCAATAAATACACAAAAGAGGAATAAAACCTAACTTGAACCAAAAAGGAAAAAATACCTGAACCCACCAGTTATACAGAGGAAAACCCTATCAGGGCACTTGCTCCAGCGGTAAACAATTCTGAAATTGGTCAGAGGTGGGGAATCATCTCCCGTACAGCCAGCAGCCCACCCCCCATGCAAGGAGCGTCCTCATTGCAAATCTGGGGGACAATGCCGAGGCATCTGTGAGTAAACGTGAGCAGAGCCCCAGGCCAGCTGCTGCTGAACTGTTCCCACCCTTCCCAGGTAAAACACCTGAATATGTACAAGGGCTTGAAAGCCTAGAGGAAGGGCCGTGGAGCCACACCAGCGGCAGCACGCAGGCCAACTTGGTGCCTGCAGGACAGCCAGGATGGTCCTGGCCCCGGGTGCTCTTCTAGAAGCTTTCCATTGCCCTGCCTGAGATACCCTTCCTGTCCAGGCCCCCACTGCTTTTTTCCTTCCTCACCTCTGTCCGGAGAGAAATTCCAGCGGAAGGTATGGGTGACACATCCTCTTCTTTACAGGTGGCAGCCTGGCAACCCCTGCAGAAAGTCCAGCAGAGCCCCACTCACAACGGGCCACCCACAAAGCCGTGGCCCCTCACTCCCTCCCACCAGCACAGCCCCGAGACTGCTGACGGGGCAGAGAATATGGAGTCAGGCACAGCTTCAGGGGCTATTGCTGCCTGGAGCGCTGTTTATATTGACCTCAACCCAGGCACACCTGAGGAGGGCCGGCCGGCAGGTTCAGGCTGCCCAGGTCAGCTAATCCTCAGCCCTCAGGGAATCACACTGTTGAAAATGGACCTCACTAAGGCAGAGTAGAAGCCAAGGAATAAAAGGACACAATGCCATTTGCAGCACTGTAGATGTGTCTAGAGGTAATCACGTGACTTGTAGTAAGTCAGAAAGTGAAAGACACATATCATATCATATCACTTATAGGTGTTACCTAAAAACGGATACCAGGGCAGATATTTCCACGGAGAAGGACAATCACAGATTCATTAAACAAACTTATGGTTCACCAATGGAAAGGCGTGAGGATTGGTTTCATTACGATATTGCGGTTAACAGACATACAAACACAGGTGACATATATAATCACCAAAGACCTATGGAATACCAAGAGAAGACGACTCAACATTCTGTCATAACGTACATGGGAAAAGGATCCCAGGAAGAACAGACATATGTGTATGTGTAAAAGAAGCACATCTTCCACACCTACCACAAGCCAAACATTGTAATCACACTTGCTGTAATCAAAAATAAAAAATTAAATTAAAAACACGAAGAAGAAGTAGTGAGACCAACTTGAGGGGCTTTCTCCTGGCACATTCCATTCTAAATTCCAATCTAGAACACGACTTCCATTGAGGCTCTGTTGCCCTAGTAACCAGATTTGGTAAGGGAGAACTGCTGCCACCTTGTGGCCGTTTCACACAACAGCAGCTTTAATCCCAGCGCTCATGGTCAGTTGATATTCAAAATCATTGCAGACCTGTAAATGACACCTGCCCTGAAAACAAATCCTGGGGTCACATATCGACCGAAAAATTCAAAGGACGCCCATATTTCAAAACGACCGTTTCAAAAGGCATATTTTACGCACATTAGTGTTCTGCTTCTTTTTCTTTCTTTCTTTCTTTGTTAAAAAAACAGGAATGGAAAAAGGCATCCCTCAGAATGGGCGAAAATATTTGCAAACGAATCAATGGACAAAGGTTTAATCTCCAACATATATAAAGAGCTCATGCAGCTTAATATTAAAACAACAAACAACCCAATACAAAAATGGGCAGAAGATCTAAAGAGACGTTTCTTCAAAGAAGACACAGAGACGGCCAAGACGCACATGAAAAGCTGCTCAACATCACTAATTATTAGAGAAATGCAAATCAAAACTACAATGAGGGATCACCTCACACCTGTTAGAATCGGCATCATCAGAAAATCTACAACCAACAAACTCTGGGGAGGGTGTGGACAAAAGGAACCCTCTTCCACCATTGGTGGGAATGTAAATTGATACAGTGTCTATGGACAACAGTATGGAGTTTCGTTAAAAAAACTTGAAATAGAATTACCATATGATCCAGCAATCCTACTTCTGGGCATATACCAGAGAAAACCATAAATCAAAAAGGCACATTCACCACAAGGGTCATTGCAGCACTATTGACAATAGCCAGGTAATGGAAGCAACCTAAATACCCACAGACAGACGAATGGATAAAGATGTGGTACATATATAAAATGGAATATTACTCAGCCATAAGAAGGAATGAAACTGGGTCATTTGTAGAGACGTCGATGGATCTAGAGACTGTCATACAGAATGAAGTAAGTCAGAAAGAGAAAAACAAATATTGTATATTAATGCATATATGTGGAACCTAGACAAATGGTACAGATGAACTGGTTTGCAGGGAAGAAATAGAGACACAGAGGTAGAGAACAAACGGATGGACACCAAGTGTGGGAAGCCATGGGGTGGCGGTGGTGGGATGAGTCGGGAGATTGGGATTGACCTGTATACATGTATATGCATAAAATACATAACTAATAATAACCTGCTGTATAAAAAAATAAATAAAATTACATTTCAAAATTTTATAAAATAAAATTTAAAAATAGAAAAAAGGTCTTCCCTTCACACAGATGTATTTATATGAATGAACTATTGCCATGCTTATATCAATAAATACACAAAAGAGGAATAAAACCTAACTTGAACCAAAAAGGAAAAAATACCTGAACCCACCAGTTATACAGAGGAAAACCCTATCAGGGCACTTGCTCCAGCGGTAAACAATTCTGAAATTGGTCAGAGGTGGGGAATCATCTCCCGTACAGCCAGCAGCCCACCCCCCATGCAAGGAGCGTCCTCATTGCAAATCTGGGGGACAATGCCGAGGCATCTGTGAGTAAACGTGAGCAGAGCCCCAGGCCAGCTGCTGCTGAACTGTTCCCACCCTTCCCAGGTAAAACACCTGAATATGTACAAGGGCTTGAAAGCCTAGAGGAAGGGCCGTGGAGCCACACCAGCGGCAGCACGCAGGCCAACTTGGTGCCTGCAGGACAGCCAGGATGGTCCTGGCCCCGGGTGCTCTTCTAGAAGCTTTCCATTGCCCTGCCTGAGATACCCTTCCTGTCCAGGCCCCCACTGCTTTTTTCCTTCCTCACCTCTGTCCGGAGAGAAATTCCAGCGGAAGGTATGGGTGACACATCCTCTTCTTTACAGGTGGCAGCCTGGCAACCCCTGCAGAAAGTCCAGCAGAGCCCCACTCACAACGGGCCACCCACAAAGCCGTGGCCCCTCACTCCCTCCCACCAGCACAGCCCCGAGACTGCTGACGGGGCAGAAAATATGGAGTCAGGCACAGCTTCAGGGGCTATTGCTGCCTGGAGCGCTGTTTATATTGACCTCAACCCAGGCACACCTGAGGAGGGCCGGCCGGCAGGTTCAGGCTGCCCAGGTCAGCTAATCCTCAGCCCTCAGGGAATCACACTGTTGAAAATGGACCTCACTAAGGCAGAGTAGAAGCCAAGGAATAAAAGGACACAATGCCATTTGCAGCACTGTAGATGTGTCTAGAGGTAATCACGTGACTTGTAGTAAGTCAGAAAGTGAAAGACACATATCATATCATATCACTTATAGGTGTTACCTAAAAACGGATACCAGGGCAGATATTTCCACGGAGAAGGACAATCACAGATTCATTAAACAAACTTATGGTTCACCAATGGAAAGGCGTGAGGATTGGTTTCATTACGATATTGCGGTTAACAGACATACAAACACAGGTGACATATATAATCACCAAAGACCTATGGAATACCAAGAGAAGACGACTCAACATTCTGTCATAACGTACATGGGAAAAGGATCCCAGGAAGAACAGACATATGTGTATGTGTAAAAGAAGCACATCTTCCACACCTACCACAAGCCAAACATTGTAATCACACTTGCTGTAATCAAAAATAAAAAATTAAATTAAAAACACGAAGAAGAAGTAGTGAGACCAACTTGAGGGGCTTTCTCCTGGCACATTCCATTCTAAATTCCAATCTAGAACACGACTTCCATTGAGGCTCTGTTGCCCTAGTAACCAGATTTGGTAAGGGAGAACTGCTGCCACCTTGTGGCCGTTTCACACAACAGCAGCTTTAATCCCAGCGCTCATGGTCAGTTGGTATTCAAAATCATTGCAGACCTGTAAATGACACCTGCCCTGAAAACAAATCCTGGGGTCACATATCGACCGAAAAATTCAAAGGACGCCCATATTTCAAAACGACCGTTTCAAAAGGCATATTTTACGCACATTAGTGTTCTGCTTCTTTTTCTTTCTTTCTTTCTTTGTTAAAAAAACAGGAATGGAAAAAGGCATCCCTCAGAATGGGCGAAAATATTTGCAAACGAATCAATGGACAAAGGTTTAATCTCCAACATATATAAAGAGCTCATGCAGCTTAATATTGAAACAACAAACAACCCAATACAAAAATGGGCAGAAGATCTAAAGAGACGTTTCTTCAAAGAAGACACAGAGACGGCCAAGACGCACATGAAAAGCTGCTCAACATCACTAATTATTAGAGAAATGCAAATCAAAACTACAATGAGGGATCACCTCACACCTGTTAGAATCGGCATCATCAGAAAATCTACAACCAACAAACTCTGGGGAGGGTGTGGACAAAAGGAACCCTCTTCCACCATTGGTGGGAATGTAAATTGATACAGTGTCTATGGACAACAGTATGGAGTTTCGTTAAAAAAACTTGAAATAGAATTACCATATGATCCAGCAATCCTACTTCTGGGCATATACCAGAGAAAACCATAAATCAAAAAGGCACATTCACCACAAGGGTCATTGCAGCACTATTGACAATAGCCAGGTAATGGAAGCAACCTAAATACCCACAGACAGACGAATGGATAAAGATGTGGTACATATATAAAATGGAATATTACTCAGCCATAAGAAGGAATGAAACTGGGTCATTTGTAGAGACATCGATGGATCTAGAGACTGTCATACAGAATGAAGTAAGTCAGAAAGAGAAAAACAAATATTGTATATTAATGCATATATGTGGAACCTAGACAAATGGTACAGATGAACTGGTTTGCAGGGAAGAAATAGAGACACAGAGGTAGAGAACAAACGTATGGACACCAAGTGTGGGAAGCCATGGGGTGGCGGTGGTGGGATGAGTCGGGAGATTGGGATTGACCTGTATACATGTATATGCATAAAATACATAACTAATAATAACCTGCTGTATAAAAAAATAAATAAAATTACATTTCAAAATTTTATAAAATAAAATTTAAAAATAGAAAAAAGGTCTTCCCTTCACACAGATGTATTTATATGAATGAACTATTGCCATGCTTATATCAATAAATACACAAAAGAGGAATAAAACCTAACTTGAACCAAAAAGGAAAAAATACCTGAACCCACCAGTTATACAGAGGAAAACCCTATCAGGGCACTTGCTCCAGCGGTAAACAATTCTGAAATTGGTCAGAGGTGGGGAATCATCTCCCGTACAGCCAGCAGCCCACCCCCCATGCAAGGAGCGTCCTCATTGCAAATCTGGGGGACAATGCCGAGGCATCTGTGAGTAAACGTGAGCAGAGCCCCAGGCCAGCTGCTGCTGAACTGTTCCCACCCTTCCCAGGTAAAACACCTGAATATGTACAAGGGCTTGAAAGCCTAGAGGAAGGGCCGTGGAGCCACACCAGCGGCAGCACGCAGGCCAACTTGGTGCCTGCAGGACAGCCAGGATGGTCCTGGCCCCGGGTGCTCTTCTAGAAGCTTTCCATTGCCCTGCCTGAGATACCCTTCCTGTCCAGGCCCCCACTGCTTTTTTCCTTCCTCACCTCTGTCCGGAGAGAAATTCCAGCGGAAGGTATGGGTGACACATCCTCTTCTTTACAGGTGGCAGCCTGGCAACCCCTGCAGAAAGTCCAGCAGAGCCCCACTCACAACGGGCCACCCACAAAGCCGTGGCCCCTCACTCCCTCCCACCAGCACAGCCCCGAGACTGCTGACGGGGCAGAGAATATGGAGTCAGGCACAGCTTCAGGGGCTATTGCTGCCTGGAGCGCTGTTTATATTGACCTCAACCCAGGCACACCTGAGGAGGGCCGGCCGGCAGGTTCAGGCTGCCCAGGTCAGCTAATCCTCAGCCCTCAGGGAATCACACTGTTGAAAATGGACCTCACTAAGGCAGAGTAGAAGCCAAGGAATAAAAGGACACAATGCCATTTGCAGCACTGTAGATGTGTCTAGAGGTAATCACGTGACTTGTAGTAAGTCAGAAAGTGAAAGACACATATCATATCATATCACTTATAGGTGTTACCTAAAAACGGATACCAGGGCAGATATTTCCACGGAGAAGGACAATCACAGATTCATTAAACAAACTTATGGTTCACCAATGGAAAGGCGTGAGGATTGGTTTCATTACGATATTGGGGTTAACAGACATACAAACACAGGTGACATATATAATCACCAAAGACCTATGGAATACCAAGAGAAGACGACTCAACATTCTGTCATAACGTACATGGGTAAAGGATCCCAGGAAGAACAGACATATGTGTATGTGTAAAAGAAGCACATCTTCCACACCTACCACAAGCCAAACATTGTAATCACACTTGCTGTAATCAAAAATAAAAAATTAAATTAAAAACACGAAGAAGAAGTAGTGAGACCAACTTGAGGGGCTTTCTCCTGGCACATTCCATTCTAAATTCCAATCTAGAACACGACTTCCATTGAGGCTCTGTTGCCCTAGTAACCAGATTTGGTAAGGGAGAACTGCTGCCACCTTGTGGCCGTTTCACACAACAGCAGCTTTAATCCCAGCGCTCATGGTCAGTTGATATTCAAAATCATTGCAGACCTGTAAATGACACCTGCCCTGAAAACAAATCCTGGGGTCACATATCGACCGAAAAATTCAAAGGACGCCCATATTTCAAAACGACCGTTTCAAAAGGCATATTTTACGCACATTAGTGTTCTGCTTCTTTTTCTTTCTTTCTTTCTTTGTTAAAAAAACAGGAATGGAAAAAGGCATCCCTCAGAATGGGCGAAAATATTTGCAAACGAATCAATGGACAAAGGTTTAATCTCCAACATATATAAAGAGCTCATGCAGCTTAATATTAAAACAACAAACAACCCAATACAAAAATGGGCAGAAGATCTAAAGAGACGTTTCTTCAAAGAAGACACAGAGACGGCCAAGACGCACATGAAAAGCTGCTCAACATCACTAATTATTAGAGAAATGCAAATCAAAACTACAATGAGGGATCACCTCACACCTGTTAGAATCGGCATCATCAGAAAATCTACAACCAACAAACTCTGGGGAGGGTGTGGACAAAAGGAACCCTCTTCCACCATTGGTGGGAATGTAAATTGATACAGTGTCTATGGACAACAGTATGGAGTTTCGTTAAAAAAACTTGAAATAGAATTACCATATGATCCAGCAATCCTACTTCTGGGCATATACCAGAGAAAACCATAAATCAAAAAGGCACATTCACCACAAGGGTCATTGCAGCACTATTGACAATAGCCAGGTAATGGAAGCAACCTAAATACCCACAGACAGACGAATGGATAAAGATGTGGTACATATATAAAATGGAATATTACTCAGCCATAAGAAGGAATGAAACTGGGTCATTTGTAGAGACGTCGATGGATCTAGAGACTGTCATACAGAATGAAGTAAGTCAGAAAGAGAAAAACAAATATTGTATATTAATGCATATATGTGGAACCTAGACAAATGGTACAGATGAACTGGTTTGCAGGGAAGAAATAGAGACACAGAGGTAGAGAACAAACGGATGGACACCAAGTGTGGGAAGCCATGGGGTGGCGGTGGTGGGATGAGTCGGGAGATTGGGATTGACCTGTATACATGTATATGCATAAAATACATAACTAATAATAACCTGCTGTATAAAAAAATAAATAAAATTACATTTCAAAATTTTATAAAATAAAATTTAAAAATAGAAAAAAGGTCTTCCCTTCACACAGATGTATTTATATGAATGAACTATTGCCATGCTTATATCAATAAATACACAAAAGAGGAATAAAACCTAACTTGAACCAAAAAGGAAAAAATACCTGAACCCACCAGTTATACAGAGGAAAACCCTATCAGGGCACTTGCTCCAGCGGTAAACAATTCTGAAATTGGTCAGAGGTGGGGAATCATCTCCCGTACAGCCAGCAGCCCACCCCCCATGCAAGGAGCGTCCTCATTGCAAATCTGGGGGACAATGCCGAGGCATCTGTGAGTAAACGTGAGCAGAGCCCCAGGCCAGCTGCTGCTGAACTGTTCCCACCCTTCCCAGGTAAAACACCTGAATATGTACAAGGGCTTGAAAGCCTAGAGGAAGGGCCGTGGAGCCACACCAGCGGCAGCACGCAGGCCAACTTGGTGCCTGCAGGACAGCCAGGATGGTCCTGGCCCCGGGTGCTCTTCTAGAAGCTTTCCATTGCCCTGCCTGAGATACCCTTCCTGTCCAGGCCCCCACTGCTTTTTTCCTTCCTCACCTCTGTCCGGAGAGAAATTCCAGCGGAAGGTATGGGTGACACATCCTCTTCTTTACAGGTGGCAGCCTGGCAACCCCTGCAGAAAGTCCAGCAGAGCCCCACTCACAACGGGCCACCCACAAAGCCGTGGCCCCTCACTCCCTCCCACCAGCACAGCCCCGAGACTGCTGACGGGGCAGAGAATATGGAGTCAGGCACAGCTTCAGGGGCTATTGCTGCCTGGAGCGCTGTTTATATTGACCTCAACCCAGGCACACCTGAGGAGGGCCGGCCGGCAGGTTCAGGCTGCCCAGGTCAGCTAATCCTCAGCCCTCAGGGAATCACACTGTTGAAAATGGACCTCACTAAGGCAGAGTAGAAGCCAAGGAATAAAAGGACACAATGCCATTTGCAGCACTGTAGATGTGTCTAGAGGTAATCACGTGACTTGTAGTAAGTCAGAAAGTGAAAGACACATATCATATCATATCACTTATAGGTGTTACCTAAAAACGGATACCAGGGCAGATATTTCCACGGAGAAGGACAATCACAGATTCATTAAACAAACTTATGGTTCACCAATGGAAAGGCGTGAGGATTGGTTTCATTACGATATTGCGGTTAACAGACATACAAACACAGGTGACATATATAATCACCAAAGACCTATGGAATACCAAGAGAAGACGACTCAACATTCTGTCATAACGTACATGGGAAAAGGATCCCAGGAAGAACAGACATATGTGTATGTGTAAAAGAAGCACATCTTCCACACCTACCACAAGCCAAACATTGTAATCACACTTGCTGTAATCAAAAATAAAAAATTAAATTAAAAACACGAAGAAGAAGTAGTGAGACCAACTTGAGGGGCTTTCTCCTGGCACATTCCATTCTAAATTCCAATCTAGAACACGACTTCCATTGAGGCTCTGTTGCCCTAGTAACCAGATTTGGTAAGGGAGAACTGCTGCCACCTTGTGGCCGTTTCACACAACAGCAGCTTTAATCCCAGCGCTCATGGTCAGTTGGTATTCAAAATCATTGCAGACCTGTAAATGACACCTGCCCTGAAAACAAATCCTGGGGTCACATATCGACCGAAAAATTCAAAGGACGCCCATATTTCAAAACGACCGTTTCAAAAGGCATATTTTACGCACATTAGTGTTCTGCTTCTTTTTCTTTCTTTCTTTCTTTGTTAAAAAAACAGGAATGGAAAAAGGCATCCCTCAGAATGGGCGAAAATATTTGCAAACGAATCAATGGACAAAGGTTTAATCTCCAACATATATAAAGAGCTCATGCAGCTTAATATTGAAACAACAAACAACCCAATACAAAAATGGGCAGAAGATCTAAAGAGACGTTTCTTCAAAGAAGACACAGAGACGGCCAAGACGCACATGAAAAGCTGCTCAACATCACTAATTATTAGAGAAATGCAAATCAAAACTACAATGAGGGATCACCTCACACCTGTTAGAATCGGCATCATCAGAAAATCTACAACCAACAAACTCTGGGGAGGGTGTGGACAAAAGGAACCCTCTTCCACCATTGGTGGGAATGTAAATTGATACAGTGTCTATGGACAACAGTATGGAGTTTCGTTAAAAAAACTTGAAATAGAATTACCATATGATCCAGCAATCCTACTTCTGGGCATATACCAGAGAAAACCATAAATCAAAAAGGCACATTCACCACAAGGGTCATTGCAGCACTATTGACAATAGCCAGGTAATGGAAGCAACCTAAATACCCACAGACAGACGAATGGATAAAGATGTGGTACATATATAAAATGGAATATTACTCAGCCATAAGAAGGAATGAAACTGGGTCATTTGTAGAGACATCGATGGATCTAGAGACTGTCATACAGAATGAAGTAAGTCAGAAAGAGAAAAACAAATATTGTATATTAATGCATATATGTGGAACCTAGACAAATGGTACAGATGAACTGGTTTGCAGGGAAGAAATAGAGACACAGAGGTAGAGAACAAACGTATGGACACCAAGTGTGGGAAGCCATGGGGTGGCGGTGGTGGGATGAGTCGGGAGATTGGGATTGACCTGTATACATGTATATGCATAAAATACATAACTAATAATAACCTGCTGTATAAAAAAATAAATAAAATTACATTTCAAAATTTTATAAAATAAAATTTAAAAATAGAAAAAAGGTCTTCCCTTCACACAGATGTATTTATATGAATGAACTATTGCCATGCTTATATCAATAAATACACAAAAGAGGAATAAAACCTAACTTGAACCAAAAAGGAAAAAATACCTGAACCCACCAGTTATACAGAGGAAAACCCTATCAGGGCACTTGCTCCAGCGGTAAACAATTCTGAAATTGGTCAGAGGTGGGGAATCATCTCCCGTACAGCCAGCAGCCCACCCCCCATGCAAGGAGCGTCCTCATTGCAAATCTGGGGGACAATGCCGAGGCATCTGTGAGTAAACGTGAGCAGAGCCCCAGGCCAGCTGCTGCTGAACTGTTCCCACCCTTCCCAGGTAAAACACCTGAATATGTACAAGGGCTTGAAAGCCTAGAGGAAGGGCCGTGGAGCCACACCAGCGGCAGCACGCAGGCCAACTTGGTGCCTGCAGGACAGCCAGGATGGTCCTGGCCCCGGGTGCTCTTCTAGAAGCTTTCCATTGCCCTGCCTGAGATACCCTTCCTGTCCAGGCCCCCACTGCTTTTTTCCTTCCTCACCTCTGTCCGGAGAGAAATTCCAGCGGAAGGTATGGGTGACACATCCTCTTCTTTACAGGTGGCAGCCTGGCAACCCCTGCAGAAAGTCCAGCAGAGCCCCACTCACAACGGGCCACCCACAAAGCCGTGGCCCCTCACTCCCTCCCACCAGCACAGCCCCGAGACTGCTGACGGGGCAGAGAATATGGAGTCAGGCACAGCTTCAGGGGCTATTGCTGCCTGGAGCGCTGTTTATATTGACCTCAACCCAGGCACACCTGAGGAGGGCCGGCCGGCAGGTTCAGGCTGCCCAGGTCAGCTAATCCTCAGCCCTCAGGGAATCACACTGTTGAAAATGGACCTCACTAAGGCAGAGTAGAAGCCAAGGAATAAAAGGACACAATGCCATTTGCAGCACTGTAGATGTGTCTAGAGGTAATCACGTGACTTGTAGTAAGTCAGAAAGTGAAAGACACATATCATATCATATCACTTATAGGTGTTACCTAAAAACGGATACCAGGGCAGATATTTCCACGGAGAAGGACAATCACAGATTCATTAAACAAACTTATGGTTCACCAATGGAAAGGCGTGAGGATTGGTTTCATTACGATATTGGGGTTAACAGACATACAAACACAGGTGACATATATAATCACCAAAGACCTATGGAATACCAAGAGAAGACGACTCAACATTCTGTCATAACGTACATGGGTAAAGGATCCCAGGAAGAACAGACATATGTGTATGTGTAAAAGAAGCACATCTTCCACACCTACCACAAGCCAAACATTGTAATCACACTTGCTGTAATCAAAAATAAAAAATTAAATTAAAAACACGAAGAAGAAGTAGTGAGACCAACTTGAGGGGCTTTCTCCTGGCACATTCCATTCTAAATTCCAATCTAGAACACGACTTCCATTGAGGCTCTGTTGCCCTAGTAACCAGATTTGGTAAGGGAGAACTGCTGCCACCTTGTGGCCGTTTCACACAACAGCAGCTTTAATCCCAGCGCTCATGGTCAGTTGATATTCAAAATCATTGCAGACCTGTAAATGACACCTGCCCTGAAAACAAATCCTGGGGTCACATATCGACCGAAAAATTCAAAGGACGCCCATATTTCAAAACGACCGTTTCAAAAGGCATATTTTACGCACATTAGTGTTCTGCTTCTTTTTCTTTCTTTCTTTCTTTGTTAAAAAAACAGGAATGGAAAAAGGCATCCCTCAGAATGGGCGAAAATATTTGCAAACGAATCAATGGACAAAGGTTTAATCTCCAACATATATAAAGAGCTCATGGAGCTTAATATTAAAACAACAAACAACCCAATACAAAAATGGGCAGAAGATCTAAAGAGACGTTTCTTCAAAGAAGACACAGAGACGGCCAAGACGCACATGAAAAGCTGCTCAACATCACTAATTATTAGAGAAATGCAAATCAAAACTACAATGAGGGATCACCTCACACCTGTTAGAATCGGCATCATCAGAAAATCTACAACCAACAAACTCTGGGGAGGGTGTGGACAAAAGGAACCCTCTTCCACCATTGGTGGGAATGTAAATTGATACAGTGTCTATGGACAACAGTATGGAGTTTCGTTAAAAAAACTTGAAATAGAATTACCATATGATCCAGCAATCCTACTTCTGGGCATATACCAGAGAAAACCATAAATCAAAAAGGCACATTCACCACAAGGGTCATTGCAGCACTATTGACAATAGCCAGGTAATGGAAGCAACCTAAATACCCACAGACAGACGAATGGATAAAGATGTGGTACATATATAAAATGGAATATTACTCAGCCATAAGAAGGAATGAAACTGGGTCATTTGTAGAGACGTCGATGGATCTAGAGACTGTCATACAGAATGAAGTAAGTCAGAAAGAGAAAAACAAATATTGTATATTAATGCATATATGTGGAACCTAGACAAATGGTACAGATGAACTGGTTTGCAGGGAAGAAATAGAGACACAGAGGTAGAGAACAAACGTATGGACACCAAGTGTGGGAAGCCATGGGGTGGCGGTGGTGGGATGAGTCGGGAGATTGGGATTGACCTGTATACATGTATATGCATAAAATACATAACTAATAATAACCTGCTGTATAAAAAAATAAATAAAATTACATTTCAAAATTTTATAAAATAAAATTTAAAAATAGAAAAAAGGTCTTCCCTTCACACAGATGTATTTATATGAATGAACTATTGCCATGCTTATATCAATAAATACACAAAAGAGGAATAAAACCTAACTTGAACCAAAAAGGAAAAAATACCTGAACCCACCAGTTATACAGAGGAAAACCCTATCAGGGCACTTGCTCCAGCGGTAAACAATTCTGAAATTGGTCAGAGGTGGGGAATCATCTCCCGTACAGCCAGCAGCCCACCCCCCATGCAAGGAGCGTCCTCATTGCAAAGCTGGGGGACAATGCCGAGGCATCTGTGAGTAAACGTGAGCAGAGCCCCAGGCCAGCTGCTGCTGAACTGTCCCCACCCTTCCCAGGTAAAACACCTGAATATGTACAAGGGCTTGAAAGCCTAGAGGAAGGGCCGTGGAGCCACACCAGCGGCAGCACGCAGGCCAACTTGGTGCCTGCAGGACAGCCAGGAGGGTCCTGGCCCCGGGTGCTCTTCTAGAAGCTTTCCATTGCCCTGCCTGAGATACCCTTCCTGTCCAGGCCCCCACTGCTTTTTTCCTTCCTCACCTCTGTCCGGAGAGAAATTCCAGCGGAAGGTATGGGTGACACATCCTCTTCTTTACAGGTGGCAGCCTGGCAACCCCTGCAGAAAGTCCAGCAGAGCCCCACTCACAACGGGCCACCCACAAAGCCGTGGCCCCTCACTCCCTCCCACCAGCACAGCCCCGAGACTGCTGACGGGGCAGAGAATATGGAGTCAGGCACAGCTTCAGGGGCTATTGCTGCCTGGAGCGCTGTTTATATTGACCTCAACCCAGGCACACCTGAGGAGGGCCGGCCGGCAGGTTCAGGCTGCCCAGGTCAGCTAATCCTCAGCCCTCAGGGAATCACACTGTTGAAAATGGACCTCACTAAGGCAGAGTAGAAGCCAAGGAATAAAAGGACACAATGCCATTTGCAGCACTGTAGATGTGTCTAGAGGTAATCACGTGACTTGTAGTAAGTCAGAAAGTGAAAGACACATATCATATCATATCACTTATAGGTGTTACCTAAAAACGGATACCAGGGCAGATATTTCCACGGAGAAGGACAATCACAGATTCATTAAACAAACTTATGGTTCACCAATGGAAAGGCGTGAGGATTGGTTTCATTACGATATTGCGGTTAACAGACATACAAACACAGGTGACATATATAATCACCAAAGACCTATGGAATACCAAGAGAAGACGACTCAACATTCTGTCATAACGTACATGGGAAAAGGATCCCAGGAAGAACAGACATATGTGTATGTGTAAAAGAAGCACATCTTCCACACCTACCACAAGCCAAACATTGTAATCACACTTGCTGTAATCAAAAATAAAAAATTAAATTAAAAACACGAAGAAGAAGTAGTGAGACCAACTTGAGGGGCTTTCTCCTGGCACATTCCATTCTAAATTCCAATCTAGAACACGACTTCCATTGAGGCTCTGTTGCCCTAGTAACCAGATTTGGTAAGGGAGAACTGCTGCCACCTTGTGGCCGTTTCACACAACAGCAGCTTTAATCCCAGCGCTCATGGTCAGTTGATATTCAAAATCATTGCAGACCTGTAAATGACACCTGCCCTGAAAACAAATCCTGGGGTCACATATCGACCGAAAAATTCAAAGGACGCCCATATTTCAAAACGACCGTTTCAAAAGGCATATTTTACGCACATTAGTGTTCTGCTTCTTTTTCTTTCTTTCTTTCTTTGTTAAAAAAACAGGAATGGAAAAAGGCATCCCTCAGAATGGGCGAAAATATTTGCAAACGAATCAATGGACAAAGGTTTAATCTCCAACATATATAAAGAGCTCATGGAGCTTAATATTAAAACAACAAACAACCCAATACAAAAATGGGCAGAAGATCTAAAGAGACGTTTCTTCAAAGAAGACACAGAGACGGCCAAGACGCACATGAAAAGCTGCTCAACATCACTAATATTAGAGAAATGCAAATCAAAACTACAATGAGGGATCACCTCACACCTGTTAGAATCGGCATCATCAGAAAATCTACAACCAACAAACTCTGGGGAGGGTGTGGACAAAAGGAACCCTCTTCCACCATTGGTGGGAATGTAAATTGATACAGTGTCTATGGACAACAGTATGGAGTTTCGTTAAAAAAACTTGAAATAGAATTACCATATGATCCAGCAATCCTACTTCTGGGCATATACCAGAGAAAACCATAAATCAAAAAGGCACATTCACCACAAGGGTCATTGCAGCACTATTGACAATAGCCAGGTAATGGAAGCAACCTAAATACCCACAGACAGACGAATGGATAAAGATGTGGTACATATATAAAATGGAATATTACTCAGCCATAAGAAGGAATGAAACTGGGTCATTTGTAGAGACGTCGATGGATCTAGAGACTGTCATACAGAATGAAGTAAGTCAGAAAGAGAAAAACAAATATTGTATATTAATGCATATATGTGGAACCTAGACAAATGGTACAGATGAACTGGTTTGCAGGGAAGAAATAGAGACACAGAGGTAGAGAACAAACGTATGGACACCAAGTGTGGGAAGCCATGGGGTGGCGGTGGTGGGATGAGTCGGGAGATTGGGATTGACCTGTATACATGTATATGCATAAAATACATAACTAATAATAACCTGCTGTATAAAAAAATAAATAAAATTACATTTCAAAATTTTATAAAATAAAATTTAAAAATAGAAAAAAGGTCTTCCCTTCACACAGATGTATTTATATGAATGAACTATTGCCATGCTTATATCAATAAATACACAAAAGAGGAATAAAACCTAACTTGAACCAAAAAGGAAAAAATACCTGAACCCACCAGTTATACAGAGGAAAACCCTATCAGGGCACTTGCTCCAGCGGTAAACAATTCTGAAATTGGTCAGAGGTGGGGAATCATCTCCCGTACAGCCAGCAGCCCACCCCCCATGCAAGGAGCGTCCTCATTGCAAAGCTGGGGGACAATGCCGAGGCATCTGTGAGTAAACGTGAGCAGAGCCCCAGGCCAGCTGCTGCTGAACTGTCCCCACCCTTCCCAGGTAAAACACCTGAATATGTACAAGGGCTTGAAAGCCTAGAGGAAGGGCCGTGGAGCCACACCAGCGGCAGCACGCAGGCCAACTTGGTGCCTGCAGGACAGCCAGGAGGGTCCTGGCCCCGGGTGCTCTTCTAGAAGCTTTCCATTGCCCTGCCTGAGATACCCTTCCTGTCCAGGCCCCCACTGCTTTTTTCCTTCCTCACCTCTGTCCGGAGAGAAATTCCAGCGGAAGGTATGGGTGACACATCCTCTTCTTTACAGGTGGCAGCCTGGCAACCCCTGCAGAAAGTCCAGCAGAGCCCCACTCACAACGGGCCACCCACAAAGCCGTGGCCCCTCACTCCCTCCCACCAGCACAGCCCCGAGACTGCTGACGGGGCAGAGAATATGGAGTCAGGCACAGCTTCAGGGGCTATTGCTGCCTGGAGCGCTGTTTATATTGACCTCAACCCAGGCACACCTGAGGAGGGCCGGCCGGCAGGTTCAGGCTGCCCAGGTCAGCTAATCCTCAGCCCTCAGGGAATCACACTGTTGAAAATGGACCTCACTAAGGCAGAGTAGAAGCCAAGGAATAAAAGGACACAATGCCATTTGCAGCACTGTAGATGTGTCTAGAGGTAATCACGTGACTTGTAGTAAGTCAGAAAGTGAAAGACACATATCATATCATATCACTTATAGGTGTTACCTAAAAACGGATACCAGGGCAGATATTTCCACGGAGAAGGACAATCACAGATTCATTAAACAAACTTATGGTTCACCAATGGAAAGGTGTGAGGATTGGTTTCATTACGATATAGGGGTTAACAGACATACAAACACAGGTGACATATATAATCACCAAAGACCTTGGAATACCAAGAGAAGACTACTCAACATTCTGTCATAACGTACATGGGAAAAGGATCCCAGGAAGAACAGACATATGTGTATGTATAAAAGAAGCACATCTTCCACACCTACCACAAGCCAAACATTGTAACCAAACTTGCTGTAATAAAAAATAAAAAATTAAATTAAAAACACGAAGAAATAGTGAGACGAACTTGAGGGGCTTTCTCCTGGCACATTCCATTCTAAATTCCAATCTAGAACAGGACTTCCATTGAGGCTCTGTTGCCCTAGTAACCAGATGTGTTAAGGGAGAACTGCTGCCAGCTAGTGGCCGTTTCACACAACAGCAGCTTTAATCCCAGGGCTAATTGTCAGTTGATATTCAAAATCATTGCAGGCCTGTAAATGACACCTGCCCTGAAAACAAATCCTGGGGCCACATATCGACCAAAAAATTTAAAGGACGTCCATATTTCAAAACGACCGTTTCAAAAGGCATATTTTATGCACATTAGTGTTCTGCTTCTTTTTCTTTCTTTCTTTTTTGGTTAAAAACACGGGAATGGAAAAAGGCATCCCTCAGAAGGGGCGAAAATAGTTGCAAACGAATCAATGGACAAAGGTTTAATCTCCAATATATATAAAGAGCTCATGCAGCTTATTAAGAAAACAAACAACCCAATACAAAAATGGGCAGAAGATCTAAAGAGACGTTTCTTCAAAGAAGACACAGAGATGGCCAAGACGCACATGAAAAGCTGCTCAAGAGCACTAATTATTAGAGAAATGCAAATCAAAACTACAATGAGGTATCACCTCACACCTGTTAGAATCGGCATCATCAGAAAATCTACAAACAACAAATTCTGGGGAGGGTGTGGACAAAAGGAGCCCTCTTCCACTATTGGTGGGAATGTAAATTGATACAGTCACTATGGAGAACAGTATGGAGTTTCCTTTATAAAACTAGAAATAGAATTACCATCTGACCCAGCAATCCCACTTTTGGGCATATACCCAGAGACAACCATAAATCAAAAAGGCACATTCACCACAAGGTTCATTGCAGCACTATTTACAATAGCCAGGTAATGGAAGCAACCTAAATGCCCACAGACAGATGAATGGATAAAGATGGGGTACATATATAAAATGGAATATTACTCGGCCATAAAAAGGAATGAAACTGGGTCATTTGTAGAGACATCGATGGATCTAGAGACTGTCATACAGAATGAAGTAAGTCAGAAAGAGGAAAACAAATATTGTATATTAATGCATATATGTGGAACCTAAAAACTGGTACAGATGAACTGGTTTGCAGGGAAGAAATAGAGACACAGAGGTAGAGAACAAACGTATGGACACCAAGTGTGGGAAGCCATGGGGTGGTGGTGGTGGGATGAGTTGGGAGTTTGCGATTGACCTGTATACATGTATATGCATAAAATACATAACTAATAATAACCCGCTGTATAAAAAAGTAAATAAAATTAAATTTCAAAATTTTAAAATATAAAATTTAAAAATAAAACAGAAAAAAGTTCTTCCCTTCACACAGATGTATTTATAGGAATGAATTATTTCCATGCTTATATCTATAAATACATAAAAGAGGAATAAAATCTAACTTGAACCATAAACGAAAAAAAACCCTGAACCCACCAGTTTTACAGAGGAAAACCCTATCAGGGCACTTGCTCCAGCGGTAAACAATTCTGAAATTGGTCAGAGGTGGGGAATCATCTCCCATACAGCCAGCAACCCACCCCCCATGCAAGGAGCGTCCTCATTGCAAAGCTGTGGGACCGTGCCGAGGCATCTCTGAATACAGGTGAGCTGAGCCCCAGGCCAGCTGCTGCTGAACTGTTCCCACCCTTCCCAGTTAAACACCTGAATATGTACAAAGGCTTGAAAGCCTAGAGGAAGGGACGTGGAGCCACACCAGCGACAGCACGCAGGCCAACTTGGTGACTGCAGGCCAGCCAGGGTGATCCTGGCCCCGGGCGCTCTTCCGGAAGCTTTCCATTGTCCTGCCTGAGATACCCCTCTTGTCCCGGCCCCCACTGCTTTCTTCCTTCCTCACCTCTGTCCGGAGAGAAATTCCAGCGGAAGGTATGGGTGACACATCCTCTTCTTTACAGGTGGCAGCCTGGCAACTACTGCAGAAAGGCCAGCAGAACCCCACTCACACCGGGCCACCAACAAAGCTGTGGCCCCTCACTCCCTCCCACCAGCACAGCCCCGAGACTGCTGACGGGGCAGAGAATATGGAGTCAGGCACAGCTTCAGGGGCTATTGCTGCCTGGAGCGCTGTTTATATTGACCTCAACCAGGCAGACCTGGGGAGGGCCGGCCGGCAGGGTAAGGCTGCCCAGGTCAGCTAATCCACAACCCTCAGGGAATCACATTGTTGAAAATGGACCTCGCTAAGGCAGAATAGAAGCCAAGGAAAATAAGGACACAATGCCATTTGCAGCACCGTAGATGAGTCTAGAGGTAATCACGTGACTTGGAGTAAGTCAGAAAGTGAAAGACACATATCATTTCATATCACTTATAGGTGTTACCTAAAATAGAAACCAGGGCAGTCATTTCCACTGAGAAGTGCAATCATAGATTCATTCAACAAACTTATGGTTCACCAATGGAAAGGTGTGAGGATTGGTTTCATTACGATATCGGGGTTAACAGACATATACAAACAGAGGTGACATATATAATCACCAAAGACCTACGGAATACCAAGAGAAGACTACTCAACATTCTGTCATAACGTACATGGGAAAAGGATCCCAGGAAGAACAGACATCTGTATATGTGTAAAAGAACCACATCTTCCACACCTACAACAAGCCAAACATTGTAATCAAACTTGCTATAATAAAAAATAAAAAAAATTAAATTAAAAATACGAACAAGAAATAGGGAGTCACACTTGAGGGGCTTTCTCCTGGCACATTCCATTCAAAATTCCAATCTAGAACACGACATCCATTGAGGCTCTGTTGCCCTAGTAAACAGATGTGTTAAGGGAGAACTGCTGCCACCTAGTGGCCGTTTCACACAACAGCAGCTTTTATCCCAGTGCTAAGGTCAGTTGATATTCAAAATCATTGCAGGCCTGTAAATGACACCTGCCCTGAAAACAAATCCTGGGGCCACAAATCGACCAAAAAATTTAAAGGACGTCCATATTTCAAAACGACCATTTCAAAAGGCATATTTTATGCACATTAGTGTTCTGCTCCTTTTTCTTTCTTTCTTTTTTGGTTAAAAACACGGGAATGGAAAAACGCATCCCTCAGAAGGGGCGAAAATAGTTGCAAACGAATCAATGGACAAAGGTTTAATCTCCAATATATATAAACAGCTCATGCAGCTTATTAAGAAAACAAACAACCCAATACAAAAATGGGCAGAAGATCTAAAGTGACGTTTCTTCAAAGAAGACACAGAGATGGCCAAGACGCACATGAAAAGCTGCTCAAGAGCACTAATTATTAGAGAAATGCAAATCAAAACTACAATGAGGTATCACATCACACCTGTTAGAATCGGCATCATCAGAAAATCTACAAACAACAAATTCTGGGGAGGGTGTGGACAAAAGGAGCCCTCTTCCACTATTGGTGGGAATGTAAATTGATACAGTCACTATGGAGAACAGTATGGAGTTTCCTTTAAAAAACTAGAAATAGAATTACTATCTGACCCAGCAATCCCACTTATGGGCATATACCCAGAGACAACCATAAATCAAAAAGGCACATTCACCACAAGGTTCATTGCAGCACTATTTACAATAGCCAGGTAATGGAAGCAACCTAAATGCCCACAGACAGATGAATGGATAAAGATGGGGTACATATATAAAATGGAATATTACTCGGCCATAAAAAGGAATGAAACTGGGTCATTTGTAGAGACATCGATGGATCTAGAGACTGTCATACAGAATGAAGTAAGTCAGAAAGAGGAAAACAAATATTGTATATTAATGCATATATGTGGAACCTAAAAAATGGTACAGATGAACTGGTTTGCAGGGAAGAAATAGAGACACAGAGGTAGAGAACAAACGTATGGACACCAAGTGTGGGAAGCCCTGGGGTGGTGGTGGTGGGATGAGTTGGGAGTTTGCGATTGACCTGTATACATGTATATGCATAAAATACATAACTAATAATAACCCGCTGTATAAAAAAGTAAATAAAATTAAATTTCAAAATTTTAAAATATAAAATTTAAAAATAAAACAGAAAAAAGTTCTTCCCTTCACACAGATGTATTTATAGGAATGAATTATTTCCATGCTTATATCTATAAATACATAAAAGAGGAATAAAATCTAACTTGAACCATAAACGAAAAAAAACCCTGAACCCACCAGTTTTACAGAGGAAAACCCTATCAGGGCACTTGCTCCAGCGGTAAACAATTCTGAAATTGGTCAGAGGTGGGGAATCATCTCCCATACAGCCAGCAACCCACCCCCCATGCAAGGAGCGTCCTCATTGCAAAGCTGGGGGACCGTGCCGAGGCATCTCTGAATACAGGTGAGCTGAGCCCCAGGCCAGCTGCTGCTGAACTGTTCCAAACCTTCCCAGTTAAACACCTGAATATGTACAAAGGCTTGAAAGCCTAGAGAAAGGGCCGTGGAGCCACACCAGCGACAGTACGCAGGCCAACTTGGTGACTGCAGGCCAGCCAGGGTGATCCTGGCCCCGGGCGCTCTTCCGGAAGCTTTCCATTGTCCTGCCTGAGATACCCCTCTTATCCCGGCCCCCACTGCTTTTTTCCTTCCTCACCTCTGTCCGGAGAGAAATTCCAGCGGAAGGTATGGGTGACACATCCTCTTCTTTACAGGTGGCAGCCTGGCAACTCCTGCAGAAAGGCCAGCAGAACCCCACTCACACCGGGCCACCAACAAAGCTGTGGCCCCTCACTCCCTCCCACCAGCACAGCCCCGAGACTGCTGACGGGGCAGAGAATATGGAGTCAGGCACAGCTTCAGGGGCTATTGCTGCCTGGAGCGCTGTTTATATTGACCTCAACGAGGCAGACCTGGGGAGGGCCGGCCGGCAGGGTAAGGCTGCCCAGGTCAGCTAATCCACAACCCTCAGGGAATCACATTGTTGAAAATGGACCTCGCTAAGGCAGAATAGAAGCCAAGGAAAATAAGGACACAATGCCATTTGCAGCACCATAGATGAATCTAGAGGTAATCACGTGACTTGGAGTAAGTCAGAAAGTGAAAGACACATATCATTTCATATCACTTATAGGTGTTACCTAAAATAGAAACCAGGGCAGTCATTTCCACTGAGAAGTGCAATCATAGATTCATTAAACAAACTTATGGTTCACCAATGGAAAGGTGTGAGGATTGGTTTCATTACGATATCGGGGTTAACAGACATATACAAACAGAGGTGACATATATAATCACCAAAGACCTACGGAATACCAAGAGAAGACTACTCAACATTCTGTCATAACGTACATGGGAAAAGGATCCCAGGAAGAACAGACATCTGTATATGTGTAAAAGAACCACATCTTCCACACCTACAACAAGCCAAACATTGTAATCAAACTTGCTATAATAAAAAATAAAAAAAATTAAATTAAAAATACGAACAAGAAATAGGGAGTCACACTTGAGGGGCTTTCTCCTGGCACATTCCATTCAAAATTCCAATCTAGAACACGACATCCATAGAGGCTCTGTTGCCCTAGTAACCAGATGTGTTAAGGGAGAACTGGTGCCACCTAGTGGCCGTTTCACACAACAGCAGCTTTTATCCCAGTGCTAAGGTCAGATGATATTCAAAATCATTGCAGGCCTGTAAATGACACCTGCCCTGAAAACAAATCCTGGGGCCACATATCGACCAAAAAATTTAAAGGACGTCCATATTTCAAAACGACCATTTCAAAAGGCATATTTTATGCACATTAGTGTTCTGCTCCTTTTTCTTTCTTTCTTTTTTGGTTAAAAACACGGGAATGGAAAAACGCATCCCTCAGAAGGGGCGAAAATAGTTGCAAACGAATCAATGGACAAAGGTTTAATCTTCAATATATATAAACAGCTCATGCAGCTTATTAAGAAAACAAACAACCCAATACAAAAATGGGCAGAAGATCTAAAGAGACGTTTCTTCAAAGAAGACACAGAGATGGCCAAGACGCACATGAAAAGCTGCTCAAGAGCACTAATTATTAGAGAAATGCAAATCAAAACTACAATGAGGTATCACCTCACACCTGTTAGAATCGGCATCATCAGAAAATCTACAAACAACAAATTCTGGGGAGGGTGTGGCCAAAAGGAGCCCTCTTCCACTATTGGTGGGAATGTAAATTGATACAGTCACTATGGAGAACAGTATGGAGTTTCCTTTAAAAAACTAGAAATAGAATTACCATCTGACCCAGCAATCCCACTTCTGGGCATATACCCAGAGTCAACCATAAATCAAAAAGGCACATTCACCACAAGGTTCATTGCAGCACTATTTACAATAGCCAGGTAATGGAAGCAACCTAAATGCCCACAGACAGATGAATGGATAAAGATGGGGTACATATATAAAATGGAATATTACTCGGCCATAAAAAGGAATGAAACTGGGTCATTAGTAGAGACATCGATGGATCTAGAGACTGTCATACAGAATGAAGTAAGTCAGAAAGAGGAAAACAAATATTGTATATTAATGCATATATGTGGAACCTAAAAAATGGTACAGATGAACTGGTTTGCAGGGAAGAAATAGAGACACAGAGGTAGAGAACAAACGTATGGACACCAAGTGTGGGAAGCCCTGGGGTGGTGGTGGTGGGATGAGTTGGGAGTTTGCGATTGACCTGTATACATGTATATGCATAAAATACATAACTAATAATAACCCGCTGTATAAAAAAGTAAATAAAATTAAATTTCAAAATTTTAAAATATAAAATTTAAAAATAAAACAGAAAAAAGTTCTTCCCTTCACACAGATGTATTTATAGGAATGAATTATTTCCATGCTTATATCTATAAATACATAAAAGAGGAATAAAATCTAACTTGAACCATAAACGAAAAAAAACCCTGAACCCACCAGTTTTATAGAGGAAAACCCTATCAGGGCACTTGCTCCAGCGGTAAACAATTCTGAAATTGGTCAGAGGTGGGGAATCATCTCCCATACAGCCAGCAACCCACCCCCCATGCAAGGAGCGTCCTCATTGCAAAGCTGGGGGACCGTGCCGAGGCATCTCTGAAGAAAGGTGAGCTGAGCCCCAGGCCAGTTGTTGCTGAACTGTTCCCACCCTTCCCAGGTAAAACACCTGAATATGTACAAAGGCTTGAAAGCCTAGAGGAAGGGCCGTGGAGCCACACCAGCGACAGCACGCAGGCCAACTTGGTGACTGCAGGCCAGCCAGGATGATCCTGGCCCCGGGCGCTCTTCCGGAAGCTTTCCATTGTCCTGCCTGTGATACCCCTCTTGTCCCGGCCCCCACTGCTTTTTTCCTTCCTCACCTCTGTCCGGAGAGAAATTCCAGCGGAAGGTATGGGTGACACATCCTCTTCTTTACAGGTGGCAGCCTGGCAACTCCTGCAGAAAGGCCAGCAGAACCCCACTCTCACCGGGCCACCAACAAAGCTGTGGCCCCTCACTCCCTCCCACCAGCACAGCCCCGAGACTGCTGACGGGGCAGAGAATATGGAGTCAGGCACAGCTTCAGGGGCTATTGCTGCCTGGAGCGCTGTTTATATTGACCTCAACCAGGCAGACCTGGGGAGGGCCGGCCGGGAGGGTAAGGCTGCCCAGGTCAGCTAATCCACAACCCTCAGGGAATCACATTGTTGAAAATGGACCTCGCTAAGGCAGAATAGAGGCCAAGGAAAATTAGGACACAATGCCATTTGCAGCACAGTAGATGAGTCTAGAGGTAATCACGTGACTTGGAGTAAGTCAGAAAGTGAAAGACACATATCATTTCATATCACTTATAGGTGTTACCTAAAATAGAAACCAGGGCAGTCATTTCCACTGAGAAGTGCAATCACAGATTCATTAAACAAACTTATGGTTCACCAATGGAAAGGTGTGAGGATTGGTTTCATTACGATATCGGGGTTAACAGACATATACAAATAGAGGTGACATATATAATCACCAAAGACCTACGGAATACCAAGAGAAGACTACTCAACATTCTGTCATAACGTACATGGGAAAAGGATCCCAGGAAGAACAGACATCTGTATATGTGTAAAAGAACCACATCTTCCACACCTACAACAAGCCAAACATTGTAATCAAACTTGCTATAATAAAAAATAAAAAAATTAAATTAAAAATACGAACAAGAAGTAGGGAGTCAAACTTGAGGGGCTTTCTCCTGGCACATTCCATTCAAAATTCCAATCTAGAACACGACGACGTCCATTGAGGCTCTGTTGCCCTAGTAACCAGATGTGTTAAGGGAGAACTGGTGCCACCTAGTGGCCGTTTCACACAACAGCAGCTTTAATCCCAGGGCTAATGGTCAGTTGATATTCAAAATCATTGCAGGCCTGTAAATGACACCTGCCCTGAAAACAAATCCTGGGGCCACATATCGACCAAAAAATTTAAAGGACGTCCATATTTCAAAACGACCATTTCAAAAGGCATATTTTATGCACATTAGTGTTCTGCTCCTTTTTCTTTCTTTCTTTTTTGGTTAAAAACACGGGAATGGAAAAACGCATCCCTCAGAAGGGGCGAAAATAGTTGCAAACGAATCAATGGACAAAGGCTTAATCTCCAATATATATAAACAGCTCATGCAGCTTATTAAGAAAACAAACAACCCAATACAAAAATGGGCAGAAGATCTAAAGAGACGTTTCTTCAAAGAAGACACAGAGATGGCCAAGACGCACATGAAAAGCTGCTCAAGAGCACTAATTATTAGAGAAATGCAAATCAAAACTACAATGAGGTATCACATCACACCTGTTAGAATCGGCATCATCAGAAAATCTACAAACAACAAATTCTGGGGAGGGTGTGGACAAAAGGAGCCCTCTTCCACTATTGGTGGGAATGTAAATTGATACAGTCACTATGGAGAACAGTATGGAGTTTCCTTTAAAAAACTAGAAATAGAATTACTATCTGACCCAGCAATCCCACTTATGGGCATATACCCAGAGACAACCATAAATCAAAAAGGCACATTCACCACAAGGTTCATTGCAGCACTATTTACAATAGCCAGGTAATGGAAGCAACCTAAATGCCCACAGACAGATGAATGGATAAAGATGGGGTACATATATAAAATGGAATATTACTCGGCCATAAAAAGGAATGAAACTGGGTCATTTGTAGAGACATCGATGGATCTAGAGACTGTCATACAGAATGAAGTAAGTCAGAAAGAGGAAAACAAATATTGTATATTAATGCATATATGTGGAACCTAAAAAATGGTACAGATGAACTGGTTTGCAGGGAAGAAATAGAGACACAGAGGTAGAGAACAAACGTATGGACACCAAGTGTGGGAAGCCCTGGGGTGGTGGTGGTGGGATGAGTTGGGAGTTTGCGATTGACCTGTATACATGTATATGCATAAAATACATAACTAATAATAACCCGCTGTATAAAAAGGTAAATAAAATTAAATTTCAAAATTTTAAAATATAAAATTTAAAAATAAAACAGAAAAAAGTTCTTCCCTTCACACAGATGTATTTATAGGAATGAATTATTTCCATGCTTATATCTATAAATACATAAAAGAGGAATAAAATCTAACTTGAACCATAAACGAAAAAAAACCCTGAACCCACCAGTTTTACAGAGGAAAACCCTATCAGGGCACTTGCTCCAGCGGTAAACAATTCTGAAATTGGTCAGAGGTGGGGAATCATCTCCCATACAGCCAGCAACCCACCCCCCATGCAAGGAGCGTCCTCATTGCAAAGCTCAGGGACCGTGCCGAGGCATCTCTGAAGAAAGGTGAGCTGAGCCCCAGGCCAGTTGCTGCTGAACTGTTCCCACCCTTCCCAGGTAAAACACCTGAATATGTACAAAGGCTTGAAAGCCTAGAGGAAGGGCCGTGGAGCCACACCAGCGACAGCACGCAGGCCAACTTGGTGACTGCAGGCCAGCCAGGATGATCCTGGCCCCGGGCGCTCTTCCGGAAGCTTTCCATTGTCCTGCCTGTGATACCCCTCTTGTCCCGGCCCCCACTGCTTTTTTCCTTCCTCACCTCTGTCCGGAGAGAAATTCCAGCGGGAGGTATGGGTGACACATCCTCTTCTTTACAGGTGGCAGCCTGGCAACTCCTGCAGAAAGGCCAGCAGAACCCCACTCTCACCGGGCCACCAACAAAGCTGTGGCCCCTCACTCCCTCCCACCAGCACAGCCCCGAGACTGCTGACGGGGCAGAGAATATGGAGTCAGGCACAGCTTCAGGGGCTATTGCTGCCTGGAGCGCTGTTTATATTGACCTCAACCAGGCAGACCTGGGGAGGGCCGGCCGGGAGGGTAAGGCTGCCCAGGTCAGCTAATCCACAACCCTCAGGGAATCACATTGTTGAAAATGGACCTCGCTAAGGCAGAATAGAGGCCAAGGAAAATTAGGACACAATGCCATTTGCAGCACAGTAGATGAGTCTAGAGGTAATCACGTGACTTGGAGTAAGTCAGAAAGTGAAAGACACATATCATTTCATATCACTTATAGGTGTTACCTAAAATAGAAACCAGGGCAGTCATTTCCACTGAGAAGTGCAATCACAGATTCATTAAACAAACTTATGGTTCACCAATGGAAAGGTGTGAGGATTGGTTTCATTACGATATCGGGGTTAACAGACATATACAAATAGAGGTGACATATATAATCACCAAAGACCTACGGAATACCAAGAGAAGACTACTCAACATTCTGTCATAACGTACATGGGAAAAGGATCCCAGGAAGAACAGACATCTGTATATGTGTAAAAGAACCACATCTTCCACACCTACAACAAGCCAAACATTGTAATCAAACTTGCTATAATAAAAAATAAAAAAATTAAATTAAAAATACGAACAAGAAGTAGGGAGTCAAACTTGAGGGGCTTTCTCCTGGCACATTCCATTCAAAATTCCAATCTAGAACACGACGACGTCCATTGAGGCTCTGTTGCCCTAGTAACCAGATGTGTTAAGGGAGAACTGGTGCCACCTAGTGGCCGTTTCACACAACAGCAGCTTTAATCCCAGGGCTAATGGTCAGTTGATATTCAAAATCATTGCAGGCCTGTAAATGACACCTGCCCTGAAAACAAATCCTGGGGCCACATATCGACCAAAAAATTTAAAGGACGTCCATATTTCAAAACGACCATTTCAAAAGGCATATTTTATGCACATTAGTGTTCTGCTCCTTTTTCTTTCTTTCTTTTTTGGTTAAAAACACGGGAATGGAAAAACGCATCCCTCAGAAGGGGCGAAAATAGTTGCAAACGAATCAATGGACAAAGGCTTAATCTCCAATATATATAAACAGCTCATGCAGCTTATTAAGAAAACAAACAACCCAATACAAAAATGGGCAGAAGATCTAAAGAGACGTTTCTTCAAAGAAGACACAGAGATGGCCAAGACGCACATGAAAAGCTGCTCAAGAGCACTAATTATTAGAGAAATGCAAATCAAAACTACAATGAGGTATCACATCACACCTGTTAGAATCGGCATCATCAGAAAATCTACAAACAACAAATTCTGGGGAGGGTGTGGACAAAAGGAGCCCTCTTCCACTATTGGTGGGAATGTAAATTGATACAGTCACTATGGAGAACAGTATGGAGTTTCCTTTAAAAAACTAGAAATAGAATTACTATCTGACCCAGCAATCCCACTTATGGGCATATACCCAGAGACAACCATAAATCAAAAAGGCACATTCACCACAAGGTTCATTGCAGCACTATTTACAATAGCCAGGTAATGGAAGCAACCTAAATGCCCACAGACAGATGAATGGATAAAGATGGGGTACATATATAAAATGGAATATTACTCGGCCATAAAAAGGAATGAAACTGGGTCATTTGTAGAGACATCGATGGATCTAGAGACTGTCATACAGAATGAAGTAAGTCAGAAAGAGGAAAACAAATATTGTATATTAATGCATATATGTGGAACCTAAAAAATGGTACAGATGAACTGGTTTGCAGGGAAGAAATAGAGACACAGAGGTAGAGAACAAACGTATGGACACCAAGTGTGGGAAGCCCTGGGGTGGTGGTGGTGGGATGAGTTGGGAGTTTGCGATTGACCTGTATACATGTATATGCATAAAATACATAACTAATAATAACCCGCTGTATAAAAAGGTAAATAAAATTAAATTTCAAAATTTTAAAATATAAAATTTAAAAATAAAACAGAAAAAAGTTCTTCCCTTCACACAGATGTATTTATAGGAATGAATTATTTCCATGCTTATATCTATAAATACATAAAAGAGGAATAAAATCTAACTTGAACCATAAACGAAAAAAAACCCTGAACCCACCAGTTTTACAGAGGAAAACCCTATCAGGGCACTTGCTCCAGCGGTAAACAATTCTGAAATTGGTCAGAGGTGGGGAATCATCTCCCATACAGCCAGCAACCCACCCCCCATGCAAGGAGCGTCCTCATTGCAAAGCTCAGGGACCGTGCCGAGGCATCTCTGAAGAAAGGTGAGCTGAGCCCCAGGCCAGTTGCTGCTGAAATGTTCCCACCCTTCCCAGGTAAAACACCTGAATATGTACAAAGGCTTGAAAGCCTAGAGGAAGGGCCGTGGAGCCACACCAGCGACAGCACGCAGGCCAACTTGGTGACTGCAGGCCAGCCAGGATGATCCTGGCCCCGGGCGCTCTTCCGGAAGCTTTCCATTGTCCTGCCTGTGATACCCCTCTTGTCCCGGCCCCCACTGCTTTTTTCCTTCCTCACCTCTGTCCGGAGAGAAATTCCAGCGGAAGGTATGGGTGACACATCCTCTTCTTTACAGGTGGCAGCCTGGCAACTCCTGCAGAAAGGCCAGCAGAACCCCACTCACACCGGGCCACCAACAAAGCTGTGGCCCCTCACTCGCTCCCACCAGCACAGCCCCGAGACTGCTGACGGGGCAGAGAATATGGAGTCAGGCACAGCTTCAGGGGCTATTGCTGCCTGGAGCGCTGTTTATATTGACCTCAACCAGGCAGACCTGGGGAGGGCCGGCCGGGAGGGTAAGGCTGCCCAGGTCAGCTAATCCACAACCCTCAGGGAATCACATTGTTGAAAATGGACCTCACTAAGGCAGAATAGAGGCCAAGGAAAATTAGGACACAATGCCATTTGCAGCACAGTAGATGAGTCTAGAGGTAATCACGTGACTTGGAGTAAGTCAGAAAGTGAAAGACACATATCATTTCATATCACTTATAGGTGTTACCTAAAATAGAAACCAGGGCAGTCATTTCCACTGAGAAGTGCAATCACAGATTCATTAAACAAACTTATGGTTCACCAATGGAAAGGTGTGAGGATTGGTTTCATTACGATATCGGGGTTAACAGACATATACAAATAGAGGTGACATATATAATCACCAAAGACCTACGGAATACCAAGAGAAGACTACTCAACATTCTGTCATAACGTACATGGGAAAAGGATCCCAGGAAGAACAGACATCTGTATATGTGTAAAAGAACCACATCTTCCACACCTACAACAAGCCAAACATTGTAATCAAACTTGCTATAATAAAAAATAAAAAAATTAAATTAAAAATACGAACAAGAAGTAGGGAGTCAAACTTGAGGGGCTTTCTCCTGGCACATTCCATTCAAAATTCCAATCTAGAACACGACGACGTCCATTGAGGCTCTGTTGCCCTAGTAACCAGATGTGTTAAGGGAGAACTGCTGCCAGCTAGTGGCCGTTTCACACAACAGCAGCTTTAATCCCAGGGCTAATGGTCAGTTGATATTCAAAATCATTGCAGGCCTGTAAATGACACCTGCCCTGAAAACAAATCCTGGGGCCACATATCGACCAAAAAATTTAAAGGACGTCCATATTTCAAAACGACCATTTCAAAAGGCATATTTTATGCACATTAGTGTTCTGCTCCTTTTTCTTTCTTTCTTTTTTGGTTAAAAACACGGGAATGGAAAAACGCATCCCTCAGAAGGGGCGGAAATAGTTGCAAACGAATCAATGGACAAAGGCTTAATCTCCAATATATATAAACAGCTCATGCAGCTTATTAAGAAAACAAACAACCCAATACAAAAATGGGCAGAAGATCTAAAGAGACGTTTCTTCAAAGAAGACACAGAGATGGCCAAGACGCACATGAAAAGCTGCTCAAGAGCACTAATTATTAGAGAAATGCAAATCAAAACTACAATGAGGTATCACATCACACCTGTTAGAATCGGCATCATCAGAAAATCTACAAACAACAAATTCTGGGGAGGGTGTGGACAAAAGGAGCCCTCTTCCACTATTGGTGGGAATGTAAATTGATACAGTCACTATGGAGAACAGTATGGAGTTTCCTTTAAAAAACTAGAAATAGAATTACCATCTGCTCCAGCAATCCCACTTTTGGGCATATACCCAGAGACAACCATAAATCAAAAAGGCACATTCACCACAATGTTCATTGCAGCACTATTTACAATAGCCGGGAAATGGAAGCCACATAAATGCCCACAGACAGATGAATGGATAAAGATGGGGTACATATATAAAATGGAATATTACTCGGCCATAAAAAGGAATGAAACTGGGTCATTTGTAGAGACATCGATGGATCTAGAGACTGTCATACAGAATGAAGTAAGTCAGAAAGAGGAAAACAAATATTGTATATTAATGCATATATGTGGAACCTAAAAACTGGTACAGATGAACTGGTTTGCAGGGAAGAAATAGAGACACAGAGGTAGAGAACAAACGTATGGACACCAAGTGTGGGAAGCCATGGGGTGGTGGTGGTGGGATGAGTTGGGAGTTTGAGATTGACCTGTATACATGTATATGCATAAAATACATAACTAATAATAAGCCGCTGTATAAAAAAGTAAACAAAATTAAATTTCAAAATTTTAAAATATAAAATTTAAAAATAAAACACAAAAAAGTCCTTCCCTTCACACAGATGTATTTATAGGAATTAATTATTTCCATGCTTATATCTATAAATACATAAAAGAGGAATAAAATCTAACTTGAACCATAAACGAAAAAAAAACCTGAACCCACCAGTTATACAGAGGAAAACCCTATCAGGGCACTTGCTCCAGCGGTAAACAATTCTGAAATTGGTCAGAGGTGGGGAATCATCTCCCATACAGCCAGCAACCCACCCCCCATGCAAGGAGCGTCCTCATTGCAAAGCTGGGGGACCGTGCCGAGGCATCTCTGAATAAAGGTGAGCTGAGCCCCAGGCCAGCTGCTGCTGAACTGTTCCCACCCTTCCCAGGTAAAACACCTGAATATGTACAAAGGCTTGAAAGCCTAGTGGAAGGGCCGTGGAGCCACACCAGCGACAGCACGCAGGCCAACTTGGTGACTGCAGGCCAGCCAGTGTGATCCTGGCCCCGGGTGCTCTTCCGGAAGCTTTCCATTGTCCTGCCTGAGATACCCCTATTGTCCCGGCCCCCACTGCTTTTTTCCTTCCTCACCTCTGTGCGGAGAGAAATTCCAGCGGAAGGTATGGGTGACACATCCTCTTCTTTACAGGTGGCAGCCTGGCAACTCCTGCAGAAAGGCCAGCAGAACTCCACTCACACCGGGCCACCAACAAAGCTGTGGCCCCTCACTCCCTCCTACCAGCACAGGCCCGAGACTGCTGACGGGGCAGAGAATATGGAGTCAGGCACAGCTTCAGGGGCTATTGCTGCCTGGAGCGCTGTTTATATTGACCTCAACCAGGCAGACCTGGGGAGGGCCGGCCGGCAGTGTAAGGCTGCCCAGGTCAGCTAATCCACAACCCTCAGTGAATCACATTGTTGAAAATGGACCTCGCTAAGGCAGAATAGAAGCCAAGGAAAATAAGGACACAATGCCATTTGCAGCACCGTAGATGAGTCTAGAGGTAATCACGTGACTTGTAGTAAGTCAGAAACTGAAAGACACATATCATATCATATCTCTTATTGGTGTTACCTAAAAATGGATACCAGGGCAGATATTTCCACGGAGAAGGGCAATCAGAGATTCATTAAACAAACTTATGGTTCACCAATGGAAAGTTGTGAGGATTGGTTTCATTACGATATCGGCGTTAACAGACATATACAAACACAGTAGACGTATATAATCACCAAAGACCTACGGAATACCAACAGAAGACTACTCAACATTCTGTCATAACGTACCTGGGAAAAGGATCACAGGAAGAACAGAAATCTGTATATGTGTAAAAGAACCACATCTTCGACACCTACAACAACCAAACATTGTAATCAAACTTGCTGTAATAAAAAATAAAAATTTAAATTAAAAACACGAAAAGGAAGTAAGGAGACAAACTTTAGGGGCTTTCTCCTGGCACATTCCATTCTAAATTCCAATCTAGAACAGGACTTCCATTGAGGCTCTGATGCCCTAGTAACAAGATTTGGTAAGGGAGAACTGCTGCCACCTTGTGGCCGTTTCACACAACAGCAGCTTTAATCCCAGCGCTAATGGTCAGTTGATATTCAAAATCATTGCAGGCCTGTAGATGACACCTGCCCTGAAAACAAATCCTGGGGTCACATATCGACCAAAAAATTCAAAGGACGTCCATATTTCAAAACGACCGTTTCAAAAGGCATATTTTATGCACATTAGTGTTCTGCATCTTTGTCTTTCTTTCTTTTTTGGTTAAAAAGACGGAAATGGAAAAAGGCATCCCTCAGAATGGGCGAAAATAGTTGCAAACGAATCAATGGAAAAGGTTTAATCTCCAATATATATAAACAGCTCATGCAGCTTAATATTAAAAAAAACAAACAACCCAATACCAAATTGGGCAGAATATCTAAAGAGACGTTTCTTCAAAGAAGACACAGAGATGGCCAAGACGCACGTACCCTGAGCCTAACACGTTTCCATACCCTCACGTGTGCCCTAAACCTTGCCGTTCCCTAACCCTAACCCTAGCCCAGAACGGAAACCCACCACCAACCCTACACCTTACCCTACGCCGTACACTACTCCTGGCCCGTACGCTGGCACTGACCCGTGCGTCAGCACAAAGCCTGACTCTCCCACGTTTCCGTACCCTCACCTGTTCCCTAAGACTTGCCGTTCCCTATCCCTAACACTAGCCCGGAACGGAAACCCACCACCAGCCCTACACCTTACCCTACGCCGTAGCCTACTCCTGGCCCGTACGCTGGCACTAAACCGTGTGTCAGCACATAGCATGACCTTCCCACGTTTCCATACCCTCACCTGTGCCCTAAGCCTTGCCGTTCCCTAACCCTAACCCTAGCCAGGAACAGAAACCCACCACCAGCCCTACACCTTAGCCTACGCAGTAGCCAACACCTGGCCCGTACGCTGGAGCTGACCCGTGCGTCAGCACATAGCCTGAACCTCCCCCGTTTCCGTACCCTCACCTGTGACCTAACGCTTGTCGTTCCCTCACCCTAACCCTAGCCCAGAACAGAAACCCACCACCAGCCCTACACCTTACCCTACACCGTAGCCTACTCCTGGCCCGTACCCTGGCACTGACCTGTGCGTCAGCACGTAGCCTGACCCACCCACGTTTCCGTAACTTCACCTGAACCCTAAGCCTTGTCATTCCCTAAACCTATCCCTAGCCCGGAACGGTAACCCACCACCAGCCCTACACCTTACCCTACGCCGTATCCTACTCCTGGCCCGTACGCTGGCACTGACACGTCAGTCAGCAAGTAGCCTGCCTCTCCCACGTTTCCGTACCCTCACCTGTGCCCTTAGCCTTGCCATTCCCTAACCCTAACCCTAGCCCGAAACGGAAACCCAGGACCAGACCTACACCTTACCCTACACCGTACACTACTCCTGGCCCGTACGCTGGAACTGACCCATGCTTCAGCATGTAGCCTGACCCTCCCACGTTTCCGTACCCTCACCTGTGCCCTAAGCCTTGCCGTTCCCTAACCCTAACCCTAGCCCGGAATGGGACCCCACAACCAGCCCTACACCTTACCCAATGCCGTACCCGTACCCTGACCCGTACGCTGGCACTGACACGTGCGTCAGCACGTAGCCTGACCCTCCCACGTTTCCGTACCACACCTGTGCCCTAAGCCTTGCCGTTCCCTAACCCTAACCCTAGCCCAGAACGGAAACCCACCACCAGCCCTACACCTTACCTTATGCCGTACACTATTCCTGGACCGTACGCTGGCACTGACCCGTGCGTCAGCACGTAGCCTGCCACTCCAACGTTTCCGTACCCTCACCTGTGCCCTAAGACTTGCCGTTCCCTATCCTTAACACTAGCCCGGAACAGAAACCCACCACCAGCCCTACACCTTACACAACGCCGTAACCTACTCCTGGACCGAACGCTGGCACTTACCCGTGCGTCAACACGTAGCCTGCCTCTCCCACGTTTCCAAACCCTCACCTGTGCCCTAAGCTTTGCCATTCCCTAACCCTAACACTAGCCCGGAACGGAAACCCACCACCAGCCCTACACCTTACCCTAGGCCGTACCCTACTCCTGGCCCGTACGCTGGCACTGACCCATTCTTCAGCACCTATCATGACCCTCCCACGTTTCTATACCCTCACCTGTGCCCTAAGCCTTGCCGTTCCCTAACCCTAACCCTACACATTACCCTACGCCGTACCCTACTCCTGGACCGTACGCTGGCACTGACACGTGCTTCAGCATGTAGCCTGCCACTCCCACGTTTCCATACCCTCACCTGTGCCCTAAGCCTTGCCATTCCCTAACCCTAACACTAGCCCGGAAAGGAAACCAACCACCAGCCCTACACCTTAACCTACGCTGTTGCCTACTCCTGGCCTGTAAGCTGGCACTGACCCGTGCGTCAGCACATAGCCTGACCCTCCCCCGTTTCCGTACCATCACCTGTTCCTTAAGGCATGTCGTTCCCTAACCCTAACCCTAGCCCAGAACAGAAACCCACCACCAGCCCTACACCTTACCCTACACCGTAGCCTACGCCTGGCCCATTCGCTGGCACTAATACTTGCGTCAGCACGTAGCCTTACCCTCCCACGTTTCCGTACCCTCACCTGTGACCTAACGCTTGTCGTTCCCTCACCCTAACCCTAGCCCAGAACAGAAACCCACCACCAGCCCTACACCTTACCCTACACCGTAGCCTACTCCTGGCCCGTACGCTGGCACTGACCTGTGCGTCAGCACGTAGCCTGACCCACCCACGTTTCCGTAACTTCACCTGAACCCTAAGCCTTGTCATTCCCTAAACCTATCCCTAGCCCGGAACGGTAACCCACCACCAGCCCTACACCTTACCCTACGCCGTATCCTACTCCTGGCCCGTACGCTGGCACTGACACGTCAGTCAGCAAGTAGCCTGCCTCTCCCACGTTTCCGTACCCTCACCTGTGCCCTTAGCCTTGCCATTCCCTAACCCTAACCCTAGCCCGAAACGGAAACCCAGGACCAGACCTACACCTTACCCTACGCCGTACACTACTCCTGGCCCGTACGCTGGAACTGACCCATGCTTCAGCATGTAGCCTGACCCTCCCACGTTTCCGTACCCTCACCTGTGCCCTAAGCCTTGCCGTTCCCTAACCCTAACCCTAGCCCGGAATGGGACCCCACAACCAGCCCTACACCTTACCCAATGCCGTACCCGTACCCTGACCCGTACGCTGGCACTGACACGTGCGTCAGCACGTAGCCTGACCCTCCCACGTTTCCATACCACACCTGTGCCCTAAGCCTTGCCGTTCCCTAACCCTAACCCTAGCCCAGAACGGAAACCCACCACCAGCCCTACACCTTACCTTATGCCGTACACTATTCCTGGACCGTACGCTGGCACTGACCCGTGCGTCAGCACGTAGCCTGCCACTCCAACGTTTCCGTACCCTCACCTGTGCCCTAAGACTTGCCGTTCCCTATCCTTAACACTAGCCCGGAACAGAAACCCACCACCAGCCCTACACCTTACACAACGCCGTAACCTACTCCTGGACCGAACGCTGGCACTTACCCGTGCGTCAACACGTAGCCTGCCTCTCCCACGTTTCCAAACCCTCACCTGTGCCCTAAGCTTTGCCATTCCCTAACCCTAACACTAGCCCGGAACGGAAACCCACCACCAGCCCTACACCTTACCCTAGGCCGTACCCTACTCCTGGCCCGTACGCTGGCACTGACCCATTCTTCAGCACCTATCATGACCCTCCCACGTTTCTATACCCTCACCTGTGCCCTAAGCCTTGCCGTTCCCTAACCCTAACCCTACACATTACCCTACGCCGTACCCTACTCCTGGACCGTACGCTGGCACTGACACGTGCTTCAGCATGTAGCCTGCCACTCCCACGTTTCCATACCCTCACCTGTGCCCTAAGCCTTGCCATTCCCTAACCCTAACACTAGCCCGGAAAGGAAACCAACCACCAGCCCTACACCTTAACCTACGCTGTTGCCTACTCCTGGCCTGTAAGCTGGCACTGACCCGTGCGTCAGCACATAGCCTGACCCTCCCCCGTTTCCGTACCATCACCTGTTCCTTAAGGCATGTCGTTCCCTAACCCTAACCCTAGCCCAGAACAGAAACCCACCACCAGCCCTACACCTTACCCTACACCGTAGCCTACGCCTGGCCCATTCGCTGGCACTAATACTTGCGTCAGCACGTAGCCTTACCCTCCCACGTTTCCGTACCCTCACCTGTGTCCTAAGCCTTGCCGTTCCATAACCGTAACCCCGAAAGGAAAGCCACCACCAGCCCTACACCTTACTCTACACCGTAGCCTACTCTTGGCCCATACGCTGGCACTGACCCGTGCGTCAGCACATAGCCTGACACTCCCACGTTTCCGTACCCACACCTGTGCCCTAAGGCTTGTCGTTCTCTCACCCTAACCCTAGCCCGGAAAGGAAACCCGCCACCAGGCCTACACCATACCCAACGCCATAGCCTACTCCTGGCCCGTACGCTGGCACTGACCCGTGCGTCAGCACATAGCCTACCACTCCCACGTTTCCGTACCCTCACCTGTGCCCTAAGCCTTGCCGTTCCCTAACCCTAACCCTAGCCCGGAACGGAAACCCAGGACCAGCCCTACACATTACCCTACGCCGTACCCTAGTCCTTGCCCGTACGCTGGCACTGACCCGTGCGTCAGCACATAGCCTACCACTCCCACGTTTCCGTACCCTCACCTGTGCCCTTAGCCTTGCCATTCCCTAACCCTAACCCTAGCCCGAAACGGAAACCCACCACCAGCCCTACACCTTACCCTACGCCGTTCACTACTCCTGGCCCGTATGCTGGAACTGACCCATGCGTCAGCATGGAGCCTGACCCTCCCACGTTTCCGTACCCTCACCTGTGCCCTAAGCCTACACGTTCCCTAACACTAACCCTAGCCAGGAACGGAGACCCACCAGCAGCCCTAAACTTTACCCTACGTCGAAGCCTACTCCTGCCCGGAAGCTGACACTGACACGTGCGTGAGCACGTAGCCTCACCCTCCGACTTTTCCGTACCCTCAACTGTGCCCTAAGCCTTGCCGTTCGCTAACCCTAACCCTAGCCCGGAACGGAAACCCACCACCGGGCCTAAACCTTACCCTACGCCGAAGCCTACACCTGGGCGTATGCTGTCATTGACCCGTGCGTCAGCACGTAGTCTGACCCTCCCAGGTTTCTGTAACCTCACCTGTGCCCTAAGCCTTGCGGTTCCCTACCCCTAACCCTAGACCGGAATGGAAACCCACGACCACACCTACACCATACCCTACACCGTACCCAACTCCTGGCCCGTACGGTGGCACTGACCTGTGTGTCAGCACGTAGCCTGCCTCTCACACGTTTCCGTACCCTCACCTGTGCCCTAAGCCTTACCGTTCCCTAACCCTATCCCTAGCCCAGAACGGAAACCCACCACAAGCCCTGCACCTTACCCTACGCCGTACAGTACTCCAGGCCCGTACACTGGCACTGACCCGTGCGTCAGCACGTAGCCTGACCCTCCCACGTTTCCGAACCCTCTCCTGTGCCCTAAACCTTGCCGTTCCCTAACCCTAACCCTAGCCCAGAACAGAAACCCACCACCAGCCCTACACCTTAGCCTACGCAGTAGCCAACACCTGGCCCGTACGCTGGAGCTGACCCGTGCGTCAGCACATAGCCTGAACCTCCCCCGTTTCCGTACCCTCACCTGTGACCTAACGCTTGTCGTTCCCTCACCCTAACCCTAGCCCAGAACAGAAACCCACCACCAGCCCTACACCTTACCCTACACCGTAGCCTACTCCTGGCCCGTACGCTGGCACTGACCTGTGCGTCAGCACGTAGCCTGACCCACCCACGTTTCCGTAACTTCACCTGAACCCTAAGCCTTGTCATTCCCTAAACCTATCCCTAGCCCGGAACGGTAACCCACCACCAGCCCTACACCTTACCCTACGCCGTATCCTACTCCTGGCCCGTACGCTGGCACTGACACGTCAGTCAGCAAGTAGCCTGCCTCTCCCACGTTTCCGTACCCTCACCTGTGCCCTTAGCCTTGCCATTCCCTAACCCTAACCCTAGCCCGAAACGGAAACCCAGGACCAGACCTACACCTTACCCTACGCCGTACACTACTCCTGGCCCGTACGCTGGAACTGACCCATGCTTCAGCATGTAGCCTGACCCTCCCACGTTTCCGTACCCTCACCTGTGCCCTAAGCCTTGCCGTTCCCTAACCCTAACCCTAGCCCGGAATGGGACCCCACAACCAGCCCTACACCTTACCCAATGCCGTACCCGTACCCTGACCCGTACGCTGGCACTGACACGTGCGTCAGCACGTAGCCTGACCCTCCCACGTTTCCATACCACACCTGTGCCCTAAGCCTTGCCGTTCCCTAACCCTAACCCTAGCCCAGAACGGAAACCCACCACCAGCCCTACACCTTACCTTATGCCGTACACTATTCCTGGACCGTACGCTGGCACTGACCCGTGCGTCAGCACGTAGCCTGCCACTCCAACGTTTCCGTACCCTCACCTGTGCCCTAAGACTTGCCGTTCCCTATCCTTAACACTAGCCCGGAACAGAAACCCACCACCAGCCCTACACCTTACACAACGCCGTAACCTACTCCTGGACCGAACGCTGGCACTTACCCGTGCGTCAACACGTAGCCTGCCTCTCCCACGTTTCCAAACCCTCACCTGTGCCCTAAGCTTTGCCATTCCCTAACCCTAACACTAGCCCGGAACGGAAACCCACCACCAGCCCTACACCTTACCCTAGGCCGTACCCTACTCCTGGCCCGTACGCTGGCACTGACCCATTCTTCAGCACCTATCATGACCCTCCCACGTTTCTATACCCTCACCTGTGCCCTAAGCCTTGCCGTTCCCTAACCCTAACCCTACACATTACCCTACGCCGTACCCTACTCCTGGACCGTACGCTGGCACTGACACGTGCTTCAGCATGTAGCCTGCCACTCCCACGTTTCCATACCCTCACCTGTGCCCTAAGCCTTGCCATTCCCTAACCCTAACACTAGCCCGGAAAGGAAACCAACCACCAGCCCTACACCTTAACCTACGCTGTTGCCTACTCCTGGCCTGTAAGCTGGCACTGACCCGTGCGTCAGCACATAGCCTGACCCTCCCCCGTTTCCGTACCATCACCTGTTCCTTAAGGCATGTCGTTCCCTAACCCTAACCCTAGCCCAGAACAGAAACCCACCACCAGCCCTACACCTTACCCTACACCGTAGCCTACGCCTGGCCCATTCGCTGGCACTAATACTTGCGTCAGCACGTAGCCTTACCCTCCCACGTTTCCGTACCCTCACCTGTGACCTAACGCTTGTCGTTCCCTCACCCTAACCCTAGCCCAGAACAGAAACCCACCACCAGCCCTACACCTTACCCTACACCGTAGCCTACTCCTGGCCCGTACGCTGGCACTGACCTGTGCGTCAGCACGTAGCCTGACCCACCCACGTTTCCGTAACTTCACCTGAACCCTAAGCCTTGTCATTCCCTAAACCTATCCCTAGCCCGGAACGGTAACCCACCACCAGCCCTACACCTTACCCTACGCCGTATCCTACTCCTGGCCCGTACGCTGGCACTGACACGTCAGTCAGCAAGTAGCCTGCCTCTCCCACGTTTCCGTACCCTCACCTGTGCCCTTAGCCTTGCCATTCCCTAACCCTAACCCTAGCCCGAAACGGAAACCCAGGACCAGACCTACACCTTACCCTACGCCGTACACTACTCCTGGCCCGTACGCTGGAACTGACCCATGCTTCAGCATGTAGCCTGACCCTCCCACGTTTCCGTACCCTCACCTGTGCCCTAAGCCTTGCCGTTCCCTAACCCTAACCCTAGCCCGGAATGGGACCCCACAACCAGCCCTACACCTTACCCAAAGCCGTACCCGTACCCTGACCCGTACGCTGGCACTGACACGTGCGTCAGCACGTAGCCTGACCCTCCCACGTTTCCGTACCACACCTGTGCCCTAAGCCTTGCCGTTCCCTAACCCTAACCCTAGCCCAGAACGGAAACCCACCACCAGACCTACACCTTACCTTATGCCGTACACTATTCCTGGACCGTACGCTGGCACTGACCCGTGCGTCAGCACGTAGCCTGCCACTCCAACGTTTCCGTACCCTCACCTGTGCCCTAAGCCTTACCGTTCCCTAACCCTATCCCTAGCCCAGAACGGAAACCCACCACAAGCCCTGCACCTTACCCTACGCCGTACAGTACTCCAGGCCCGTACACTGGCACTGACCCGTGCGTCAGCACGTAGCCTGACCCTCCCACGTTTCCGAACCCTCTCCTGTGCCCTAAACCTTGCCGTTCCCTAACCCTAACCCTAGCCCAGAACAGAAACCCACCACCAGCCCTACCCCTTAGCCTACGCAGTAGCCAACACCTGGCCCGTACGCTGGAGCTGACCCGTGCGTCAGCACATAGCCTGAACCTCCCCCGTTTCCGTACCCTCACCTGTGACCTAACGCTTGTCGTTCCCTCACCCTAACCCTAGCCCAGAACAGAAACCCACCACCAGCCCTACACCTTACCCTACACCGTAGCCTACTCCTGGCCCGTACGCTGGCACTGACCTGTGCGTCAGCACGTAGCCTGACCCACCCACGTTTCCGTAACTTCACCTGAACCCTAAGCCTTGTCATTCCCTAAACCTATCCCTAGCCCGGAACGGTAACCCACCACCAGCCCTACACCTTACCCTACGCCGTATCCTACTCCTGGCCCGTACGCTGGCACTGACACGTCAGTCAGCAAGTAGCCTGCCTCTCCCACGTTTCCGTACCCTCACCTGTGCCCTTAGCCTTGCCATTCCCTAACCCTAACCCTAGCCCGAAACGGAAACCCAGGACCAGACCTACACCTTACCCTACGCCGTACACTACTCCTGGCCCGTACGCTGGAACTGACCCATGCTTCAGCATGTAGCCTGACCCTCCCACGTTTCCGTACCCTCACCTGTGCCCTAAGCCTTGCCGTTCCCTAACCCTAACCCTAGCCCGGAATGGGACCCCACAACCAGCCCTACACCTTACCCAATGCCGTACCCGTACCCTGACCCGTACGCTGGCACTGACACGTGCGTCAGCACGTAGCCTGACCCTCCCACGTTTCCGTACCACACCTGTGCCCTAAACCTTGCCGTTCCCTAACCCTAACCCTAGCCCAGAACGGAAACCCACCACCAGCCCTACACCTTACCTTATGCCGTACACTATTCCTGGACCGTACGCTGGCACTGACCCGTGCGTCAGCACGTAGCCTGCCACTCCAACGTTTCCGTACCCTCACCTGTGCCCTAAGCCTTACCGTTCCCTAACCCTATCCCTAGCCCAGAACGGAAACCCACCACAAGCCCTGCACCTTACCCTACGCCGTACAGTACTCCAGGCCCGTACACTGGCACTGACCCGTGCGTCAGCACGTAGCCTGACCCTCCCACGTTTCCGAACCCTCTCCTGTGCCCTAAACCTTGCCGTTCCCTAACCCTAACCCTAGCCCAGAACAGAAACCCACCACCAGCCCTACACCTTAGCCTACGCAGTAGCCAACACCTGGCCCGTACGCTGGAGCTGACCCGTGCGTCAGCACATAGCCTGAACCTCCCCCGTTTCCGTACCCTCACCTGTGACCTAACGCTTGTCGTTCCCTCACCCTAACCCTAGCCCAGAACAGAAACCCACCACCAGCCCTACACCTTACCCTACACCGTAGCCTACTCCTGGCCCGTACGCTGGCACTGACCTGTGCGTCAGCACGTAGCCTGACCCACCCACGTTTCCGTAACTTCACCTGAACCCTAAGCCTTGTCATTCCCTAAACCTATCCCTAGCCCGGAACGGTAACCCACCACCAGCCCTACACCTTACCCTACGCCGTATCCTACTCCTGGCCCGTACGCTGGCACTGACACGTCAGTCAGCAAGTAGCCTGCCTCTCCCACGTTTCCGTACCCTCACCTGTGCCCTTAGCCTTGCCATTCCCTAACCCTAACCCTAGCCCGAAACGGAAACCCAGGACCAGACCTACACCTTACCCTACGCCGTACACTACTCCTGGCCCGTACGCTGGAACTGACCCATGCTTCAGCATGTAGCCTGACCCTCCCACGTTTCCGTACCCTCACCTGTGCCCTAAGCCTTGCCGTTCCCTAACCCTAACCCTAGCCCGGAATGGGACCCCACAACCAGCCCTACACCTTACCCAATGCCGTACCCGTACCCTGACCCGTACGCTGGCACTGACACGTGCGTCAGCACGTAGCCTGACCCTCCCACGTTTCCATACCACACCTGTGCCCTAAGCCTTGCCGTTCCCTAACCCTAACCCTAGCCCAGAACGGAAACCCACCACCAGCCCTACACCTTACCTTATGCCGTACACTATTCCTGGACCGTACGCTGGCACTGACCCGTGCGTCAGCACGTAGCCTGCCACTCCAACGTTTCCGTACCCTCACCTGTGCCCTAAGACTTGCCGTTCCCTATCCTTAACACTAGCCCGGAACAGAAACCCACCACCAGCCCTACACCTTACACAACGCCGTAACCTACTCCTGGACCGAACGCTGGCACTTACCCGTGCGTCAACACGTAGCCTGCCTCTCCCACGTTTCCAAACCCTCACCTGTGCCCTAAGCTTTGCCATTCCCTAACCCTAACACTAGCCCGGAACGGAAACCCACCACCAGCCCTACACCTTACCCTAGGCCGTACCCTACTCCTGGCCCGTACGCTGGCACTGACCCATTCTTCAGCACCTATCATGACCCTCCCACGTTTCTATACCCTCACCTGTGCCCTAAGCCTTGCCGTTCCCTAACCCTAACCCTACACATTACCCTACGCCGTACCCTACTCCTGGACCGTACGCTGGCACTGACACGTGCTTCAGCATGTAGCCTGCCACTCCCACGTTTCCATACCCTCACCTGTGCCCTAAGCCTTGCCATTCCCTAACCCTAACACTAGCCCGGAAAGGAAACCAACCACCAGCCCTACACCTTAACCTACGCTGTTGCCTACTCCTGGCCTGTAAGCTGGCACTGACCCGTGCGTCAGCACATAGCCTGACCCTCCCCCGTTTCCGTACCATCACCTGTTCCTTAAGGCATGTCGTTCCCTAACCCTAACCCTAGCCCAGAACAGAAACCCACCACCAGCCCTACACCTTACCCTACACCGTAGCCTACGCCTGGCCCATTCGCTGGCACTAATACTTGCGTCAGCACGTAGCCTTACCCTCCCACGTTTCCGTACCCTCACCTGTGTCCTAAGCCTTGCCGTTCCATAACCGTAACCCCGAAAGGAAAGCCACCACTAGCCCTACACCTTACTCTACACCGTAGCCTACTCTTGGCCCATACGCTGGCACTGACCCGTGCGTCAGCACATAGCCTGACACTCCCACGTTTCCGTACCCACACCTGTGCCCTAAGGCTTGTCGTTCTCTCACCCTAACCCTAGCCCGGAAAGGAAACCCGCCACCAGGCCTACACCATACCCAACGCCATAGCCTACTCCTGGCCCGTACGCTGGCACTGACCCGTGCGTCAGCACATAGCCTACCACTCCCACGTTTCCGTACCCTCACCTGTGCCCTAAGCCTTGCCGTTCCCTAACCCTAACCCTAGCCCGGAACGGAAACCCAGGACCAGCCCTACACATTACCCTACGCCGTACCCTAGTCCTTGCCCGTACGCTGGCACTGACCCGTGCGTCAGCACATAGCCTACCACTCCCACGTTTGCGTACCCTCACCTGTGCCCTTAGCCTTGCCATTCCCTAACCCTAACCCTAGCCCGAAACGGAAACCCACCACCAGCCCTACACCTTACCCTACGCCGTTCACTACTCCTGGCCCGTATGCTGGAACTGACCCATGCGTCAGCATGGAGCCTGACCCTCCCACGTTTCCGTACCCTCACCTGTGCCCTAAGCCTACACGTTCCCTAACACTAACCCTAGCCAGGAACGGAGACCCACCAGCAGCCCTAAACTTTACCCTACGTCGAAGCCTACTCCTGCCCGGAAGCTGACACTGACACGTGCGTGAGCACGTAGCCTCACCCTCCGACTTTTCCGTACCCTCAACTGTGCCCTAAGCCTTGCCGTTCGCTAACCCTAACCCTAGCCCGGAACGGAAACCCACCACCGGGCCTAAACCTTACCCTACGCCGAAGCCTACACCTGGGCGTATGCTGTCATTGACCCGTGCGTCAGCACGTAGTCTGACCCTCCCAGGTTTCTGTAACCTCACCTGTGCCCTAAGCCTTGCGGTTCCCTACCCCTAACCCTAGACCGGAATGGAAACCCACGACCACACCTACACCATACCCTACACCGTACCCAACTCCTGGCCCGTACGGTGGCACTGACCTGTGTGTCAGCACGTAGCCTGCCTCTCACACGTTTCCGTACCCTCACCTGTGCCCTAAGCCTTACCGTTCCCTAACCCTATCCCTAGCCCAGAACGGAAACCCACCACAAGCCCTGCACCTTACCCTACGCCGTACAGTACTCCAGGCCCGTACACTGGCACTGACCCGTGCGTCAGCACGTAGCCTGACCCTCCCACGTTTCCGAACCCTCTCCTGTGCCCTAAACCTTGCCGTTCCCTAACCCTAACCCTAGCCCAGAACAGAAACCCACCACCAGCCCTACACCTTAGCCTACGCAGTAGCCAACACCTGGCCCGTACGCTGGAGCTGACCCGTGCGTCAGCACATAGCCTGAACCTCCCCCGTTTCCGTACCCTCACCTGTGACCTAACGCTTGTCGTTCCCTCACCCTAACCCTAGCCCAGAACAGAAACCCACCACCAGCCCTACACCTTACCCTACACCGTAGCCTACTCCTGGCCCGTACGCTGGCACTGACCTGTGCGTCAGCACGTAGCCTGACCCACCCACGTTTCCGTAACTTCACCTGAACCCTAAGCCTTGTCATTCCCTAAACCTATCCCTAGCCCGGAACGGTAACCCACCACCAGCCCTACACCTTACCCTACGCCGTATCCTACTCCTGGCCCGTACGCTGGCACTGACACGTCAGTCAGCAAGTAGCCTGCCTCTCCCACGTTTCCGTACCCTCACCTGTGCCCTTAGCCTTGCCATTCCCTAACCCTAACCCTAGCCCGAAACGGAAACCCAGGACCAGACCTACACCTTACCCTACGCCGTACACTACTCCTGGCCCGTACGCTGGAACTGACCCATGCTTCAGCATGTAGCCTGACCCTCCCACGTTTCCGTACCCTCACCTGTGCCCTAAGCCTTGCCGTTCCCTAACCCTAACCCTAGCCCGGAATGGGACCCCACAACCAGCCCTACACCTTACCCAATGCCGTACCCGTACCCTGACCCGTACGCTGGCACTGACACGTGCGTCAGCACGTAGCCTGACCCTCCCACGTTTCCGTACCACACCTGTGCCCTAAGCCTTGCCGTTCCCTAACCCTAACCCTAGCCCAGAACGGAAACCCACCACCAGCCCTACACCTTACCTTATGCCGTACACTATTCCTGGACCGTACGCTGGCACTGACCCGTGCGTCAGCACGTAGCCTGCCACTCCAACGTTTCCGTACCCTCACCTGTGCCCTAAGACTTGCCGTTCCCTATCCTTAACACTAGCCCGGAACAGAAACCCACCACCAGCCCTACACCTTACACAACGCCGTAACCTACTCCTGGACCGAACGCTGGCACTTACCCGTGCGTCAACACGTAGCCTGCCTCTCCCACGTTTCCAAACCCTCACCTGTGCCCTAAGCTTTGCCATTCCCTAACCCTAACACTAGCCCGGAACGGAAACCCACCACCAGCCCTACACCTTACCCTAGGCCGTACCCTACTCCTGGCCCGTACGCTGGCACTGACCCATTCTTCAGCACCTATCATGACCCTCCCACGTTTCTATACCCTCACCTGTGCCCTAAGCCTTGCCGTTCCCTAACCCTAACCCTACACATTACCCTACGCCGTACCCTACTCCTGGACCGTACGCTGGCACTGACACGTGCTTCAGCATGTAGCCTGCCACTCCCACGTTTCCATACCCTCACCTGTGCCCTAAGCCTTGCCATTCCCTAACCCTAACACTAGCCCGGAAAGGAAACCAACCACCAGCCCTACACCTTAACCTACGCTGTTGCCTACTCCTGGCCTGTAAGCTGGCACTGACCCGTGCGTCAGCACATAGCCTGACCCTCCACCGTTTCCGTACCATCACCTGTTCCTTAAGGCATGTCGTTCCCTAACCCTAACCCTAGCCCAGAACAGAAACCCACCACCAGCCCTACACCTTACCCTACACCGTAGCCTACGCCTGGCCCATTCGCTGGCACTAATACTTGCGTCAGCACGTAGCCTTACCCTCCCACGTTTCCGTACCCTCACCTGTGTCCTAAGCCTTGCCGTTCCATAACCGTAACCCCGAAAGGAAAGCCACCACCAGCCCTACACCTTACTCTACACCGTAGCCTACTCTTGGCCCATACGCTGGCACTGACCCGTGCGTCAACACATAGCCTGACACTCCCATGTTTCCGTACCCACACCTGTGCCCTAAGGCTTGTCGTTCTCTCACCCTAACCCTAGCCCGGAAAGGAAACCCGCCACCAGGCCTACACCATACCCAACGCCATAGCCTACTCCTGGCCCGTACGCTGGCACTGACCCGTGCGTCAGCACATAGCCTACCACTCCCACGTTTCCGTACCCTCACCTGTGCCCTAAGCCTTGCCGTTCCCTAACCCTAACCCTAGCCCGGAACGGAAACCCAGGACCAGCCCTACACATTACCCTACGCCGTACCCTAGTCCTTGCCCGTACGCTGGCACTGACCCGTGCGTCAGCACATAGCCTACCACTCCCACGTTTCCGTACCCTCACCTGTGCCCTTAGCCTTGCCATTCCCTAACCCTAACCCTAGCCCGAAACGGAAACCCACCACCAGCCCTACACCTTACCCTACGCCGTACACTACTCCTGGCCCGTATGCTGGAACTGACCCATGCGTCAGCATGGAGCCTGACCCTCCCACGTTTCCGTACCCTCACCTGTGCCCTAAGCCTACACGTTCCCTAACACTAACCCTAGCCAGGAACGGAGACCCACCAGCAGCCCTAAACTTTACCCTACGTCGAAGCCTACTCCTGCCCGGAAGCTGACACTGACACGTGCGTGAGCACGTAGCCTCACCCTCCGACTTTTCCGTACCCTCACCTGTGCCCTAAGCCTTGCCGTTCGCTAACCCTAACCCTAGCCCGGAACGGAAACCCACCACCGGGCCTAAACCTTACCCTACGCCGAAGCCTACACCTGGGCGTATGCTGTCATTGACCCGTGCGTCAGCACGTAGTCTGACCCTCCCAGGTTTCTGTAACCTCACCTGTGCCCTAAGCCTTGCGGTTCCCTACCCCTAACCCTAGACCGGAATGGAAACCCACGACCACACCTACACCATACCCTACACCGTACCCAACTCCTGGCCCGTACGGTGGCACTGACCTGTGTGTCAGCACGTAGCCTGCCTCTCACACGTTTCCGTACCCTCACCTGTGCCCTAAGCCTTACCGTTCCCTAACCCTATCCCTAGCCCAGAACGGAAACCCACCACAAGCCCTACACCTTACCCTACGCCGTACAGTACTCCAGGCCCGTACACTGGCACTGACCCGTGCGTCAGCACGTAGCCTGACCCTCCCACGTTTCCGAACCCTCTCCTGTGCCCTAAACCTTGCCGTTCCCTAACCCTAACCCTAGCCCAGAACAGAAACCCACCACCAGCCCTACACCTTAGCCTACGCAGTAGCCAACACCTGGCCCGTACGCTGGAGCTGACCCGTGCGTCAGCACATAGCCTGAACCTCCCCCGTTTCCGTACCCTCACCTGTGACCTAACGCTTGTCGTTCCCTCACCCTAACCCTAGCCCAGAACAGAAACCCACCACCAGCCCTACACCTTACCCTACACCGTAGCCTACTCCTGGCCCGTACGCTGGCACTGACCTGTGCGTCAGCACGTAGCCTGACCCACCCACGTTTCCGTAACTTCACCTGAACCCTAAGCCTTGTCATTCCCTAAACCTATCCCTAGCCCGGAACGGTAACCCACCACCAGCCCTACACCTTACCCTACGCCGTATCCTACTCCTGGCCCGTACGCTGGCACTGACACGTCAGTCAGCAAGTAGCCTGCCTCTCCCACGTTTCCGTACCCTCACCTGTGCCCTTAGCCTTGCCATTCCCTAACCCTAACCCTAGCCCGAAACGGAAACCCAGGACCAGACCTACACCTTACCCTACGCCGTACACTACTCCTGGCCCGTACGCTGGAACTGACCCATGCTTCAGCATGTAGCCTGACCCTCCCACGTTTCCGTACCCTCACCTGTGCCCTAAGCCTTGCCGTTCCCTAACCCTAACCCTAGCCCGGAATGGGACCCCACAACCAGCCCTACACCTTACCCAATGCCGTACCCGTACCCTGACCCGTACGCTGGCACTGACACGTGCGTCAGCACGTAGCCTGACCCTCCCACGTTTCCGTACCACACCTGTGCCCTAAGCCTTGCCGTTCCCTAACCCTAACCCTAGCCCAGAACGGAAACCCACCACCAGCCCTACACCTTACCTTATGCCGTACACTATTCCTGGACCGTACGCTGGCACTGACCCGTGCGTCAGCACGTAGCCTGCCACTCCAACGTTTCCGTACCCTCACCTGTGCCCTAAGACTTGCCGTTCCCTATCCTTAACACTAGCCCGGAACAGAAACCCACCACCAGCCCTACACCTTACACAACGCCGTAACCTACTCCTGGACCGAACGCTGGCACTTACCCGTGCGTCAACACGTAGCCTGCCTCTCCCACGTTTCCAAACCCTCACCTGTGCCCTAAGCTTTGCCATTCCCTAACCCTAACACTAGCCCGGAACGGAAACCCACCACCAGCCCTACACCTTACCCTAGGCCGTACCCTACTCCTGGCCCGTACGCTGGCACTGACCCATTCTTCAGCACCTATCATGACCCTCCCACGTTTCTATACCCTCACCTGTGCCCTAAGCCTTGCCGTTCCCTAACCCTAACCCTACACATTACCCTACGCCGTACCCTACTCCTGGACCGTACGCTGGCACTGACACGTGCTTCAGCATGTAGCCTGCCACTCCCACGTTTCCATACCCTCACCTGTGCCCTAAGCCTTGCCATTCCCTAACCCTAACACTAGCCCGGAAAGGAAACCAACCACCAGCCCTACACCTTAACCTACGCTGTTGCCTACTCCTGGCCTGTAAGCTGGCACTGACCCGTGCGTCAGCACATAGCCTGACCCTCCCCCGTTTCCGTACCATCACCTGTTCCTTAAGGCATGTCGTTCCCTAACCCTAACCCTAGCCCAGAACAGAAACCCACCACCAGCCCTACACCTTACCCTACACCGTAGCCTACGCCTGGCCCATTCGCTGGCACTAATACTTGCGTCAGCACGTAGCCTTACCCTCCCACGTTTCCGTACCCTCACCTGTGTCCTAAGCCTTGCCGTTCCATAACCGTAACCCCGAAAGGAAAGCCACCACCAGCCCTACACCTTACCCTACACCGTAGCCTACTCTTGGCCCATACGCTGGCACTGACCCGTGCGTCAGCACATAGCCTGACACTCCCACGTTTCCGTACCCACACCTGTGCCCTAAGGCTTGTCGTTCTCTCACCCTAACCCTAGCCCGGAACGGAGACCCACCACCAGGCCTACACCATACCCAACGCCATAGCCTACTCCTGGCCCGTACGCTGGCACTGACCCGTGCGTCAGCACATAGCCTACCACTCCCACGTTTCCGTACCCTCACCTGTGCCCTAAGCCTTGCCGTTCCCTAACCCTAACCCTAGCCCGGAACGGAAACCCAGGACCAGTCCTACACATTACCCTACGCCGTACCCTAGTCCTTGCCCGTACGCTGGCACTGACCCGTGCGTCAGCACATAGCCTACCACTCCCACGTTTCCGTACCCTCACCTGTGCCCTTAGCCTTGCCATTCCCTAACCCTAACCCTAGCCCGAAACGGAAACCCACCACCAGCCCTACACCTTACCCTACGCCGTACACTACTCCTGGCCCGTATGCTGGAACTGACCCATGCGTCAGCATGGAGCCTGACCCTCCCACGTTTCCGTACCCTCACCTGTGCGCTAAGCCTACACGTTCCCTAACACTAACCCTAGCCAGGAACGGAGACCCACCAGCAGCCCTAAACTTTACCCTACCTCGAAGCCTACTCCTGCCCGGAAGCTGACACTGACACGTGCGTGAGCACGTAGCCTCACCCTCCGACTTTTCCGTACCCTCACCTGTGCCCTAAGCCTTGCCGTTCGCTAACCCTAACCCTAGCCCGGAACGGAAACCCACCACCGGGCCTAAACCTTACCCTACGCCGAAGCCTACACCTGGGCGTATGCTGTCATTGACCCGTGCGTCAGCACGTAGTCTGACCCTCCCAGGTTTCTGTAACCTCACCTGTGCCCTAAGCCTTGCGGTTCCCTACCCCTAACCCTAGACCGGAATGGAAACCCACGACCACACCTACACCATACCCTACACCGTACCCAACTCCTGGCCCGTACGGTGGCACTGACCTGTGTGTCAGCACGTAGCCTGCCTCTCACACGTTTCCGTACCCTCACCTGTGCCCTAAGCCTTACCGTTCCCTAACCCTATCCCTAGCCCAGAACGGAAACCCACCACAAGCCCTACACCTTACCCTACGCCGTACAGTACTCCAGGCCCGTACACTGGCACTGACCCGTGCGTCAGCACGTAGCCTGACCCTCCCACGTTTCCGAACCCTCTCCTGTGCCCTAAACCTTGCCGTTCCCTAACCCTAACCCTAGCCCAGAACAGAAACCCACCACCAGCCCTACACCTTAGCCTACGCAGTAGCCAACACCTGGCCCATACGCTGGAGCTGACCCGTGCGTCAGCACATAGCCTGAACCTCCCCCGTTTCCGTACCCTCACCTGTGACCTAACGCTTGTCGTTCCCTCACCCTAACCCTAGCCCAGAACAGAAACCCACCACCAGCCCTACACCTTACCCTACACCGTAGCCTACTCCTGGCCCGTACGCTGGCACTGACCTGTGCGTCAGCACGTAGCCTGACCCACCCACGTTTCCGTAACTTCACCTGAACCCTAAGCCTTGTCATTCCCTAAACCTATCCCTAGCCCGGAACGGTAACCCACCACCAGCCCTACACCTTACCCTACGCCGTATCCTACTCCTGGCCCGTACGCTGGCACTGACACGTCAGTCAGCAAGTAGCCTGCCTCTCCCACGTTTCCGTACCCTCACCTGTGCCCTTAGCCTTGCCATTCCCTAACCCTAACCCTAGCCCGAAACGGAAACCCAGGACCAGACCTACACCTTACCCTACGCCGTACACTACTCCTGGCCCGTACGCTGGAACTGACCCATGCTTCAGCATGTAGCCTGACCCTCCCACGTTTCCGTACCCTCACCTGTGCCCTAAGCCTTGCCGTTCCCTAACCCTAACCCTAGCCCGGAATGGGACCCCACAACCAGCCCTACACCTTACCCAATGCCGTACCCGTACCCTGACCCGTACGCTGGCACTGACACGTGCGTCAGCACGTAGCCTGACCCTCCCACGTTTCCGTACCACACCTGTGCCCTAAGCCTTGCCGTTCCCTAACCCTAACCCTAGCCCAGAACGGAAACCCACCACCAGCCCTACACCTTACCTTATGCCGTACACTATTCCTGGACCGTACGCTGGCACTGACCCGTGCGTCAGCACGTAGCCTGCCACTCCAACGTTTCCGTACCCTCACCTGTGCCCTAAGCCTTACCGTTCCCTAACCCTATCCCTAGCCCAGAACGGAAACCCACCACAAGCCCTGCACCTTACCCTACGCCGTACAGTACTCCAGGCCCGTACACTGGCACTGACCCGTGCGTCAGCACGTAGCCTGACCCTCCCACGTTTCCGAACCCTCTCCTGTGCCCTAAACCTTGCCGTTCCCTAACCCTAACCCTAGCCCAGAACAGAAACCCACCACCAGCCCTACACCTTAGCCTACGCAGTAGCCAACACCTGGCCCGTACGCTGGAGCTGACCCGTGCGTCAGCACATAGCCTGAACCTCCCCCGTTTCCGTACCCTCACCTGTGACCTAACGCTTGTCGTTCCCTCACCCTAACCCTAGCCCAGAACAGAAACCCACCACCAGCCCTACACCTTACCCTACACCGTAGCCTACTCCTGGCCCGTACGCTGGCACTGACCTGTGCGTCAGCACGTAGCCTGACCCACCCACGTTTCCGTAACTTCACCTGAACCCTAAGCCTTGTCATTCCCTAAACCTATCCCTAGCCCGGAACGGTAACCCACCACCAGCCCTACACCTTACCCTACGCCGTATCCTACTCCTGGCCCGTACGCTGGCACTGACACGTCAGTCAGCAAGTAGCCTGCCTCTCCCACGTTTCCGTACCCTCACCTGTGCCCTTAGCCTTGCCATTCCCTAACCCTAACCCTAGCCCGAAACGGAAACCCAGGACCAGACCTACACCTTACCCTACGCCGTACACTACTCCTGGCCCGTACGCTGGAACTGACCCATGCTTCAGCATGTAGCCTGACCCTCCCACGTTTCCGTACCCTCACCTGTGCCCTAAGCCTTGCCGTTCCCTAACCCTAACCCTAGCCCGGAATGGGACCCCACAACCAGCCCTACACCTTACCCAATGCCGTACCCGTACCCTGACCCGTACGCTGGCACTGACACGTGCGTCAGCACGTAGCCTGACCCTCCCACGTTTCCATACCACACCTGTGCCCTAAGCCTTGCCGTTCCCTAACCCTAACCCTAGCCCAGAACGGAAACCCACCACCAGCCCTACACCTTACCTTATGCCGTACACTATTCCTGGACCGTACGCTGGCACTGACCCGTGCGTCAGCACGTAGCCTGCCACTCCAACGTTTCCGTACCCTCACCTGTGCCCTAAGACTTGCCGTTCCCTATCCTTAACACTAGCCCGGAACAGAAACCCACCACCAGCCCTACACCTTACACAACGCCGTAACCTACTCCTGGACCGAACGCTGGCACTTACCCGTGCGTCAACACGTAGCCTGCCTCTCCCACGTTTCCAAACCCTCACCTGTGCCCTAAGCTTTGCCATTCCCTAACCCTAACACTAGCCCGGAACGGAAACCCACCACCAGCCCTACACCTTACCCTAGGCCGTACCCTACTCCTGGCCCGTACGCTGGCACTGACCCATTCTTCAGCACCTATCATGACCCTCCCACGTTTCTATACCCTCACCTGTGCCCTAAGCCTTGCCGTTCCCTAACCCTAACCCTACACATTACCCTACGCCGTACCCTACTCCTGGACCGTACGCTGGCACTGACACGTGCTTCAGCATGTAGCCTGCCACTCCCACGTTTCCATACCCTCACCTGTGCCCTAAGCCTTGCCATTCCCTAACCCTAACACTAGCCCGGAAAGGAAACCAACCACCAGCCCTACACCTTAACCTACGCTGTTGCCTACTCCTGGCCTGTAAGCTGGCACTGACCCGTGCGTCAGCACATAGCCTGACCCTCCCCCGTTTCCGTACCATCACCTGTTCCTTAAGGCATGTCGTTCCCTAACCCTAACCCTAGCCCAGAACAGAAACCCACCACCAGCCCTACACCTTACCCTACACCGTAGCCTACGCCTGGCCCATTCGCTGGCACTAATACTTGCGTCAGCACGTAGCCTTACCCTCCCACGTTTCCGTACCCTCACCTGTGTCCTAAGCCTTGCCGTTCCATAACCGTAACCCCGAAAGGAAAGCCACCACCAGCCCTACACCTTACCCTACACCGTAGCCTACTCTTGGCCCATACGCTGGCACTGACCCGTGCGTCAGCACATAGCCTGACACTCCCACGTTTCCGTACCCACACCTGTGCCCTAAGGCTTGTCGTTCTCTCACCCTAACCCTAGCCCGGAACGGAAACCCACCACCAGGCCTACACCATACCCAACGCCATAGCCTACTCCTGGCCCGTACGCTGGCACTGACCCGTGCGTCAGCACATAGCCTACCACTCCCACGTTTCCGTACCCTCACCTGTGCCCTAAGCCTTGCCGTTCCCTAACCCTAACCCTAGCCCGGAACGGAAACCCAGGACCAGTCCTACACATTACCCTACGCCGTACCCTAGTCCTTGCCCGTACGCTGGCACTGACCCGTGCGTCAGCACATAGCCTACCACTCCCACGTTTCCGTACCCTCACCTGTGCCCTTAGCCTTGCCATTCCCTAACCCTAACCCTAGCCCGAAACGGAAACCCACCACCAGCCCTACACCTTACCCTACGCCGTACACTACTCCTGGCCCGTATGCTGGAACTGACCCATGCGTCAGCATGGAGCCTGACCCTCCCACGTTTCCGTACCCTCACCTGTGCGCTAAGCCTACACGTTCCCTAACACTAACCCTAGCCAGGAACGGAGACCCACCAGCAGCCCTAAACTTTACCCTACGTCGAAGCCTACTCCTGCCCGGAAGCTGACACTGACACGTGCGTGAGCACGTAGCCTCACCCTCCGACTTTTCCGTACCCTCACCTGTGCCCTAAGCCTTGCCGTTCGCTAACCCTAACCCTAGCCCGGAACGGAAACCCACCACCGGGCCTAAACCTTACCCTACGCCGAAGCCTACACCTGGGCGTATGCTGTCATTGACCCGTGCGTCAGCACGTAGTCTGACCCTCCCAGGTTTCTGTAACCTCACCTGTGCCCTAAGCCTTGCGGTTCCCTACCCCTAACCCTAGACCGGAATGGAAACCCACGACCACACCTACACCATACCCTACACCGTACCCAACTCCTGGCCCGTACGGTGGCACTGACCTGTGTGTCAGCACGTAGCCTGCCTCTCACACGTTTCCGTACCCTCACCTGTGCCCTAAGCCTTACCGTTCCCTAACCCTATCCCTAGCCCAGAACGGAAACCCACCACAAGCCCTACACCTTACCCTACGCCGTACAGTACTCCAGGCCCGTACACTGGCACTGACCCGTGCGTCAGCACGTAGCCTGACCCTCCCACGTTTCCGAACCCTCTCCTGTGCCCTAAACCTTGCCGTTCCCTAACCCTAACCCTAGCCCAGAACAGAAACCCACCACCAGCCCTACACCTTAGCCTACGCAGTAGCCAACACCTGGCCCATACGCTGGAGCTGACCCGTGCGTCAGCACATAGCCTGAACCTCCCCCGTTTCCGTACCCTCACCTGTGACCTAACGCTTGTCGTTCCCTCACCCTAACCCTAGCCCAGAACAGAAACCCACCACCAGCCCTACACCTTACCCTACACCGTAGCCTACTCCTGGCCCGTACGCTGGCACTGACCTGTGCGTCAGCACGTAGCCTGACCCACCCACGTTTCCGTAACTTCACCTGAACCCTAAGCCTTGTCATTCCCTAAACCTATCCCTAGCCCGGAACGGTAACCCACCACCAGCCCTACACCTTACCCTACGCCGTATCCTACTCCTGGCCCGTACGCTGGCACTGACACGTCAGTCAGCAAGTAGCCTGCCTCTCCCACGTTTCCGTACCCTCACCTGTGCCCTTAGCCTTGCCATTCCCTAACCCTAACCCTAGCCCGAAACGGAAACCCAGGACCAGACCTACACCTTACCCTACGCCGTACACTACTCCTGGCCCGTACGCTGGAACTGACCCATGCTTCAGCATGTAGCCTGACCCTCCCACGTTTCCGTACCCTCACCTGTGCCCTAAGCCTTGCCGTTCCCTAACCCTAACCCTAGCCCGGAATGGGACCCCACAACCAGCCCTACACCTTACCCAATGCCGTACCCGTACCCTGACCCGTACGCTGGCACTGACACGTGCGTCAGCACGTAGCCTGACCCTCCCACGTTTCCGTACCACACCTGTGCCCTAAGCCTTGCCGTTCCCTAACCCTAACCCTAGCCCAGAACGGAAACCCACCACCAGCCCTACACCTTACCTTATGCCGTACACTATTCCTGGACCGTACGCTGGCACTGACCCGTGCGTCAGCACGTAGCCTGCCACTCCAACGTTTCCGTACCCTCACCTGTGCCCTAAGCCTTACCGTTCCCTAACCCTATCCCTAGCCCAGAACGGAAACCCACCACAAGCCCTGCACCTTACCCTACGCCGTACAGTACTCCAGGCCCGTACACTGGCACTGACCCGTGCGTCAGCACGTAGCCTGACCCTCCCACGTTTCCGAACCCTCTCCTGTGCCCTAAACCTTGCCGTTCCCTAACCCTAACCCTAGCCCAGAACAGAAACCCACCACCAGCCCTACACCTTAGCCTACGCAGTAGCCAACACCTGGCCCGTACGCTGGAGCTGACCCGTGCGTCAGCACATAGCCTGAACCTCCCCCGTTTCCGTACCCTCACCTGTGACCTAACGCTTGTCGTTCCCTCACCCTAACCCTAGCCCAGAACAGAAACCCACCACCAGCCCTACACCTTACCCTACACCGTAGCCTACTCCTGGCCCGTACGCTGGCACTGACCTGTGCGTCAGCACGTAGCCTGACCCACCCACGTTTCCGTAACTTCACCTGAACCCTAAGCCTTGTCATTCCCTAAACCTATCCCTAGCCCGGAACGGTAACCCACCACCAGCCCTACACCTTACCCTACGCCGTATCCTACTCCTGGCCCGTACGCTGGCACTGACACGTCAGTCAGCAAGTAGCCTGCCTCTCCCACGTTTCCGTACCCTCACCTGTGCCCTTAGCCTTGCCATTCCCTAACCCTAACCCTAGCCCGAAACGGAAACCCAGGACCAGACCTACACCTTACCCTACGCCGTACACTACTCCTGGCCCGTACGCTGGAACTGACCCATGCTTCAGCATGTAGCCTGACCCTCCCACGTTTCCGTACCCTCACCTGTGCCCTAAGCCTTGCCGTTCCCTAACCCTAACCCTAGCCCGGAATGGGACCCCACAACCAGCCCTACACCTTACCCAATGCCGTACCCGTACCCTGACCCGTACGCTGGCACTGACACGTGCGTCAGCACGTAGCCTGACCCTCCCACGTTTCCATACCACACCTGTGCCCTAAGCCTTGCCGTTCCCTAACCCTAACCCTAGCCCAGAACGGAAACCCACCACCAGCCCTACACCTTACCTTATGCCGTACACTATTCCTGGACCGTACGCTGGCACTGACCCATGCGTCAGCACGTAGCCTGCCACTCCAACGTTTCCGTACCCTCACCTGTGCCCTAAGACTTGCCGTTCCCTATCCTTAACACTAGCCCGGAACAGAAACCCACCACCAGCCCTACACCTTACACAACGCCGTAACCTACTCCTGGACCGAACGCTGGCACTTACCCGTGCGTCAACACGTAGCCTGCCTCTCCCACGTTTCCAAACCCTCACCTGTGCCCTAAGCTTTGCCATTCCCTAACCCTAACACTAGCCCGGAACGGAAACCCACCACCAGCCCTACACCTTACCCTAGGCCGTACCCTACTCCTGGCCCGTACGCTGGCACTGACCCATTCTTCAGCACCTATCATGACCCTCCCACGTTTCTATACCCTCACCTGTGCCCTAAGCCTTGCCGTTCCCTAACCCTAACCCTACACATTACCCTACGCCGTACCCTACTCCTGGACCGTACGCTGGCACTGACACGTGCTTCAGCATGTAGCCTGCCACTCCCACGTTTCCATACCCTCACCTGTGCCCTAAGCCTTGCCATTCCCTAACCCTAACACTAGCCCGGAAAGGAAACCAACCACCAGCCCTACACCTTAACCTACGCTGTTGCCTACTCCTGGCCTGTAAGCTGGCACTGACCCGTGCGTCAGCACATAGCCTGACCCTCCCCCGTTTCCGTACCATCACCTGTTCCTTAAGGCATGTCGTTCCCTAACCCTAACCCTAGCCCAGAACAGAAACCCACCACCAGCCCTACACCTTACCCTACACCGTAGCCTACGCCTGGCCCATTCGCTGGCACTAATACTTGCGTCAGCACGTAGCCTTACCCTCCCACGTTTCCGTACCCTCACCTGTGTCCTAAGCCTTGCCGTTCCATAACCGTAACCCCGAAAGGAAAGCCACCACTAGCCCTACACCTTACTCTACACCGTAGCCTACTCTTGGCCCATACGCTGGCACTGACCCGTGCGTCAGCACATAGCCTGACACTCCCACGTTTCCGTACCCACACCTGTGCCCTAAGGCTTGTCGTTCTCTCACCCTAACCCTAGCCCGGAAAGGAAACCCGCCACCAGGCCTACACCATACCCAACGCCATAGCCTACTCCTGGCCCGTACGCTGGCACTGACCCGTGCGTCAGCACATAGCCTACCACTCCCACGTTTCCGTACCCTCACCTGTGCCCTAAGCCTTGCCGTTCCCTAACCCTAACCCTAGCCCGGAACGGAAACCCAGGACCAGCCCTACACATTACCCTACGCCGTACCCTAGTCCTTGCCCGTACGCTGGCACTGACCCGTGCGTCAGCACATAGCCTACCACTCCCACGTTTGCGTACCCTCACCTGTGCCCTTAGCCTTGCCATTCCCTAACCCTAACCCTAGCCCGAAACGGAAACCCACCACCAGCCCTACACCTTACCCTACGCCGTTCACTACTCCTGGCCCGTATGCTGGAACTGACCCATGCGTCAGCATGGAGCCTGACCCTCCCACGTTTCCGTACCCTCACCTGTGCCCTAAGCCTACACGTTCCCTAACACTAACCCTAGCCAGGAACGGAGACCCACCAGCAGCCCTAAACTTTACCCTACGTCGAAGCCTACTCCTGCCCGGAAGCTGACACTGACACGTGCGTGAGCACGTAGCCTCACCCTCCGACTTTTCCGTACCCTCAACTGTGCCCTAAGCCTTGCCGTTCGCTAACCCTAACCCTAGCCCGGAACGGAAACCCACCACCGGGCCTAAACCTTACCCTACGCCGAAGCCTACACCTGGGCGTATGCTGTCATTGACCCGTGCGTCAGCACGTAGTCTGACCCTCCCAGGTTTCTGTAACCTCACCTGTGCCCTAAGCCTTGCGGTTCCCTACCCCTAACCCTAGACCGGAATGGAAACCCACGACCACACCTACACCATACCCTACACCGTACCCAACTCCTGGCCCGTACGGTGGCACTGACCTGTGTGTCAGCACGTAGCCTGCCTCTCACACGTTTCCGTACCCTCACCTGTGCCCTAAGCCTTACCGTTCCCTAACCCTATCCCTAGCCCAGAACGGAAACCCACCACAAGCCCTACACCTTACCCTACGCCGTACAGTACTCCAGGCCCGTACACTCGCACTGACCCGTGCGTCAGCACGTAGCCTGACCCTCCCACGTTTCCGAACCCTCTCCTGTGCCCTAAACCTTGCCGTTCCCTAACCCTAACCCTAGCCCAGAACAGAAACCCACCACCAGCCCTACACCTTAGCCTACGCAGTAGCCAACACCTGGCCCGTACGCTGGAGCTGACCCGTGCGTCAGCACATAGCCTGAACCTCCCCCGTTTCCGTACCCTCACCTGTGACCTAACGCTTGTCGTTCCCTCACCCTAACCCTAGCCCAGAACAGAAACCCACCACCAGCCCTACACCTTACCCTACACCGTAGCCTACTCCTGGCCCGTACGCTGGCACTGACCTGTGCGTCAGCACGTAGCCTGACCCACCCACGTTTCCGTAACTTCACCTGAACCCTAAGCCTTGTCATTCCCTAAACCTATCCCTAGCCCGGAACGGTAACCCACCACCAGCCCTACACCTTACCCTACGCCGTATCCTACTCCTGGCCCGTACGCTGGCACTGACACGTCAGTCAGCAAGTAGCCTGCCTCTCCCACGTTTCCGTACCCTCACCTGTGCCCTTAGCCTTGCCATTCCCTAACCCTAACCCTAGCCCGAAACGGAAACCCAGGACCAGACCTACACCTTACCCTACGCCGTACACTACTCCTGGCCCGTACGCTGGAACTGACCCATGCTTCAGCATGTAGCCTGACCCTCCCACGTTTCCGTACCCTCACCTGTGCCCTAAGCCTTGCCGTTCCCTAACCCTAACCCTAGCCCGGAATGGGACCCCACAACCAGCCCTACACCTTACCCAATGCCGTACCCGTACCCTGACCCGTACGCTGGCACTGACACGTGCGTCAGCACGTAGCCTGACCCTCCCACGTTTCCGTACCACACCTGTGCCCTAAGCCTTGCCGTTCCCTAACCCTAACCCTAGCCCAGAACGGAAACCCACCACCAGCCCTACACCTTACCTTATGCCGTACACTATTCCTGGACCGTACGCTGGCACTGACCCGTGCGTCAGCACGTAGCCTGCCACTCCAACGTTTCCGTACCCTCACCTGTGCCCTAAGACTTGCCGTTCCCTATCCTTAACACTAGCCCGGAACAGAAACCCACCACCAGCCCTACACCTTACACAACGCCGTAACCTACTCCTGGACCGAACGCTGGCACTTACCCGTGCGTCAACACGTAGCCTGCCTCTCCCACGTTTCCAAACCCTCACCTGTGCCCTAAGCTTTGCCATTCCCTAACCCTAACACTAGCCCGGAACGGAAACCCACCACCAGCCCTACACCTTACCCTAGGCCGTACCCTACTCCTGGCCCGTACGCTGGCACTGACCCATTCTTCAGCACCTATCATGACCCTCCCACGTTTCTATACCCTCACCTGTGCCCTAAGCCTTGCCGTTCCCTAACCCTAACCCTACACATTACCCTACGCCGTACCCTACTCCTGGACCGTACGCTGGCACTGACACGTGCTTCAGCATGTAGCCTGCCACTCCCACGTTTCCATACCCTCACCTGTGCCCTAAGCCTTGCCATTCCCTAACCCTAACACTAGCCCGGAAAGGAAACCAACCACCAGCCCTACACCTTAACCTACGCTGTTGCCTACTCCTGGCCTGTAAGCTGGCACTGACCCGTGCGTCAGCACATAGCCTGACCCTCCCCCGTTTCCGTACCATCACCTGTTCCTTAAGGCATGTCGTTCCCTAACCCTAACCCTAGCCCAGAACAGAAACCCACCACCAGCCCTACACCTTACCCTACACCGTAGCCTACGCCTGGCCCATTCGCTGGCACTAATACTTGCGTCAGCACGTAGCCTTACCCTCCCACGTTTCCGTACCCTCACCTGTGTCCTAAGCCTTGCCGTTCCATAACCGTAACCCCGAAAGGAAAGCCACCACCAGCCCTACACCTTACTCTACACCGTAGCCTACTCTTGGCCCATACGCTGGCACTGACCCGTGCGTCAACACATAGCCTGACACTCCCATGTTTCCGTACCCACACCTGTGCCCTAAGGCTTGTCGTTCTCTCACCCTAACCCTAGCCCGGAAAGGAAACCCGCCACCAGGCCTACACCATACCCAACGCCATAGCCTACTCCTGGCCCGTACGCTGGCACTGACCCGTGCGTCAGCACATAGCCTACCACTCCCACGTTTCCGTACCCTCACCTGTGCCCTAAGCCTTGCCGTTCCCTAACCCTAACCCTAGCCCGGAACGGAAACCCAGGACCAGCCCTACACATTACCCTACGCCGTACCCTAGTCCTTGCCCGTACGCTGGCACTGACCCGTGCGTCAGCACATAGCCTACCACTCCCACGTTTCCGTACCCTCACCTGTGCCCTTAGCCTTGCCATTCCCTAACCCTAACCCTAGCCCGAAACGGAAACCCACCACCAGCCCTACACCTTACCCTACGCCGTACACTACTCCTGGCCCGTATGCTGGAACTGACCCATGCGTCAGCATGGAGCCTGACCCTCCCACGTTTCCGTACCCTCACCTGTGCCCTAAGCCTACACGTTCCCTAACACTAACCCTAGCCAGGAACGGAGACCCACCAGCAGCCCTAAACTTTACCCTACGTCGAAGCCTACTCCTGCCCGGAAGCTGACACTGACACGTGCGTGAGCACGTAGCCTCACCCTCCGACTTTTCCGTACCCTCACCTGTGCCCTAAGCCTTGCCGTTCGCTAACCCTAACCCTAGCCCGGAACGGAAACCCACCACCGGGCCTAAACCTTACCCTACGCCGAAGCCTACACCTGGGCGTATGCTGTCATTGACCCGTGCGTCAGCACGTAGTCTGACCCTCCCAGGTTTCTGTAACCTCACCTGTGCCCTAAGCCTTGCGGTTCCCTACCCCTAACCCTAGACCGGAATGGAAACCCACGACCACACCTACACCATACCCTACACCGTACCCAACTCCTGGCCCGTACGGTGGCACTGACCTGTGTGTCAGCACGTAGCCTGCCTCTCACACGTTTCCGTACCCTCACCTGTGCCCTAAGCCTTACCGTTCCCTAACCCTATCCCTAGCCCAGAACGGAAACCCACCACAAGCCCTACACCTTACCCTACGCCGTACAGTACTCCAGGCCCGTACACTGGCACTGACCCGTGCGTCAGCACGTAGCCTGACCCTCCCACGTTTCCGAACCATCTCCTGTGCCCTAAACCTTGCCGTTCCCTAACCCTAACCCTAGCCCAGAACAGAAACCCACCACCAGCCCTACACCTTAGCCTACGCAGTAGCCAACACCTGGCCCGTACGCTGGAGCTGACCCGTGCGTCAGCACATAGCCTGAACCTCCCCCGTTTCCGTACCCTCACCTGTGACCTAACGCTTGTCGTTCCCTCACCCTAACCCTAGCCCAGAACAGAAACCCACCACCAGCCCTACACCTTACCCTACACCGTAGCCTACTCCTGGCCCGTACGCTGGCACTGACCTGTGCGTCAGCACGTAGCCTGACCCACCCACGTTTCCGTAACTTCACCTGAACCCTAAGCCTTGTCATTCCCTAAACCTATCCCTAGCCCGGAACGGTAACCCACCACCAGCCCTACACCTTACCCTACGCCGTATCCTACTCCTGGCCCGTACGCTGGCACTGACACGTCAGTCAGCAAGTAGCCTGCCTCTCCCACGTTTCCGTACCCTCACCTGTGCCCTTAGCCTTGCCATTCCCTAACCCTAACCCTAGCCCGAAACGGAAACCCAGGACCAGACCTACACCTTACCCTACGCCGTACACTACTCCTGGCCCGTACGCTGGAACTGACCCATGCTTCAGCATGTAGCCTGACCCTCCCACGTTTCCGTACCCTCACCTGTGCCCTAAGCCTTGCCGTTCCCTAACCCTAACCCTAGCCCGGAATGGGACCCCACAACCAGCCCTACACCTTACCCAATGCCGTACCCGTACCCTGACCCGTACGCTGGCACTGACACGTGCGTCAGCACGTAGCCTGACCCTCCCACGTTTCCGTACCACACCTGTGCCCTAAGCCTTGCCGTTCCCTAACCCTAACCCTAGCCCAGAACGGAAACCCACCACCAGCCCTACACCTTACCTTATGCCGTACACTATTCCTGGACCGTACGCTGGCACTGACCCGTGCGTCAGCACGTAGCCTGCCACTCCAACGTTTCCGTACCCTCACCTGTGCCCTAAGACTTGCCGTTCCCTATCCTTAACACTAGCCCGGAACAGAAACCCACCACCAGCCCTACACCTTACACAACGCCGTAACCTACTCCTGGACCGAACGCTGGCACTTACCCGTGCGTCAACACGTAGCCTGCCTCTCCCACGTTTCCAAACCCTCACCTGTGCCCTAAGCTTTGCCATTCCCTAACCCTAACACTAGCCCGGAACGGAAACCCACCACCAGCCCTACACCTTACCCTAGGCCGTACCCTACTCCTGGCCCGTACGCTGGCACTGACCCATTCTTCAGCACCTATCATGACCCTCCCACGTTTCTATACCCTCACCTGTGCCCTAAGCCTTGCCGTTCCCTAACCCTAACCCTACACATTACCCTACGCCGTACCCTACTCCTGGACCGTACGCTGGCACTGACACGTGCTTCAGCATGTAGCCTGCCACTCCCACGTTTCCATACCCTCACCTGTGCCCTAAGCCTTGCCATTCCCTAACCCTAACACTAGCCCGGAAAGGAAACCAACCACCAGCCCTACACCTTAACCTACGCTGTTGCCTACTCCTGGCCTGTAAGCTGGCACTGACCCGTGCGTCAGCACATAGCCTGACCCTCCCCCGTTTCCGTACCATCACCTGTTCCTTAAGGCATGTCGTTCCCTAACCCTAACCCTAGCCCAGAACAGAAACCCACCACCAGCCCTACACCTTACCCTACACCGTAGCCTACGCCTGGCCCATTCGCTGGCACTAATACTTGCGTCAGCACGTAGCCTTACCCTCCCACGTTTCCGTACCCTCACCTGTGTCCTAAGCCTTGCCGTTCCATAACCGTAACCCCGAAAGGAAAGCCACCACCAGCCCTACACCTTACCCTACACCGTAGCCTACTCTTGGCCCATACGCTGGCACTGACCCGTGTGTCAGCACATAGCCTGACACTCCCACGTTTCCGTACCCACACCTGTGCCCTAAGGCTTGTCGTTCTCTCACCCTAACCCTAGCCCGGAACGGAAACCCACCACCAGGCCTACACCATACCCAACGCCATAGCCTACTCCTGGCCCGTACGCTGGCACTGACCCGTGCGTCAGCACATAGCCTACCACTCCCACGTTTCCGTACCCTCACCTGTGCCCTAAGCCTTGCCGTTCCCTAACCCTAACCCTAGCCCGGAACGGAAACCCAGGACCAGTCCTACACATTACCCTACGCCGTACCCTAGTCCTTGCCCGTACGCTGGCACTGACCCGTGCGTCAGCACATAGCCTACCACTCCCACGTTTCCGTACCCTCACCTGTGCCCTTAGCCTTGCCATTCCCTAACCCTAACCCTAGCCCGAAACGGAAACCCACCACCAGCCCTACACCTTACCCTACGCCGTACACTACTCCTGGCCCGTATGCTGGAACTGACCCATGCGTCAGCATGGAGCCTGACCCTCCCACGTTTCCGTACCCTCACCTGTGCGCTAAGCCTACACGTTCCCTAACACTAACCCTAGCCAGGAACGGAGACCCACCAGCAGCCCTAAACTTTACCCTACCTCGAAGCCTACTCCTGCCCGGAAGCTGACACTGACACGTGCGTGAGCACGTAGCCTCACCCTCCGACTTTTCCGTACCCTCACCTGTGCCCTAAGCCTTGCCGTTCGCTAACCCTAACCCTAGCCCGGAACGGAAACCCACCACCGGGCCTAAACCTTACCCTACGCCGAAGCCTACACCTGGGCGTATGCTGTCATTGACCCGTGCGTCAGCACGTAGTCTGACCCTCCCAGGTTTCTGTAACCTCACCTGTGCCCTAAGCCTTGCGGTTCCCTACCCCTAACCCTAGACCGGAATGGAAACCCACGACCACACCTACACCATACCCTACACCGTACCCAACTCCTGGCCCGTACGGTGGCACTGACCTGTGTGTCAGCACGTAGCCTGCCTCTCACACGTTTCCGTACCCTCACCTGTGCCCTAAGCCTTACCGTTCCCTAACCCTATCCCTAGCCCAGAACGGAAACCCACCACAAGCCCTACACCTTACCCTACGCCGTACAGTACTCCAGGCCCGTACACTGGCACTGACCCGTGCGTCAGCACGTAGCCTGACCCTCCCACGTTTCCGAACCCTCTCCTGTGCCCTAAACCTTGCCGTTCCCTAACCCTAACCCTAGCCCAGAACAGAAACCCACCACCAGCCCTACACCTTAGCCTACGCAGTAGCCAACACCTGGCCCGTACGCTGGAGCTGACCCGTGCGTCAGCACATAGCCTGAACCTCCCCCGTTTCCGTACCCTCACCTGTGACCTAACGCTTGTCGTTCCCTCACCCTAACCCTAGCCCAGAACAGAAACCCACCACCAGCCCTACACCTTACCCTACACCGTAGCCTACTCCTGGCCCGTACGCTGGCACTGACCTGTGCGTCAGCACGTAGCCTGACCCACCCACGTTTCCGTAACTTCACCTGAACCCTAAGCCTTGTCATTCCCTAAACCTATCCCTAGCCCGGAACGGTAACCCACCACCAGCCCTACACCTTACCCTACGCCGTATCCTACTCCTGGCCCGTACGCTGGCACTGACACGTCAGTCAGCAAGTAGCCTGCCTCTCCCACGTTTCCGTACCCTCACCTGTGCCCTTAGCCTTGCCATTCCCTAACCCTAACCCTAGCCCGAAACGGAAACCCAGGACCAGACCTACACCTTACCCTACGCCGTACACTACTCCTGGCCCGTACGCTGGAACTGACCCATGCTTCAGCATGTAGCCTGACCCTCCCACGTTTCCGTACCCTCACCTGTGCCCTAAGCCTTGCCGTTCCCTAACCCTAACCCTAGCCCGGAATGGGACCCCACAACCAGCCCTACACCTTACCCAATGCCGTACCCGTACCCTGACCCGTACGCTGGCACTGACACGTGCGTCAGCACGTAGCCTGACCCTCCCACGTTTCCGTACCACACCTGTGCCCTAAGCCTTGCCGTTCCCTAACCCTAACCCTAGCCCAGAACGGAAACCCACCACCAGCCCTACACCTTACCTTATGCCGTACACTATTCCTGGACCGTACGCTGGCACTGACCCGTGCGTCAGCACGTAGCCTGCCACTCCAACGTTTCCGTACCCTCACCTGTGCCCTAAGACTTGCCGTTCCCTATCCTTAACACTAGCCCGGAACAGAAACCCACCACCAGCCCTACACCTTACACAACGCCGTAACCTACTCCTGGACCGAACGCTGGCACTTACCCGTGCGTCAACACGTAGCCTGCCTCTCCCACGTTTCCAAACCCTCACCTGTGCCCTAAGCTTTGCCATTCCCTAACCCTAACACTAGCCCGGAACGGAAACCCACCACCAGCCCTACACCTTACCCTAGGCCGTACCCTACTCCTGGCCCGTACGCTGGCACTGACCCATTCTTCAGCACCTATCATGACCCTCCCACGTTTCTATACCCTCACCTGTGCCCTAAGCCTTGCCGTTCCCTAACCCTAACCCTACACATTACCCTACGCCGTACCCTACTCCTGGACCGTACGCTGGCACTGACACGTGCTTCAGCATGTAGCCTGCCACTCCCACGTTTCCATACCCTCACCTGTGCCCTAAGCCTTGCCATTCACTAACCCTAACACTAGCCCGGAACGGAAACCCACCACCAGCCCTACACCTTACCCTAGGCCGTACCCTACTCCTGGCCCGTACGCTGGCACTGACCCATTCTTCAGCACCTATCATGACCCTCCCACGTTTCTATACCCTCACCTGTGCCCTAAGCCTTGCCGTTCCCTAACCCTAACCCTACACATTACCCTACGCCGTACCCTACTCCTGGACCGTACGCTGGCACTGACACGTGCTTCAGCATGTAGCCTGCCACTCCCACGTTTCCATACCCTCACCTGTGCCCTAAGCTTTGCCATTCCCTAACCCTAACACTAGCCCGGAACAGAAACCCACCACCAGCCCTACACCTTACACAACGCCGTAACCTACTCCTGGACCGAACGCTGGCACTTACCCGTGCGTCAACACGTAGCCTGCCTCTCCCACGTTTCCAAACCCTCACCTGTGCCCTAAGCTTTGCCATTCCCTAACCCTAACACTAGCCCGGAACGGAAACCCACCACCAGCCCTACACCTTACCCTAGGCCGTACCCTACTCCTGGCCCGTACGCTGGCACTGACCCATTCTTCAGCACCTATCATGACCCTCCCACGTTTCCATACCCTCACCTGTGCCCTAAGCCTTGCCATTCCCTAACCCTAACACTAGCCCGGAAAGGAAACCAACCACCAGCCCTACACCTTAACCTACGCTGTTGCCTACTCCTGGCCTGTAAGCTGGCACTGACCCGTGCGTCAGCACATAGCCTGACCCTCCCCCGTTTCCGTACCATCACCTGTTCCTTAAGGCATGTCGTTCCCTAACCCTAACCCTAGCCCAGAACAGAAACCCACCACCAGCCCTACACCTTACCCTACACCGTAGCCTACGCCTGGCCCATTCGCTGGCACTAATACTTGCGTCAGCACGTAGCCTTACCCTCCCACGTTTCCGTACCCTCACCTGTGTCCTAAGCCTTGCCGTTCCATAACCGTAACCCCGAAAGGAAAGCCACCACCAGCCCTACACCTTACCCTACACCGTAGCCTACTCTTGGCCCATACGCTGGCACTGACCCGTGCGTCAGCACATAGCCTGACACTCCCACGTTTCCGTACCCACACCTGTGCCCTAAGGCTTGTCGTTCTCTCACCCTAACCCTAGCCCGGAACGGAAACCCACCACCAGGCCTACACCATACCCAACGCCATAGCCTACTCCTGGCCCGTACGCTGGCACTGACCCGTGCGTCAGCACATAGCCTACCACTCCCACGTTTCCGTACCCTCACCTGTGCCCTAAGCCTTGCCGTTCCCTAACCCTAACCCTAGCCCGGAACGGAAACCCAGGACCAGCCCTACACATTACCCTACGCCGTACCCTAGTCCTTGCCCGTACGCTGGCACTGACCCGTGCGTCAGCACATAGCCTACCACTCCCACGTTTCCGTACCCTCACCTGTGCCCTTAGCCTTGCCATTCCCTAACCCTAACCCTAGCCCGAAACGGAAACCCACCACCAGCCCTACACCTTACCCTACGCCGTACACTACTCCTGGCCCGTATGCTGGAACTGACCCATGCGTCAGCATGGAGCCTGACCCTCCCACGTTTCCGTACCCTCACCTGTGCGCTAAGCCTACACGTTCCCTAACACTAACCCTAGCCAGGAACGGAGACCCACCAGCAGCCCTAAACTTTACCCTACCTCGAAGCCTACTCCTGCCCGGAAGCTGACACTGACACGTGCGTGAGCACGTAGCCTCACCCTCCGACTTTTCCGTACCCTCACCTGTGCCCTAAGCCTTGCCGTTCGCTAACCCTAACCCTAGCCCGGAACGGAAACCCACCACCGGGCCTAAACCTTACCCTACGCCGAAGCCTACACCTGGGCGTATGCTGTCATTGACCCGTGCGTCAGCACGTAGTCTGACCCTCCCAGGTTTCTGTAACCTCACCTGTGCCCTAAGCCTTGCGGTTCCCTACCCCTAACCCTAGACCGGAATGGAAACCCACGACCACACCTACACCATACCCTACACCGTACCCAACTCCTGGCCCGTACGGTGGCACTGACCTGTGTGTCAGCACGTAGCCTGCCTCTCACACGTTTCCGTACCCTCACCTGTGCCCTAAGCCTTACCGTTCCCTAACCCTATCCCTAGCCCAGAACGGAAACCCACCACAAGCCCTACACCTTACCCTACGCCGTACAGTACTCCAGGCCCGTACACTGGCACTGACCCGTGCGTCAGCACGTAGCCTGACCCTCCCACGTTTCCGAACCCTCTCCTGTGCCCTAAACCTTGCCGTTCCCTAACCCTAACCCTAGCCCAGAACAGAAACCCACCACCAGCCCTACACCTTAGCCTACGCAGTAGCCAACACCTGGCCCGTACGCTGGAGCTGACCCGTGCGTCAGCACATAGCCTGAACCTCCCCCGTTTCCGTACCCTCACCTGTGACCTAACGCTTGTCGTTCCCTCACCCTAACCCTAGCCCAGAACAGAAACCCACCACCAGCCCTACACCTTACCCTACACCGTAGCCTACTCCTGGCCCGTACGCTGGCACTGACCTGTGCGTCAGCACGTAGCCTGACCCACCCACGTTTCCGTAACTTCACCTGAACCCTAAGCCTTGTCATTCCCTAAACCTATCCCTAGCCCGGAACGGTAACCCACCACCAGCCCTACACCTTACCCTACGCCGTATCCTACTCCTGGCCCGTACACTGGCACTGACACGTCAGTCAGCAAGTAGCCTGCCTCTCCCACGTTTCCGTACCCTCACCTGTGCCCTTAGCCTTGCCATTCCCTAACCCTAACCCTAGCCCGAAACGGAAACCCAGGACCAGACCTACACCTTACCCTACGCCGTACACTACTCCTGGCCCGTACGCTGGAACTGACCCATGCTTCAGCATGTAGCCTGACCCTCCCACGTTTCCGTACCCTCACCTGTGCCCTAAGCCTTGCCGTTCCCTAACCCTAACCCTAGCCCGGAATGGGACCCCACAACCAGCCCTACACCTTACCCAATGCCGTACCCGTACCCTGACCCGTACGCTGGCACTGACACGTGCGTCAGCACGTAGCCTGACCCTCCCACGTTTCCGTACCACACCTGTGCCCTAAGCCTTGCCATTCCCTAACCCTAACCCTAGCCCAGAACGGAAACCCACCACCAGCCCTACACCTTACCTTATGCCGTACACTATTCCTGGACCGTACGCTGGCACTGACCCGTGCGTCAGCACGTAGCCTGCCACTCCAACGTTTCCGTACCCTCACCTGTGCCCTAAGACTTGCCGTTCCCTATCCTTAACACTAGCCCGGAACAGAAACCCACCACCAGCCCTACACCTTACACAACGCCGTAACCTACTCCTGGACCGAACGCTGGCACTTACCCGTGCGTCAACACGTAGCCTGCCTCTCCCACGTTTCCAAACCCTCACCTGTGCCCTAAGCTTTGCCATTCCCTAACCCTAACACTAGCCCGGAACGGAAACCCACCACCAGCCCTACACCTTACCCTAGGCCGTACCCTACTCCTGGCCCGTACGCTGGCACTGACCCATTCTTCAGCACCTATCATGACCCTCCCACGTTTCTATACCCTCACCTGTGCCCTAAGCCTTGCCGTTCCCTAACCCTAACCCTACACATTACCCTACGCCGTACCCTACTCCTGGACCGTACGCTGGCACTGACACGTGCTTCAGCATGTAGCCTGCCACTCCCACGTTTCCATACCCTCACCTGTGCCCTAAGCCTTGCCATTCCCTAACCCTAACACTAGCCCGGAAAGGAAACCAACCACCAGCCCTACACCTTAACCTACGCTGTTGCCTACTCCTGGCCTGTAAGCTGGCACTGACCCGTGCGTCAGCACATAGCCTGACCCTCCCCCGTTTCCGTACCATCACCTGTTCCTTAAGGCATGTCGTTCCCTAACCCTAACCCTAGCCCAGAACAGAAACCCACCACCAGCCCTACACCTTACCCTACACCGTAGCCTACGCCTGGCCCATTCGCTGGCACTAATACTTGCGTCAGCACGTAGCCTTACCCTCCCACGTTTCCGTACCCTCACCTGTGTCCTAAGCCTTGCCGTTCCATAACCGTAACCCCGAAAGGAAAGCCACCACCAGCCCTACACCTTACTCTACACCGTAGCCTACTCTTGGCCCATACGCTGGCACTGACCCGTGCGTCAGCACATAGCCTGACACTCCCACGTTTCCGTACCCACACCTGTGCCCTAAGGCTTGTCGTTCTCTCACCCTAACCCTAGCCCGGAAAGGAAACCCGCCACCAGGCCTACACCATACCCAACGCCATAGCCTACTCCTGGCCCGTACGCTGGCACTGACCCGTGCGTCAGCACATAGCCTACCACTCCCACGTTTCCGTACCCTCACCTGTGCCCTAAGCCTTGCCGTTCCCTAACCCTAACCCTAGCCCGGAACGGAAACCCAGGACCAGCCCTACACATTACCCTACGCCGTACCCTAGTCCTTGCCCGTACGCTGGCACTGACCCGTGCGTCAGCACATAGCCTACCACTCCCACGTTTCCGTACCCTCACCTGTGCCCTTAGCCTTGCCATTCCCTAACCCTAACCCTAGCCCGAAACGGAAACCCACCACCAGCCCTACACCTTACCCTACGCCGTACACTACTCCTGGCCCGTATGCTGGAACTGACCCATGCGTCAGCATGGAGCCTGACCCTCCCACGTTTCCGTACCCTCACCTGTGCCCTAAGCCTACACGTTCCCTAACACTAACCCTAGCCAGGAACGGAGACCCACCAGCAGCCCTAAACTTTACCCTACGTCGAAGCCTACTCCTGCCCGGAAGCTGACACTGACACGTGCGTGAGCACGTAGCCTCACGCTCCGACTTTTCCGTACCCTCACCTGTGCCCTAAGCCTTGCCGTTCGCTAACCCTAACCCTAGCCCGGAACGGAAACCCACCACCGGGCCTAAACCTTACCCTACGCCGAAGCCTACACCTGGGCGTATGCTGTCATTGACCCGTGCGTCAGCACGTAGTCTGACCCTCCCAGGTTTCTGTAACCTCACCTGTGCCCTAAGCCTTGCGGTTCCCTACCTCTAACCCTAGACCGGAATGGAAACCCACGACCACACCTACACCATACCCTACACCGTACCCAACTCCTGGCCCATACGGTGGCACTGACCTGTGTGTCAGCACGTAGCCTGCCTCTCACACGTTTCCGTACCCTCACCTGTGCCCTAAGCCTTACCGTTCCCTAACCCTATCCCTAGCCCAGAACGGAAACCCACCACAAGCCCTACACCTTACCCTACGCTGTACAGTACTCCAGGCCCGTACACTGGCACTGACCCGTGCGTCAGCACGTAGCCTGACCCTCCCACGTTTCCGAACCCTCTCCTGTGCCCTAAACCTTGCCGTTCCCTAACCCTAACCCTAGCCCAGAACAGAAACCCACCACCAGCCCTACACCTTAGCCTACGCAGTAGCCAACACCTGGCCCGTACGCTGGAGCTGACCCGTGCGTCAGCACATAGCCTGAACCTCCCCCGTTTCCGTACCCTCACCTGTGACCTAACGCTTGTCGTTCCCTCACCCTAACCCTAGCCCAGAACAGAAACCCACCACCAGCCCTACACCTTACCCTACACCGTAGCCTACTCCTGGCCCGTACGCTGGCACTGACCTGTGCGTCAGCACGTAGCCTGACCCACCCACGTTTCCGTAACTTCACCTGAACCCTAAGCCTTGTCATTCCCTAAACCTATCCCTAGCCCGGAACGGTAACCCACCACCAGCCCTACACCTTACCCTACGCCGTATCCTACTCCTGGCCCGTACGCTGGCACTGACACGTCAGTCAGCAAGTAGCCTGCCTCTCCCACGTTTCCGTACCCTCACCTGTGCCCTTAGCCTTGCCATTCCCTAACCCTAACCCTAGCCCGAAACGGAAACCCAGGACCAGACCTACACCTTACCCTACACCGTACACTACTCCTGGCCCGTACGCTGGAACTGACCCATGCTTCAGCATGTAGCCTGACCCTCCCACGTTTCCGTACCCTCACCTGTGCCCTAAGCCTTGCCGTTCCCTAACCCTAACCCTAGCCCGGAATGGGACCCCACAACCAGCCCTACACCTTACCCAATGCCGTACCCGTACCCTGACCCGTACGCTGGCACTGACACGTGCGTCAGCACGTAGCCTGACCCTCCCACGTTTCCGTACCACACCTGTGCCCTAAGCCTTGCCGTTCCCTAACCCTAACCCTAGCCCAGAACGGAAACCCACCACCAGCCCTACACCTTACCTTATGCCGTACACTATTCCTGGACCGTACGCTGGCACTGACCCGTGCGTCAGCACGTAGCCTGCCACTCCAACGTTTCCGTACCCTCACCTGTGCCCTAAGACTTGCCGTTCCCTATCCTTAACACTAGCCCGGAACAGAAACCCACCACCAGCCCTACACCTTACACAACGCCGTAACCTACTCCTGGACCGAACGCTGGCACTTACCCGTGCGTCAACACGTAGCCTGCCTCTCCCACGTTTCCAAACCCTCACCTGTGCCCTAAGCTTTGCCATTCCCTAACCCTAACACTAGCCCGGAACGGAAACCCACCACCAGCCCTACACCTTACCCTAGGCCGTACCCTACTCCTGGCCCGTACGCTGGCACTGACCCATTCTTCAGCACCTATCATGACCCTCCCACGTTTCTATACCCTCACCTGTGCCCTAAGCCTTGCCGTTCCCTAACCCTAACCCTACACATTACCCTACGCCGTACCCTACTCCTGGACCGTACGCTGGCACTGACACGTGCTTCAGCATGTAGCCTGCCACTCCCACGTTTCCATACCCTCACCTGTGCCCTAAGCCTTGCCATTCCCTAACCCTAACACTAGCCCGGAAAGGAAACCAACCACCAGCCCTACACCTTAACCTACGCTGTTGCCTACTCCTGGCCTGTAAGCTGGCACTGACCCGTGCGTCAGCACATAGCCTGACCCTCCCCCGTTTCCGTACCATCACCTGTTCCTTAAGGCATGTCGTTCCCTAACCCTAACCCTAGCCCAGAACAGAAACCCACCACCAGCCCTACACCTTACCCTACACCGTAGCCTACGCCTGGCCCATTCGCTGGCACTAATACTTGCGTCAGCACGTAGCCTTACCCTCCCACGTTTCCGTACCCTCACCTGTGTCCTAAGCCTTGCCGTTCCATAACCGTAACCCCGAAAGGAAAGCCACCACCAGCCCTACACCTTACTCTACACCGTAGCCTACTCTTGGCCCATACGCTGGCACTGACCCGTGCGTCAGCACATAGCCTGACACTCCCACGTTTCCGTACCCACACCTGTGCCCTAAGGCTTGTCGTTCTCTCACCCTAACCCTAGCCCGGAAAGGAAACCCGCCACCAGGCCTACACCATACCCAACGCCATAGCCTACTCCTGGCCCGTACACTGGCACTGACCCGTGCGTCAGCACATAGCCTACCACTCCCACGTTTCCGTACCCTCACCTGTGCCCTAAGCCTTGCCGTTCCCTAACCCTAACCCTAGCCCGGAACGGAAACCCAGGACCAGCCCTACACATTACCCTACGCCGTACCCTAGTCCTTGCCCGTACGCTGGCACTGACCCGTGCGTCAGCACATAGCCTACCACTCCCACGTTTCCGTACCCTCACCTGTGCCCTTAGCCTTGCCATTCCCTAACCCTAACCCTAGCCCGAAACGGAAACCCACCACCAGCCCTACACCTTACCCTACGCCGTTCACTACTCCTGGCCCGTATGCTGGAACTGACCCATGCGTCAGCATGGAGCCTGACCCTCCCACGTTTCCGTACCCTCACCTGTGCCCTAAGCCTACACGTTCCCTAACACTAACCCTAGCCAGGAACGGAGACCCACCAGCAGCCCTTAACTTTACCCTACGTCGAAGCCTACTCCTGCCCGGAAGCTGACACTGACACGTGCGTGAGCACGTAGCCTCACCCTCCGACTTTTCCGTACCCTCACCTGTGCCCTAAGCCTTGCCGTTCGCTAACCCTAACCCTAGCCCGGAACGGAAACCCACCACCGGGCCTAAACCTTACCCTACGCCGAAGCCTACACCTGGGCGTATGCTGTCATTGACCCGTGCGTCAGCACGTAGTCTGACCCTCCCAGGTTTCTGTAACCTCACCTGTGCCCTAAGCCTTGCGGTTCCCTACCCCTAACCCTAGACCGGAATGGAAACCCACGACCACACCTACACCATACCCTACACCGTACCCAACTCCTGGCCCGTACGGTGGCACTGACCTGTGTGTCAGCACGTAGCCTGCCTCTCACACGTTTCCGTACCCTCACCTGTGCCCTAAGCCTTACCGTTCCCTAACCCTATCCCTAGCCCAGAACGGAAACCCACCACAAGCCCTACACCTTACCCTACGCCGTACAGTACTCCAGGCCCGTACACTGGCACTGACCCGTGCGTCAGCACGTAGCCTGACCCTCCCACGTTTCCGAACCCTCTCCTGTGCCCTAAACCTTGCCGTTCCCTAACCCTAACCCTAGCCCAGAACAGAAACCCACCACCAGCCCTACACCTTAGCCTACGCAGTAGCCAACACCTGGCCCGTACGCTGGAGCTGACCCGTGCGTCAGCACATAGCCTGAACCTCCCCCGTTTCCGTACCCTCACCTGTGACCTAACGCTTGTCGTTCCCTCACCCTAACCCTAGCCCAGAACAGAAACCCACCACCAGCCCTACACCTTACCCTACACCGTAGCCTACTCCTGGCCCGTACGCTGGCACTGACCTGTGCGTCAGCACGTAGCCTGACCCACCCACGTTTCCGTAACTTCACCTGAACCCTAAGCCTTGTCATTCCCTAAACCTATCCCTAGCCCGGAACGGTAACCCACCACCAGCCCTACACCTTACCCTACGCCGTATCCTACTCCTGGCCCGTACGCTGGCACTGACACGTCAGTCAGCAAGTAGCCTGCCTCTCCCACGTTTCCGTACCCTCACCTGTGCCCTTAGCCTTGCCATTCCCTAACCCTAACCCTAGCCCGAAACGGAAACCCAGGACCAGACCTACACCTTACCCTACACCGTACACTACTCCTGGCCCGTACGCTGGAACTGACCCATGCTTCAGCATGTAGCCTGACCCTCCCACGTTTCCGTACCCTCACCTGTGCCCTAAGCCTTGCCGTTCCCTAACCCTAACCCTAGCCCGGAATGGGACCCCACAACCAGCCCTACACCTTACCCAATGCCGTACCCGTACCCTGACCCGTACGCTGGCACTGACACGTGCGTCAGCACGTAGCCTGACCCTCCCACGTTTCCGTACCACACCTGTGCCCTAAGCCTTGCCGTTCCCTAACCCTAACCCTAGCCCAGAAAGGAAACCCACCACCAGCCCTACACCTTACCTTATGCCGTACACTATTCCTGGACCGTACGCTGGCACTGACACGTGCGTCAGCACGTAGCCTGCCACTCCAACGTTTCCGTACCCTCACCTGTGCCCTAAGACTTGCCGTTCCCTATCCTTAACACTAGCCCGGAACAGAAACCCACCACCAGCCCTACACCTTACACAACGCCGTAACCTACTCCTGGACCGAACGCTGGCACTTACCCGTGCGTCAACACGTAGCCTGCCTCTCCCACGTTTCCAAACCCTCACCTGTGCCCTAAGCTTTGCCATTCCCTAACCCTAACACTAGCCCGGAACGGAAACCCACCACCAGCCCTACACCTTACCCTAGGCCGTACCCTACTCCTGGCCCGTACGCTGGCACTGACCCATTCTTCAGCACCTATCATGACCCTCCCACGTTTCTATACCCTCACCTGTGCCCTAAGCCTTGCCGTTCCCTAACCCTAACCCTACACATTACCCTACGCCGTACCCTACTCCTGGACCGTACGCTGGCACTGACACGTGCTTCAGCATGTAGCCTGCCACTCCCACGTTTCCATACCCTCACCTGTGCCCTAAGCCTTGCCATTCCCTAACCCTAACACTAGCCCGGAAAGGAAACCAACCACCAGCCCTACACCTTAACCTACGCTGTTGCCTACTCCTGGCCTGTAAGCTGGCACTGACCCGTGCGTCAGCACATAGCCTGACCCTCCCCCGTTTCCGTACCATCACCTGTTCCTTAAGGCATGTCGTTCCCTAACCCTAACCCTAGCCCAGAACAGAAACCCACCACCAGCCCTACACCTTACCCTACACCGTAGCCTACGCCTGGCCCATTCGCTGGCACTAATACTTGCGTCAGCACGTAGCCTTACCCTCCCACATTTCCGTACCCTCACCTGTGTCCTACGCCTTGCCGTTCCATAACCGTAACCCAGAAAGGAAAGCCACCACCAGCCCTACACCTTACCCTACACCGTAGCCTACTCTTGGCCCATACGCTGGCACTGACCCGTGCGTCAGCACATAGCCTGACACTCCCACGTTTCCGTACCCACACCTGTGCCCTAAGGCTTGTCGTTCTCTCACCCTAACCCTAGCCCGGAACGGAAACCCACCACCAGGCCTACACCATATCCTACGCCATAGCCTACTCCTGGCCCGTACGCTGGCACTGACCCGTGCGTCAGCACATAGCCTACCACTCCCACGTTTCCGTACCCTCACCTGTGCCCTAAGCCTTGCCGTTCCCTAACCCTAACCCTAGCCCGGAACGGAAACCCAGGACCAGCCCTACACATTACCCTACGCCGTACCCTAGTCCTTGCCCGTACGCTGGCACTGACCCGTGCGTCAGCACATAGCCTACCACTCCCACGTTTCCGTACCCTCACCTGTGCCCTTAGCCTTGCCATTCCCTAACCCTAACCCTAGCCCGAAACGGAAACCCACCACCAGCCCTACACCTTACCCTACGCCGTACACTACTCCTGGCCCGTATGCTGGAACTGACCCATGCGTCAGCATGGAGCCTGACCCTCCCACGTTTCCGTACCCTCACCTGTGCCCTAAGCCTTGCGGTTCCCTACCCCTAACCCTAGACCGGAATGGAAACCCACGACCACACCTACACCATACCCTACACCGTACCCAACTCCTGGCCCGTACGGTGGCACTGACCTGTGTGTCAGCACGTAGCCTGCCTCTCACACGTTTCCGTACCCTCACCTGTGCCCTAAGCCTTACCGTTCCCTAACCCTATCCCTAGCCCAGAACGGAAACCCACCACAAGCCCTACACCTTACCCTACGCCGTACAGTACTCCAGGCCCGTACACTGGCACTGACCCGTGCGTCAGCACGTAGCCTGACCCTCCCACGTTTCCGAACCCTCTCCTGTGCCCTAAACCTTGCCGTTCCCTAACCCTAACCCTAGCCCAGAACAGAAACCCACCACCAGCCCTACACCTTAGCCTACGCAGTAGCCAACACCTGGCCCGTACGCTGGAGCTGACCCGTGCGTCAGCACATAGCCTGAACCTCCCCCGTTTCCGTACCCTCACCTGTGACCTAACGCTTGTCGTTCCCTCACCCTAACCCTAGCCCAGAACAGAAACCCACCACCAGCCCTACACCTTACCCTACACCGTAGCCTACTCCTGGCCCGTACGCTGGCACTGACCTGTGCGTCAGCACGTAGCCTGACCCACCCACGTTTCCGTAACTTCACCTGAACCCTAAGCCTTGTCATTCCCTAAACCTATCCCTAGCCCGGAACGGTAACCCACCACCAGCCCTACACCTTACCCTACGCCGTATCCTACTCCTGGCCCGTACGCTGGCACTGACACGTCAGTCAGCAAGTAGCCTGCCTCTCCCACGTTTCCGTACCCTCACCTGTGCCCTTAGCCTTGCCATTCCCTAACCCTAACCCTAGCCCGAAACGGAAACCCAGGACCAGACCTACACCTTACCCTACACCGTACACTACTCCTGGCCCGTACGCTGGAACTGACCCATGCTTCAGCATGTAGCCTGACCCTCCCACGTTTCCGTACCCTCACCTGTGCCCTAAGCCTTGCCGTTCCCTAACCCTAACCCTAGCCCGGAATGGGACCCCACAACCAGCCCTACACCTTACCCAATGCCGTACCCGTACCCTGACCCGTACGCTGGCACTGACACGTGCGTCAGCACGTAGCCTGACCCTCCCACGTTTCCGTACCACACCTGTGCCCTAAGCCTTGCCGTTCCCTAACCCTAACCCTAGCCCAGAACGGAAACCCACCACCAGCCCTACACCTTACCTTATGCCGTACACTATTCCTGGACCGTACGCTGGCACTGACCCGTGCGTCAGCACGTAGCCTGCCACTCCAACGTTTCCGTACCCTCACCTGTGCCCTAAGACTTGCCGTTCCCTATCCTTAACACTAGCCCGGAACAGAAACCCACCACCAGCCCTACACCTTACACAACGCCGTAACCTACTCCTGGACCGAACGCTGGCACTTACCCGTGCGTCAACACGTAGCCTGCCTCTCCCACGTTTCCAAACCCTCACCTGTGCCCTAAGCTTTGCCATTCCCTAACCCTAACACTAGCCCGGAACGGAAACCCACCACCAGCCCTACACCTTACCCTAGGCCGTACCCTACTCCTGGCCCGTACGCTGGCACTGACCCATTCTTCAGCACCTATCATGACCCTCCCACGTTTCTATACCCTCACCTGTGCCCTAAGCCTTGCCGTTCCCTAACCCTAACCCTACACATTACCCTACGCCGTACCCTACTCCTGGACCGTACGCTGGCACTGACACGTGCTTCAGCATGTAGCCTGCCACTCCCACGTTTCCATACCCTCACCTGTGCCCTAAGCCTTGCCATTCCCTAACCCTAACACTAGCCCGGAAAGGAAACCAACCACCAGCCCTACACCTTAACCTACGCTGTTGCCTACTCCTGGCCTGTAAGCTGGCACTGACCCGTGCGTCAGCACATAGCCTGACCCTCCCCCGTTTCCGTACCATCACCTGTTCCTTAAGGCATGTCGTTCCCTAACCCTAACCCTAGCCCAGAACAGAAACCCACCACCAGCCCTACACCTTACCCTACACCGTAGCCTACGCCTGGCCCATTCGCTGGCACTAATACTTGCGTCAGCACGTAGCCTTACCCTCCCACGTTTCCGTACCCTCACCTGTGTCCTAAGCCTTGCCGTTCCATAACCGTAACCCCGAAAGGAAAGCCACCACCAGCCCTACACCTTACTCTACACCGTAGCCTACTCTTGGCCCATACGCTGGCACTGACCCGTGCGTCAGCACATAGCCTGACACTCCCACGTTTCCGTACCCACACCTGTGCCCTAAGGCTTGTCGTTCTCTCACCCTAACCCTAGCCCGGAAAGGAAACCCGCCACCAGGCCTACACCATACCCAACGCCATAGCCTACTCCTGGCCCGTACGCTGGCACTGACCCGTGCGTCAGCACATAGCCTACCACTCCCACGTTTCCGTACCCTCACCTGTGCCCTAAGCCTTGCCGTTCCCTAACCCTAACCCTAGCCCGGAACGGAAACCCAGGACCAGCCCTACACATTACCCTACGCCGTACCCTAGTCCTTGCCCGTACGCTGGCACTGACCCGTGCGTCAGCACATAGCCTACCACTCCCACGTTTCCGTACCCTCACCTGTGCCCTTAGCCTTGCCATTCCCTAACCCTAACCCTAGCCCGAAACGGAAACCCACCACCAGCCCTACACCTTACCCTACGCCGTTCACTACTCCTGGCCCGTATGCTGGAACTGACCCATGCGTCAGCATGGAGCCTGACCCTCCCACGTTTCCGTACCCTCACCTGTGCCCTAAGCCTACACGTTCCCTAACACTAACCCTAGCCAGGAACGGAGACCCACCAGCAGCCCTAAACTTTACCCTACGTCGAAGCCTACTCCTGCCCGGAAGCTGACACTGACACGTGCGTGAGCACGTAGCCTCACCCTCCGACTTTTCCGTACCCTCACCTGTGCCCTAAGCCTTGCCGTTCGCTAACCCTAACCCTAGCCCGGAACGGAAACCCACCACCGGGCCTAAACCTTACCCTACGCCGAAGCCTACACCTGGGCGTATGCTGTCATTGACCCGTGCGTCAGCACGTAGTCTGACCCTCCCAGGTTTCTGTAACCTCACCTGTGCCCTAAGCCTTGCGGTTCCCTACCCCTAACCCTAGACCGGAATGGAAACCCACGACCACACCTACACCATACCCTACACCGTACCCAACTCCTGGCCCGTACGGTGGCACTGACCTGTGTGTCAGCACGTAGCCTGCCTCTCACACGTTTCCGTACCCTCACCTGTGCCCTAAGCCTTACCGTTCCCTAACCCTATCCCTAGCCCAGAACGGAAACCCACCACAAGCCCTACACCTTACCCTACGCCGTACAGTACTCCAGGCCCGTACACTGGCACTGACCCGTGCGTCAGCACGTAGCCTGACCCTCCCACGTTTCCGAACCCTCTCCTGTGCCCTAAACCTTGCCGTTCCCTAACCCTAACCCTAGCCCAGAACAGAAACCCACCACCAGCCCTACACCTTAGCCTACGCAGTAGCCAACACCTGGCCCGTACGCTGGAGCTGACCCGTGCGTCAGCACATAGCCTGAACCTCCCCCGTTTCCGTACCCTCACCTGTGACCTAACGCTTGTCGTTCCCTCACCCTAACCCTAGCCCAGAACAGAAACCCACCACCAGCCCTACACCTTACCCTACACCGTAGCCTACTCCTGGCCCGTACGCTGGCACTGACCTGTGCGTCAGCACGTAGCCTGACCCACCCACGTTTCCGTAACTTCACCTGAACCCTAAGCCTTGTCATTCCCTAAACCTATCCCTAGCCCGGAACGGTAACCCACCACCAGCCCTACACCTTACCCTACGCCGTATCCTACTCCTGGCCCGTACGCTGGCACTGACACGTCAGTCAGCAAGTAGCCTGCCTCTCCCACGTTTCCGTACCCTCACCTGTGCCCTTAGCCTTGCCATTCCCTAACCCTAACCCTAGCCCGAAACGGAAACCCAGGACCAGACCTACACCTTACCCTACACCGTACACTACTCCTGGCCCGTACGCTGGAACTGACCCATGCTTCAGCATGTAGCCTGACCCTCCCACGTTTCCGTACCCTCACCTGTGCCCTAAGCCTTGCCGTTCCCTAACCCTAACCCTAGCCCGGAATGGGACCCCACAACCAGCCCTACACCTTACCCAATGCCGTACCCGTACCCTGACCCGTACGCTGGCACTGACACGTGCGTCAGCACGTAGCCTGACCCTCCCACGTTTCCGTACCACACCTGTGCCCTAAGCCTTGCCGTTCCCTAACCCTAACCCTAGCCCAGAACGGAAACCCACCACCAGCCCTACACCTTACCTTATGCCGTACACTATTCCTGGACCGTACGCTGGCACTGACCCGTGCGTCAGCACGTAGCCTGCCACTCCAACGTTTCCGTACCCTCACCTGTGCCCTAAGACTTGCCGTTCCCTATCCTTAACACTAGCCCGGAACAGAAACCCACCACCAGCCCTACACCTTACACAACGCCGTAACCTACTCCTGGACCGAACGCTGGCACTTACCCGTGCGTCAACACGTAGCCTGCCTCTCCCACGTTTCCAAACCCTCACCTGTGCCCTAAGCTTTGCCATTCCCTAACCCTAACACTAGCCCGGAACGGAAACCCACCACCAGCCCTACACCTTACCCTAGGCCGTACCCTACTCCTGGCCCGTACGCTGGCACTGACCCATTCTTCAGCACCTATCATGACCCTCCCACGTTTCTATACCCTCACCTGTGCCCTAAGCCTTGCCGTTCCCTAACCCTAACCCTACACATTACCCTACGCCGTACCCTACTCCTGGACCGTACGCTGGCACTGACACGTGCTTCAGCATGTAGCCTGCCACTCCCACGTTTCCATACCCTCACCTGTGCCCTAAGCCTTGCCATTCCCTAACCCTAACACTAGCCCGGAAAGGAAACCAACCACCAGCCCTACACCTTAACCTACGCTGTTGCCTACTCCTGGCCTGTAAGCTGGCACTGACCCGTGCGTCAGCACATAGCCTGACCCTCCCCCGTTTCCGTACCATCACCTGTTCCTTAAGGCATGTCGTTCCCTAACCCTAACCCTAGCCCAGAACAGAAACCCACCACCAGCCCTACACCTTACCCTACACCGTAGCCTACGCCTGGCCCATTCGCTGGCACTAATACTTGCGTCAGCACGTAGCCTTACCCTCCCACGTTTCCGTACCCTCACCTGTGTCCTAAGCCTTGCCGTTCCATAACCGTAACCCCAAAAGGAAAGCCACCACCAGCCCTACACCTTACTCTACACCGTAGCCTACTCTTGGCCCATACGCTGGCACTGACCCGTGCGTCAGCACATAGCCTGACACTCCCACGTTTCCGTACCCACACCTGTGCCCTAAGGCTTGTCGTTCTCTCACCCTAACCCAAGCCCGGAAAGGAAACCCGCCACCAGGCCTACACCATACCCAACGCCATAGCCTACTCCTGGCCCGTACGCTGGCACTGACCCGTGCGTCAGCACATAGCCTACCACTCCCACGTTTCCGTACCCTCACCTGTGCCCTAAGCCTTGCCGTTCCCTAACCCTAACCCTAGCCCGGAAGGGAAACCCAGGACCAGCCCTACACATTACCCTACGCCGTACCCTAGTCCTTGCCCGTACGCTGGCACTGACCCGTGCGTCAGCACATAGCCTACCACTCCCACGTTTCCGTACCCTCACCTGTGCCCTTAGCCTTGCCATTCCCTAACCCTAACCCTAGCCCGAAACGGAAACCCACCACCAGCCCTACACCTTACCCTACGCCGTTCACTACTCCTGGCCCGTATGCTGGAACTGACCCATGCGTCAGCATGGAGCCTGACCCTCCCACGTTTCCGTACCCTCACCTGTGCCCTAAGCCTACACGTTCCCTAACACTAACCCTAGCCAGGAACGGAGACCCACCAGCAGCCCTAAACTTTACCCTACGTCGAAGCCTACTCCTGCCCGGAAGCAGACACTGACACGTGCGTGAGCACGTAGCCTCACCCTCCGACTTTTCCGTACCCTCACCTGTGCCCTAAGCCTTGCCGTTCGCTAACCCTAACCCTAGCCCGGAACGGAAACCCACCACCGGGCCTAAACCTTACCCTACGCCGAAGCCTACACCTGGGCGTATGCTGTCATTGACCCGTGCGTCAGCACGTAGTCTGACCCTCCCAGGTTTCTGTAACCTCACCTGTGCCCTAAGCCTTGCGGTTCCCTACCCCTAACCCTAGACCGGAATGGAAACCCACGACCACACCTACACCATACCCTACACCGTACCCAACTCCTGGCCCGTACGGTGGCACTGACCTGTGTGTCAGCACGTAGCCTGCCTCTCACACGTTTCCGTACCCTCACCTGTGCCCTAAGCCTTACCGTTCCCTAACCCTATCCCTAGCCCAGAACGGAAACCCACCACAAGCCCTACACCTTACCCTACGCCGTACAGTACTCCAGGCCCGTACACTGGCACTGACCCGTGCGTCAGCACGTAGCCTGACCCTCCCACGTTTCCGAACCCTCTCCTGTGCCCTAAACCTTGCCGTTCCCTAACCCTAACCCTAGCCCAGAACAGAAACCCACCACCAGCCCTACACCTTAGCCTACGCAGTAGCCAACACCTGGCCCGTACGCTGGAGCTGACCCGTGCGTCAGCACATAGCCTGAACCTCCCCCGTTTCCGTACCCTCACCTGTGACCTAACGCTTGTCGTTCCCTCACCCTAACCCTAGCCCAGAACAGAAACCCACCACCAGCCCTACACCTTACCCTACACCGTAGCCTACTCCTGGCCCGTACGCTGGCACTGACCTGTGCGTCAGCACGTAGCCTGACCCACCCACGTTTCCGTAACTTCACCTGAACCCTAAGCCTTGTCATTCCCTAAACCTATCCCTAGCCCGGAACGGTAACCCACCACCAGCCCTACACCTTACCCTACGCCGTATCCTACTCCTGGCCCGTACGCTGGCACTGACACGTCAGTCAGCAAGTAGCCTGCCTCTCCCACGTTTCCGTACCCTCACCTGTGCCCTTAGCCTTGCCATTCCCTAACCCTAACCCTAGCCCGAAACGGAAACCCAGGACCAGACCTACACCTTACCCTACGCCGTACACTACTCCTGGCCCGTACGCTGGAACTGACCCATGCTTCAGCATGTAGCCTGACCCTCCCACGTTTCCGTACCCTCACCTGTGCCCTAAGCCTTGCCGTTCCCTAACCCTAACCCTAGCCCGGAATGGGACCCCACAACCAGCCCTACACCTTACCCAATGCCGTACCCGTACCCTGACCCGTACGCTGGCACTGACACGTGCGTCAGCACGTAGCCTGACCCTCCCACGTTTCCGTACCACACCTGTGCCCTAAGCCTTGCCGTTCCCTAACCCTAACCCTAGCCCAGAACGGAAACCCACCACCAGCCCTACACCTTACCTTATGCCGTACACTATTCCTGGACCGTACGCTGGCACTGACCCGTGCGTCAGCACGTAGCCTGCCACTCCAACGTTTCCGTACCCTCACCTGTGCCCTAAGACTTGCCGTTCCCTATCCTTAACACTAGCCCGGAACAGAAACCCACCACCAGCCCTACACCTTACACAACGCCGTAACCTACTCCTGGACCGAACGCTGGCACTTACCCGTGCGTCAACACGTAGCCTGCCTCTCCCACGTTTCCAAACCCTCACCTGTGCCCTAAGCTTTGCCATTCCCTAACCCTAACACTAGCCCGGAACGGAAACCCACCACCAGCCCTACACCTTACCCTAGGCCGTACCCTACTCCTGGCCCGTACGCTGGCACTGACCCATTCTTCAGCACCTATCATGACCCTCCCACGTTTCTATACCCTCACCTGTGCCCTAAGCCTTGCCGTTCCCTAACCCTAACCCTACACATTACCCTACGCCGTACCCTACTCCTGGACCGTACGCTGGCACTGACACGTGCTTCAGCATGTAGCCTGCCACTCCCACGTTTCCATACCCTCACCTGTGCCCTAAGCCTTGCCATTCACTAACCCTAACACTAGCCCGGAACGGAAACCCACCACCAGCCCTACACCTTACCCTAGGCCGTACCCTACTCCTGGCCCGTACGCTGGCACTGACCCATTCTTCAGCACCTATCATGACCCTCCCACGTTTCTATACCCTCACCTGTGCCCTAAGCCTTGCCGTTCCCTAACCCTAACCCTACACATTACCCTACGCCGTACCCTACTCCTGGACCGTACGCTGGCACTGACACGTGCTTCAGCATGTAGCCTGCCACTCCCACGTTTCCATACCCTCACCTGTGCCCTAAGCTTTGCCATTCCCTAACCCTAACACTAGCCCGGAACAGAAACCCACCACCAGCCCTACACCTTACACAACGCCGTAACCTACTCCTGGACCGAACGCTGGCACTTACCCGTGCGTCAACACGTAGCCTGCCTCTCCCACGTTTCCAAACCCTCACCTGTGCCCTAAGCTTTGCCATTCCCAAACCCTAACACTAGCCCGGAACGGAAACCCACCACCAGCCCTACACCTTACCCTAGGCCGTACCCTACTCCTGGCCCGTACGCTGGCACTGACCCATTCTTCAGCACCTATCATGACCCTCCCACGTTTCCATACCCTCACCTGTGCCCTAAGCCTTGCCATTCCCTAACCCTAACACTAGCCCGGAAAGGAAACCAACCACCAGCCCTACACCTTAACCTACGCTGTTGCCTACTCCTGGCCTGTAAGCTGGCACTGACCCGTGCGTCAGCACATAGCCTGACCCTCCCCCGTTTCCGTACCATCACCTGTTCCTTAAGGCATGTCGTTCCCTAACCCTAACCCTAGCCCAGAACAGAAACCCACCACCAGCCCTACACCTTACCCTACACCGTAGCCTACGCCTGGCCCATTCGCTGGCACTAATACTTGCGTCAGCACGTAGCCTTACCCTCCCACGTTTCCGTACCCTCACCTGTGTCCTAAGCCTTGCCGTTCCATAACCGTAACCCCGAAAGGAAAGCCACCACCAGCCCTACACCTTACCCTACACCGTAGCCTACTCTTGGCCCATACGCTGGCACTGACCCGTGCGTCAGCACATAGCCTGACACTCCCACGTTTCCGTACCCACACCTGTGCCCTAAGGCTTGTCGTTCTCTCACCCTAACCCTAGCCCGGAACGGAAACCCGCCACCAGGCCTACACCATACCCAACGCCATAGCCTACTCCTGGCCCGTACGCTGGCACTGACCCGTGCGTCAGCACATAGCCTACCACTCCCACGTTTCCGTACCCTCACCTGTGCCCTAAGCCTTGCCGTTCCCTAACCCTAACCCTAGCCCGGAACGGAAACCCAGGACCAGCCCTACACATTACCCTACGCCGTACCCTAGTCCTTGCCCGTACGCTGGCACTGACCCGTGCGTCAGCACATAGCCTACCACTCCCACGTTTCCGTACCCTCACCTGTGCCCTTAGCCTTGCCATTCCCTAACCCTAACCCTAGCCCGAAACGGAAACCCACCACCAGCCCTACACCTTACCCTACGCCGTACACTACTCCTGGCCCGTATGCTGGAACTGACCCATGCGTCAGCATGGAGCCTGACCCTCCCACGTTTCCGTACCCTCACCTGTGCGCTAAGCCTACACGTTCCCTAACACTAACCCTAGCCAGGAACGGAGACCCACCAGCAGCCCTAAACTTTACCCTACCTCGAAGCCTACTCCTGCCCGGAAGCTGACACTGACACGTGCGTGAGCACGTAGCCTCACCCTCCGACTTTTCCGTACCCTCACCTGTGCCCTAAGCCTTGCCGTTCGCTAACCCTAACCCTAGCCCGGAACGGAAACCCACCACCGGGCCTAAACCTTACCCTACGCCGAAGCCTACACCTGGGCGTATGCTGTCATTGACCCGTGCGTCAGCACGTAGTCTGACCCTCCCAGGTTTCTGTAACCTCACCTGTGCCCTAAGCCTTGCGGTTCCCTACCCCTAACCCTAGACCGGAATGGAAACCCACGACCACACCTACACCATACCCTACACCGTACCCAACTCCTGGCCCGTACGGTGGCACTGACCTGTGTGTCAGCACGTAGCCTGCCTCTCACACGTTTCCGTACCCTCACCTGTGCCCTAAGCCTTACCGTTCCCTAACCCTATCCCTAGCCCAGAACGGAAACCCACCACAAGCCCTACACCTTACCCTACGCCGTACAGTACTCCAGGCCCGTACACTGGCACTGACCCGTGCGTCAGCACGTAGCCTGACCCTCCCACGTTTCCGAACCCTCTCCTGTGCCCTAAACCTTGCCGTTCCCTAACCCTAACCCTAGCCCAGAACAGAAACCCACCACCAGCCCTACACCTTAGCCTACGCAGTAGCCAACACCTGGCCCGTACGCTGGAGCTGACCCGTGCGTCAGCACATAGCCTGAACCTCCCCCGTTTCCGTACCCTCACCTGTGACCTAACGCTTGTCGTTCCCTCACCCTAACCCTAGCCCAGAACAGAAACCCACCACCAGCCCTACACCTTACCCTACACCGTAGCCTACTCCTGGCCCGTACGCTGGCACTGACCTGTGCGTCAGCACGTAGCCTGACCCACCCACGTTTCCGTAACTTCACCTGAACCCTAAGCCTTGTCATTCCCTAAACCTATCCCTAGCCCGGAACGGTAACCCACCACCAGCCCTACACCTTACCCTACGCCGTATCCTACTCCTGGCCCGTACGCTGGCACTGACACGTCAGTCAGCAAGTAGCCTGCCTCTCCCACGTTTCCGTACCCTCACCTGTGCCCTTAGCCTTGCCATTCCCTAACCCTAACCCTAGCCCGAAACGGAAACCCAGGACCAGACCTACACCTTACCCTACGCCGTACACTACTCCTGGCCCGTACGCTGGAACTGACCCATGCTTCAGCATGTAGCCTGACCCTCCCACGTTTCCGTACCCTCACCTGTGCCCTAAGCCTTGCCGTTCCCTAACCCTAACCCTAGCCCGGAATGGGACCCCACAACCAGCCCTACACCTTACCCAATGCCGTACCCGTACCCTGACCCGTACGCTGGCACTGACACGTGCGTCAGCACGTAGCCTGACCCTCCCACGTTTCCGTACCACACCTGTGCCCTAAGCCTTGCCGTTCCCTAACCCTAACCCTAGCCCAGAACGGAAACCCACCACCAGCCCTACACCTTACCTTATGCCGTACACTATTCCTGGACCGTACGCTGGCACTGACCCGTGCGTCAGCACGTAGCCTGCCACTCCAACGTTTCCGTACCCTCACCTGTGCCCTAAGACTTGCCGTTCCCTATCCTTAACACTAGCCCGGAACAGAAACCCACCACCAGCCCTACACCTTACACAACGCCGTAACCTACTCCTGGACCGAACGCTGGCACTTACCCGTGCGTCAACACGTAGCCTGCCTCTCCCACGTTTCCAAACCCTCACCTGTGCCCTAAGCTTTGCCATTCCCTAACCCTAACACTAGCCCGGAACGGAAACCCACCACCAGCCCTACACCTTACCCTAGGCCGTACCCTACTCCTGGCCCGTACGCTGGCACTGACCCATTCTTCAGCACCTATCATGACCCTCCCACGTTTCTATACCCTCACCTGTGCCCTAAGCCTTGCCGTTCCCTAACCCTAACCCTACACATTACCCTACGCCGTACCCTACTCCTGGACCGTACGCTGGCACTGACACGTGCTTCAGCATGTAGCCTGCCACTCCCACGTTTCCATACCCTCACCTGTGCCCTAAGCCTTGCCATTCCCTAACCCTAACACTAGCCCGGAAAGGAAACCAACCACCAGCCCTACACCTTAACCTACGCTGTTGCCTACTCCTGGCCTGTAAGCTGGCACTGACCCGTGCGTCAGCACATAGCCTGACCCTCCCCCGTTTCCGTACCATCACCTGTTCCTTAAGGCATGTCGTTCCCTAACCCTAACCCTAGCCCAGAACAGAAACCCACCACCAGCCCTACACCTTACCCTACACCGTAGCCTACGCCTGGCCCATTCGCTGGCACTAATACTTGCGTCAGCACGTAGCCTTACCCTCCCACGTTTCCGTACCCTCACCTGTGTCCTAAGCCTTGCCGTTCCATAACCGTAACCCCGAAAGGAAAGCCACCACCAGCCCTACACCTTACTCTACACCGTAGCCTACTCTTGGCCCATACGCTGGCACTGACCCGTGCGTCAGCACATAGCCTGACACTCCCACGTTTCCGTACCCACACCTGTGCCCTAAGGCTTGTCGTTCTCTCACCCTAACCCTAGCCCGGAAAGGAAACCCGCCACCAGGCCTACACCATACCCAACGCCATAGCCTACTCCTGGCCCGTACGCTGGCACTGACCCGTGCGTCAGCACATAGCCTACCACTCCCACGTTTCCGTACCCTCACCTGTGCCCTAAGCCTTGCCGTTCCCTAACCCTAACCCTAGCCCGGAACGGAAACCCAGGACCAGCCCTACACATTACCCTACGCCGTACCCTAGTCCTTGCCCGTACGCTGGCACTGACCCGTGCGTCAGCACATAGCCTACCACTCCCACGTTTCCGTACCCTCACCTGTGCCCTTAGCCTTGCCATTCCCTAACCCTAACCCTAGCCCGAAACGGAAACCCACCACCAGCCCTACACCTTACCCTACGCCGTTCACTACTCCTGGCCCGTATGCTGGAACTGACCCATGCGTCAGCATGGAGCCTGACCCTCCCACGTTTCCGTACCCTCACCTGTGCCCTAAGCCTACACGTTCCCTAACACTAACCCTAGCCAGGAACGGAGACCCACCAGCAGCCCTAAACTTTACCCTACGTCGAAGCCTACTCCTGCCCGGAAGCTGACACTGACACGTGCGTGAGCACGTAGCCTCACCCTCCGACTTTTCCGTACCCTCACCTGTGCCCTAAGCCTTGCCGTTCGCTAACCCTAACCCTAGCCCGGAACGGAAACCCACCACCGGGCCTAAACCTTACCCTACGCCGAAGCCTACACCTGGGCGTATGCTGTCATTGACCCGTGCGTCAGCACGTAGTCTGACCCTCCCAGGTTTCTGTAACCTCACCTGTGCCCTAAGCCTTGCGGTTCCCTACCCCTAACCCTAGACCGGAATGGAAACCCACGACCACACCTACACCATACCCTACACCGTACCCAACTCCTGGCCCGTACGGTGGCACTGACCTGTGTGTCAGCACGTAGCCTGCCTCTCACACGTTTCCGTACCCTCACCTGTGCCCTAAGCCTTACCGTTCCCTAACCCTATCCCTAGCCCAGAACGGAAACCCACCACAAGCCCTACACCTTACCCTACGCCGTACAGTACTCCAGGCCCGTACACTGGCACTGACCCGTGCGTCAGCACGTAGCCTGACCCTCCCACGTTTCCGAACCCTCTCCTGTGCCCTAAACCTTGCTGTTCCCTAACCCTAACCCTAGCCCAGAACAGAAACCCACCACCAGCCCTACACCTTAGCCTACGCAGTAGCCAACACCTGGCCCGTACGCTGGAGCTGACCCGTGCGTCAGCACATAGCCTGAACCTCCCCCGTTTCCGTACCCTCACCTGTGACCTAACGCTTGTCGTTCCCTCACCCTAACCCTAGCCCAGAACAGAAACCCACCACCAGCCCTACACCTTACCCTACACCGTAGCCTACTCCTGGCCCGTACGCTGGCACTGACCTGTGCGTCAGCACGTAGCCTGACCCACCCACGTTTCCGTAACTTCACCTGAACCCTAAGCCTTGTCATTCCCTAAACCTATCCCTAGCCCGGAACGGTAACCCACCACCAGCCCTACACCTTACCCTACGCCGTATCCTACTCCTGGCCCGTACGCTGGCACTGACACGTCAGTCAGCAAGTAGCCTGCCTCTCCCACGTTTCCGTACCCTCACCTGTGCCCTTAGCCTTGCCATTCCCTAACCCTAACCCTAGCCCGAAACGGAAACCCAGGACCAGACCTACACCTTACCCTACACCGTACACTACTCCTGGCCCGTACGCTGGAACTGACCCATGCTTCAGCATGTAGCCTGACCCTCCCACGTTTCCGTACCCTCACCTGTGCCCTAAGCCTTGCCGTTCCCTAACCCTAACCCTAGCCCGGAATGGGACCCCACAACCAGCCCTACACCTTACCCAATGCCGTACCCGTACCCTGACCCGTACGCTGGCACTGACACGTGCGTCAGCACGTAGCCTGACCCTCCCACGTTTCCGTACCACACCTGTGCCCTAAGCCTTGCCGTTCCCTAACCCTAACCCTAGCCCAGAACGGAAACCCACCACCAGCCCTACACCTTACCTTATGCCGTACACTATTCCTGGACCGTACGCTGGCACTGACCCGTGCGTCAGCACGTAGCCTGCCACTCCAACGTTTCCGTACCCTCACCTGTGCCCTAAGACTTGCCGTTCCCTATCCTTAACACTAGCCCGGAACAGAAACCCACCACCAGCCCTACACCTTACACAACGCCGTAACCTACTCCTGGACCGAACGCTGGCACTTACCCGTGCGTCAACACGTAGCCTGCCTCTCCCACGTTTCCAAACCCTCACCTGTGCCCTAAGCTTTGCCATTCCCTAACCCTAACACTAGCCCGGAACGGAAACCCACCACCAGCCCTACACCTTACCCTAGGCCGTACCCTACTCCTGGCCCGTACGCTGGCACTGACCCATTCTTCAGCACCTATCATGACCCTCCCACGTTTCTATACCCTCACCTGTGCCCTAAGCCTTGCCGTTCCCTAACCCTAACCCTACACATTACCCTACGCCGTACCCTACTCCTGGACCGTACGCTGGCACTGACACGTGCTTCAGCATGTAGCCTGCCACTCCCACGTTTCCATACCCTCACCTGTGCCCTAAGCCTTGCCATTCCCTAACCCTAACACTAGCCCGGAAAGGAAACCAACCACCAGCCCTACACCTTAACCTACGCTGTTGCCTACTCCTGGCCTGTAAGCTGGCACTGACCCGTGCGTCAGCACATAGCCTGACCCTCCCCCGTTTCCGTACCATCACCTGTTCCTTAAGGCATGTCGTTCCCTAACCCTAACCCTAGCCCAGAACAGAAACCCACCACCAGCCCTACACCTTACCCTACACCGTAGCCTACGCCTGGCCCATTCGCTGGCACTAATACTTGCGTCAGCACGTAGCCTTACCCTCCCACGTTTCCGTACCCTCACCTGTGTCCTAAGCCTTGCCGTTCCATAACCGTAACCCCAAAAGGAAAGCCACCACCAGCCCTACACCTTACTCTACACCGTAGCCTACTCTTGGCCCATACGCTGGCACTGACCCGTGCGTCAGCACATAGCCTGACACTCCCACGTTTCCGTACCCACACCTGTGCCCTAAGGCTTGTCGTTCTCTCACCCTAACCCAAGCCCGGAAAGGAAACCCGCCACCAGGCCTACACCATACCCAACGCCATAGCCTACTCCTGGCCCGTACGCTGGCACTGACCCGTGCGTCAGCACATAGCCTACCACTCCCACGTTTCCGTACCCTCACCTGTGCCCTAAGCCTTGCCGTTCCCTAACCCTAACCCTAGCCCGGAAGGGAAACCCAGGACCAGCCCTACACATTACCCTACGCCGTACCCTAGTCCTTGCCCGTACGCTGGCACTGACCCGTGCGTCAGCACATAGCCTACCACTCCCACGTTTCCGTACCCTCACCTGTGCCCTTAGCCTTGCCATTCCCTAACCCTAACCCTAGCCCGAAACGGAAACCCACCACCAGCCCTACACCTTACCCTACGCCGTTCACTACTCCTGGCCCGTATGCTGGAACTGACCCATGCGTCAGCATGGAGCCTGACCCTCCCACGTTTCCGTACCCTCACCTGTGCCCTAAGCCTACACGTTCCCTAACACTAACCCTAGCCAGGAACGGAGACCCACCAGCAGCCCTAAACTTTACCCTACGTCGAAGCCTACTCCTGCCCGGAAGCAGACACTGACACGTGCGTGAGCACGTAGCCTCACCCTCCGACTTTTCCGTACCCTCACCTGTGCCCTAAGCCTTGCCGTTCGCTAACCCTAACCCTAGCCCGGAACGGAAACCCACCACCGGGCCTAAACCTTACCCTACGCCGAAGCCTACACCTGGGCGTATGCTGTCATTGACCCGTGCGTCAGCACGTAGTCTGACCCTCCCAGGTTTCTGTAACCTCACCTGTGCCCTAAGCCTTGCGGTTCCCTACCCCTAACCCTAGACCGGAATGGAAACCCACGACCACACCTACACCATACCCTACACCGTACCCAACTCCTGGCCCGTACGGTGGCACTGACCTGTGTGTCAGCACGTAGCCTGCCTCTCACACGTTTCCGTACCCTCACCTGTGCCCTAAGCCTTACCGTTCCCTAACCCTATCCCTAGCCCAGAACGGAAACCCACCACAAGCCCTACACCTTACCCTACGCCGTACAGTACTCCAGGCCCGTACACTGGCACTGACCCGTGCGTCAGCACGTAGCCTGACCCTCCCACGTTTCCGAACCCTCTCCTGTGCCCTAAACCTTGCCGTTCCCTAACCCTAACCCTAGCCCAGAACAGAAACCCACCACCAGCCCTACACCTTAGCCTACGCAGTAGCCAACACCTGGCCCGTACGCTGGAGCTGACCCGTGCGTCAGCACATAGCCTGAACCTCCCCCGTTTCCGTACCCTCACCTGTGACCTAACGCTTGTCGTTCCCTCACCCTAACCCTAGCCCAGAACAGAAACCCACCACCAGCCCTACACCTTACCCTACACCGTAGCCTACTCCTGGCCCGTACGCTGGCACTGACCTGTGCGTCAGCACGTAGCCTGACCCACCCACGTTTCCGTAACTTCACCTGAACCCTAAGCCTTGTCATTCCCTAAACCTATCCCTAGCCCGGAACGGTAACCCACCACCAGCCCTACACCTTACCCTACGCCGTATCCTACTCCTGGCCCGTACGCTGGCACTGACACGTCAGTCAGCAAGTAGCCTGCCTCTCCCACGTTTCCGTACCCTCACCTGTGCCCTTAGCCTTGCCATTCCCTAACCCTAACCCTAGCCCGAAACGGAAACCCAGGACCAGACCTACACCTTACCCTACGCCGTACACTACTCCTGGCCCGTACGCTGGAACTGACCCATGCTTCAGCATGTAGCCTGACCCTCCCACGTTTCCGTACCCTCACCTGTGCCCTAAGCCTTGCCGTTCCCTAACCCTAACCCTAGCCCGGAATGGGACCCCACAACCAGCCCTACACCTTACCCAATGCCGTACCCGTACCCTGACCCGTACGCTGGCACTGACACGTGCGTCAGCACGTAGCCTGACCCTCCCACGTTTCCGTACCACACCTGTGCCCTAAGCCTTGCCGTTCCCTAACCCTAACCCTAGCCCAGAACGGAAACCCACCACCAGCCCTACACCTTACCTTATGCCGTACACTATTCCTGGACCGTACGCTGGCACTGACCCGTGCGTCAGCACGTAGCCTGCCACTCCAACGTTTCCGTACCCTCACCTGTGCCCTAAGACTTGCCGTTCCCTATCCTTAACACTAGCCCGGAACAGAAACCCACCACCAGCCCTACACCTTACACAACGCCGTAACCTACTCCTGGACCGAACGCTGGCACTTACCCGTGCGTCAACACGTAGCCTGCCTCTCCCACGTTTCCAAACCCTCACCTGTGCCCTAAGCTTTGCCATTCCCTAACCCTAACACTAGCCCGGAACGGAAACCCACCACCAGCCCTACACCTTACCCTAGGCCGTACCCTACTCCTGGCCCGTACGCTGGCACTGACCCATTCTTCAGCACCTATCATGACCCTCCCACGTTTCTATACCCTCACCTGTGCCCTAAGCCTTGCCGTTCCCTAACCCTAACCCTACACATTACCCTACGCCGTACCCTACTCCTGGACCGTACGCTGGCACTGACACGTGCTTCAGCATGTAGCCTGCCACTCCCACGTTTCCATACCCTCACCTGTGCCCTAAGCCTTGCCATTCCCTAACCCTAACACTAGCCCGGAAAGGAAACCAACCACCAGCCCTACACCTTAACCTACGCTGTTGCCTACTCCTGGCCTGTAAGCTGGCACTGACCCGTGCGTCAGCACATAGCCTGACCCTCCCCCGTTTCCGTACCATCACCTGTTCCTTAAGGCATGTCGTTCCCTAACCCTATCCCTAGCCCAGAACAGAAACCCACCACCAGCCCTACACCTTACCCTACACCGTAGCCTACGCCTGGCCCATTCGCTGGCACTAATACTTGCGTCAGCACGTAGCCTTACCCTCCCACGTTTCCGTACCCTCACCTGTGTCCTAAGCCTTGCCGTTCCATAACCGTAACCCCGAAAGGAAAGCCACCACCAGCCCTACACCTTACTCTACACCGTAGCCTACTCTTGGCCCATACGCTGGCACTGACCCGTGCGTCAGCACATAGCCTGACACTCCCACGTTTCCGTACCCACACCTGTGCCCTAAGGCTTGTCGTTCTCTCACCCTAACCCTAGCCCGGAAAGGAAACCCGCCACCAGGCCTACACCATACCCAACGCCATAGCCTACTCCTGGCCCGTACGCTGGCACTGACCCGTGCGTCAGCACATAGCCTACCACTCCCACGTTTCCGTACCCTCACCTGTGCCCTAAGCCTTGCCGTTCCCTAACCCTAACCCTAGCCCGGAACGGAAACCCAGGACCAGCCCTACACATTACCCTACGCCGTACCCTAGTCCTTGCCCGTACGCTGGCACTGACCCGTGCGTCAGCACATAGCCTACCACTCCCACGTTTCCGTACCCTCACCTGTGCCCTTAGCCTTGCCATTCCCTAACCCTAACCCTAGCCCGAAACGGAAACCCACCACCAGCCCTACACCTCACCCTATGCCGTACACTACTCCTGGCCCGTATGCTGGAACTGACCCATGCGTCAGCATGGAGCCTGACCCTCCCACGTTTCCGTACCCTCACCTGTGCCCTAAGCCTACACGTTCCCTAACACTAACCCTAGCCAGGAACGGAGACCCACCAGCAGCCCTAAACTTTACCCTACGTCGAAGCCTACTCCTGCCCGGAAGCAGACACTGACACGTGCGTGAGCACGTAGCCTCACCCTCCGACTTTTCCGTACCCTCACCTGTGCCCTAAGCCTTGCCGTTCGCTAACCCTAACCCTAGCCCGGAACGGAAACCCACCACCGGGCCTAAACCTTACCCTACGCCGAAGCCTACACCTGGGCGTATGCTGTCATTGACCCGTGCGTCAGCACGTAGTCTGACCCTCCCAGGTTTCTGTAACCTCACCTGTGCCCTAAGCCTTGCGGTTCCCTACCCCTAACCCTAGACCGGAATGGAAACCCACGACCACACCTACACCATACCCTACACCGTACCCAACTCCTGGCCCGTACGGTGGCACTGACCTGTGTGTCAGCACGTAGCCTGCCTCTCACACGTTTCCGTACCCTCACCTGTGCCCTAAGCCTTACCGTTCCCTAACCCTATCCCTAGCCCAGAACGGAAACCCACCACAAGCCCTACACCTTACCCTACGCCGTACAGTACTCCAGGCCCGTACACTGGCACTGACCCGTGCGTCAGCACGTAGCCTGACCCTCCCACGTTTCCGAACCCTCTCCTGTGCCCTAAACCTTGCCGTTCCCTAACCCTAACCCTAGCCCAGAACAGAAACCCACCACCAGCCCTACACCTTAGCCTACGCAGTAGCCAACACCTGGCCCATACGCTGGAGCTGACCCGTGCGTCAGCACATAGCCTGAACCTCCCCCGTTTCCGTACCCTCACCTGTGACCTAACGCTTGTCGTTCCCTCACCCTAACCCTAGCCCAGAACAGAAACCCACCACCAGCCCTACACCTTACCCTACACCGTAGCCTACTCCTGGCCCGTACGCTGGCACTGACCTGTGCGTCAGCACGTAGCCTGACCCACCCACGTTTCCGTAACTTCACCTGAACCCTAAGCCTTGTCATTCCCTAAACCTATCCCTAGCCCGGAACGGTAACCCACCACCAGCCCTACACCTTACCCTACGCCGTATCCTACTCCTGGCCCGTACGCTGGCACTGACACGTCAGTCAGCAAGTAGCCTGCCTCTCCCACGTTTCCGTACCCTCACCTGTGCCCTTAGCCTTGCCATTCCCTAACCCTAACCCTAGCCCGAAACGGAAACCCAGGACCAGACCTACACCTTACCCTACGCCGTACACTACTCCTGGCCCGTACGCTGGAACTGACCCATGCTTCAGCATGTAGCCTGACCCTCCCACGTTTCCGTACCCTCACCTGTGCCCTAAGCCTTGCCGTTCCCTAACCCTAACCCTAGCCCGGAATGGGACCCCACAACCAGCCCTACACCTTACCCAATGCCGTACCCGTACCCTGACCCGTACGCTGGCACTGACACGTGCGTCAGCACGTAGCCTGACCCTCCCACGTTTCCGTACCACACCTGTGCCCTAAGCCTTGCCGTTCCCTAACCCTAACCCTAGCCCAGAACGGAAACCCACCACCAGCCCTACACCTTACCTTATGCCGTACACTATTCCTGGACCGTACGCTGGCACTGACCCGTGCGTCAGCACGTAGCCTGCCACTCCAACGTTTCCGTACCCTCACCTGTGCCCTAAGACTTGCCGTTCCCTATCCTTAACACTAGCCCGGAACAGAAACCCACCACCAGCCCTACACCTTACACAACGCCGTAACCTACTCCTGGACCGAACGCTGGCACTTACCCGTGCGTCAACACGTAGCCTGCCTCTCCCACGTTTCCAAACCCTCACCTGTGCCCTAAGCTTTGCCATTCCCTAACCCTAACACTAGCCCGGAACGGAAACCCACCACCAGCCCTACACCTTACCCTAGGCCGTACCCTACTCCTGGCCCGTACGCTGGCACTGACCCATTCTTCAGCACCTATCATGACCCTCCCACGTTTCTATACCCTCACCTGTGCCCTAAGCCTTGCCGTTCCCTAACCCTAACCCTACACATTACCCTACGCCGTACCCTACTCCTGGACCGTACGCTGGCACTGACACGTGCTTCAGCATGTAGCCTGCCACTCCCACGTTTCCATACCCTCACCTGTGCCCTAAGCCTTGCCATTCCCTAACCCTAACACTAGCCCGGAAAGGAAACCAACCACCAGCCCTACACCTTAACCTACGCTGTTGCCTACTCCTGGCCTGTAAGCTGGCACTGACCCGTGCGTCAGCACATAGCCTGACCCTCCCCCGTTTCCGTACCATCACCTGTTCCTTAAGGCATGTCGTTCCCTAACCCTAACCCTAGCCCAGAACAGAAACCCACCACCAGCCCTACACCTTACCCTACACCGTAGCCTACGCCTGGCCCATTCGCTGGCACTAATACTTGCGTCAGCACGTAGCCTTACCCTCCCACGTTTCCGTACCCTCACCTGTGTCCTAAGCCTTGCCGTTCCATAACCGTAACCCCGAAAGGAAAGCCACCACCAGCCCTACACCTTACTCTACACCGTAGCCTACTCTTGGCCCATACGCTGGCACTGACCCGTGCGTCAGCACATAGCCTGACACTCCCACGTTTCCGTACCCACACCTGTGCCCTAAGGCTTGTTGTTCTCTCACCCTAACCCTAGCCCCGAACGGAAACCCACCACCAGCCCTACACCTTACCCTACGCCATAGCCTACTCCTGGCCCGTACGCTGGCACTGACCCGTGCGTCAGCACATAGCCTACCACTCCCACGTTTCTGTACCCTCACCTGTGTCCTAAGCCTTGCCGTTCCATAACCGTAACCCCGAAAGGAAAGCCACCACCAGCCCTACACCTTACTCTACACCGTAGCCTACTCTTGGCCCATACGCTGGCACTGACCCGTGCATCAGCACATAGCCTGACACTCCCACGTTTCCGTACCCACACCTGTGCCCTAAGGCTTGTCGTTCTCTCACCCTAACCCTAGCCCGGAAAGGAAACCCGCCACCAGGCCTACACCATACCCAACGCCATAGCCTACTCCTGGCCCGTACGCTGGCACTGACCCGTGCGTCAGCACATAGCCTACCACTCCCACGTTTCCGTACCCTCACCTGTGCCCTAAGCCTTGCCGTTCCCTAACCCTAACCCTAGCCCGGAACGGAAACCCAGGACCAGCCCTACACATTACCCTACGCCGTACCCTAGTCCTTGCCCGTACGCTGGCACTGACCCGTGCGTCAGCACATAGCCTACCACTCCCACGTTTCCGTACCCTCACCTGTGCCCTTAGCCTTGCCATTCCCTAACCCTAACCCTAGCCCGAAACGGAAACCCACCACCAGCCCTACACCTTACCCTACGCCGTACACTACTCCTGGCCCGTATGCTGGAACTGACCCATGCGTCAGCATGGAGCCTGACCCTCCCACGTTTCCGTACCCTCACCTGTGCCCTAAGCCTACACGTTCCCTAACACTAACCCTAGCCAGGAACGGAGACCCACCAGCAGCCCTAAACTTTACCCTACGTCGAAGCCTACTCCTGCCCGGAAGCTGACACTGACACGTGCGTGAGCACGTAGCCTCACCCTCCGACTTTTCCGTACCCTCACCTGTGCCCTAAGCCTTGCCGTTCGCTAACCCTAACCCTAGCCCGGAACGGAAACCCACCACCGGGCCTAAACCTTACCCTACGCCGAAGCCTACACCTGGGCGTATGCTGTCATTGACCCGTGCGTCAGCATGTAGTCTGACCCTCCCAGGTTTCTGTAACCTCACCTGTGCCCTAAGCCTTGCGGTTCCCTACCCCTAACACTAGACCGGAATGGAAACCCACGACCACACCTACACCATACCCTACGCCGTACCCAACTCTTGGCCCGTACGGTGGCACTGACCTGTGTGTCAGCACGTAGCCTGACCCTCCCACGTTTCCGTACCACACCTGTGCCCTAAGCCTCACCGTTCCCTAACCCTATCCCTAGCCCAGAACGGAAACCCACCACAAGCCCTACACCTTACCCTACGCCGTACAGTACTCCAGGCCCGTACACTGGCACTGACCCGTGCGTCAGCACGTAGCCTGACCCTCCCACGTTTCCGAACCCTCTCCTGTGCCCTAAACCTTGCCGTTCCCTAACCCTAACCCTAGCCCAGAACAGAAACCCACCACCAGCCCTACACCTTAGCCTACGCAGTAGCCAACACCTGGCCCGTACGCTGGAGCTGACCCGTGCGTCAGCACATAGCCTGAACCTCCCCCGTTTCCGTACCCTCACCTGTGACCTAACGCTTGTCGTTCCCTCACCCTAACCCTAGCCCAGAACAGAAACCCACCACCAGCCCTACACCTTACCCTACACCGTAGCCTACTCCTGGCCCATACGCTGGCACTGACCTGTGCGTCAGCACGTAGCCTGACCCACCCAAGTTTCCGTAACTTCACCTGAACCCTAAGCCTTGTCATTCCCTAAACCTATCCCTAGCCCGGAACGGTAACCCACCACCAGCCCTACACCTTACCCTACGCCGTATCCTACTCCTGGCCCGTACGCTGGCACTGACACGTCAGTCAGCAAGTAGCCTGCCTCTCCCACGTTTCCGTACCCTCACCTGTGCCCTTAGCCTTGCCATTCCCTAACCCTAACCCTAGCCCGAAACGGAAACCCAGGACCAGACCTACACCTTACCCTACGCCGTACACTACTCCTGGCCCGTACGCTGGAACTGACCCATGCTTCAGCATGTAGCCTGACCCTCCCACGTTTCCGTACCCTCACCTGTGCCCTAAGCCTTGCCGTTCCCTAACCCTAACCCTAGCCCGGAATGGGACCCCACAACCAGCCCTACACCTTACCCAATGCCGTACCCGTACCCTGACCCGTACGCTGGCACTGACACGTGCGTCAGCACGTAGCCTGACCCTCCCACGTTTCCGTACCACACCTGTGCCCTAAGCCTTGCCGTTCCCTAACCCTAACCCTAGCCCAGAACGGAAACCCACCACCAGCCCTACACCTTACCTTATGCCGTACACTATTCCTGGACCGTACGCTGGCACTGACCCGTGCGTCAGCACGTAGCCTGCCACTCCAACGTTTCCGTACCCTCACCTGTGCCCTAAGACTTGCCGTTCCCTATCCTTAACACTAGCCCGGAACAGAAACCCACCACCAGCCCTACACCTTACACAACGCCGTAACCTACTCCTGGACCGAACGCTGGCACTTACCCGTGCGTCAACACGTAGCCTGCCTCTCCCACGTTTCCAAACCCTCACCTGTGCCCTAAGCTTTGCCATTCCCTAACCCTAACACTAGCCCGGAACGGAAACCCACCACCAGCCCTACACCTTACCCTAGGCCGTACCCTACTCCTGGCCCGTACGCTGGCACTGACCCATTCTTCAGCACCTATCATGACCCTCCCACGTTTCTATACCCTCACCTGTGCCCTAAGCCTTGCCGTTCCCTAACCCTAACCCTACACATTACCCTACGCCGTACCCTACTCCTGGACCGTACGCTGGCACTGACACGTGCTTCAGCATGTAGCCTGCCACTCCCACGTTTCCGTACCCTCACCTGTGCCCTAAGACTTGCCATTCCCTAACCCTAACACTAGCCCGGAACGGAAACACACCACCGGGCCTACAACATACCCTACGCCGAAGCCTACACCTGGGCGTACGCTGTCATTTACCCGTGCGTCAGCACGTAGTCTGACCCTCCCACGTTTACGTAACCTCACCTGTGCCCTAAGTCTTGCGGTTCCCTACCCCTAACCCTTGCCCGGCACGGAAACCCACCAACAGCCCTAAACCTTACCCTACGCCGTAACCTACTCCTGGCCCGAACGCTGGCACTGACCCGTGCGTCAACATGTAGCCTGCCTCTACTACGTTTCGGAACCCTCACCTGTGCCCTAAGCTTTGCCGTTCCCTAACCCTAACACTAGCCCGGAATGGAAACCCACCTCCAGCCCTACACCTTACCCTATGCCGTACCCTAGTCCTGGCCCGTACGCTGGCACTGAACCGTGCGACACCACGTAACCTGACCCTCCCACGTTTCCAAACGTTCACCTGTGCCATAAGCCTTGCCGTTCCCTAACCCTAACTGTAGCCCTGAACGGTATCTCACAACCAGCTCTACTCCTTACCCTACGCCGTAACCTATTCCTGGCCGTACGCTGGCACTGACCCGTGCGTCAGCACATAGCCTGACCCTCCCACGTTTCCATACCCTCACCTGTGCCCTAAGCCTTGTCATTCCCTAACCCTAACCCTAGCACAGAACGGAAACCCACCACCAGCCCTACACATTAGCCTACACCGTAGCCTAATCCTGGCCCGTACATTGGCACTGACCCGTGCATAAGAATGTAGCCTGAGCCTCCCAAGTTTCCGTACCCTCACCTGTTCCCTAAGCCTTGCCGTTCCCAATCCCTAAACCTAGTCCGGAACGGAAACCCACCACCAGACCTACACCTTACCCTACGCTGTACCCTACTCCTGGCCCTTACGCTGGCACTGACACGTGCGTCAGCTCGTAGCCTGTCCCTCCCATGACACACCCAATACTGAAATGGGCAGAAGATCTCAAGAGACGTTTCTTCAAAGAAGACACAGAGATGGCCAAGACGCATATGAAAAGCTGCTCAACAGCACTAATTATTAGAGAAATGCAAATCAAAACTACAATGAGGTATCACCTCACACCTGTTAGCATTGGCATCATCAGAAAATCGACAAACAACAAATTCTGGGGAGGGTGTGGACAAAAGGAGCCCTCTTCCACTACTGGTGGGAATGTAAATTGATACAGTCACTATTGAGAACACTATGGAGTTTCCTTAAAAAAACTAGGAATAGAATTACCATCTGATCAAGCAATCCCACTTCTGGGCATATACCCAGAGAAAACAATAAATCAAAAAGGCACATTCACCACAATGTTCATTGCAGCACTATTTACATTAGCCAGGTAAGGGAATCAAACTAAATGCCAACAAACAGATGAATGGATAAAGATGTGGTACATATATAAAATGGAATAATACTCAGCCATAAAAAGGAATGAAACTGGGTCATTTGTAGAGACATCGATTGATCTAGATACTGTCATACAGAATGAAGTATGTCAGAAAGTGGAAAACAAATATTGTTTATTAATGCATATATGTGGAACCTAAAAAATGGTACAGATGAACTGGTTTGCAGGGCAGAAAGAGAGACACAGAGGTAGAGAACAAACGTATGGAAACCAAGTGTGGGAAGCCATGGGGTGGTGGTGGTGGGATGAGTTGGGAGATTGGGATTGACCTGTATACATGTATATGCATAAAATACATAACTAATAATAACCTGTTGTATAAAAAAGTAAATAAAATTAAATTTCAAAATTTTAAAAAATTAAATTTCAAAATAAAACAGAAAAAAGTTCTTCCCTTCACACAGATGTATTTACAGGAATGATTATTTCCATGCTTATATCTATAAATACATAAAAGAGGAATAAAATCTAACTTGAACAATAAAAGAAAAAAAAAACCTGAACCCTCCAGTTATAAAGAGGAAAACCCTATCAGGGCACTTGCTCCAGCGGTAAACAATTATGAAATTGGTCAGAGGTGGGGAATCATCTCCCATACAGCCAGCAACCAACACCCCACGCAAGGAGCGTCCTCATAGCAAAGCTGGGGAACAGTGCCGAGGCATCTGTGAGTAAACGTGAGCTGAGCCCCAGGCCAGCTGCTACTGAAATGTTCCCACCCTTCCCAGGTAAAACACCTGAATATGTACAAGGGCCTGAAAGCCTAGAGGAAGGGCCGTGGAACCACACCAACGACAACACGCAGGCCAACTTGGCACGTGCAGGCCAGCCAGGGTGGTCCTGGCCCCGCGTACTCTTCAGGACATTCCATTGCCCTGCCTGAGATACCCCTCCTATCCCGGCCCCCACTGCTTTTTTCCTACCTCACCTCTGTCCGGAGAGAAATTCCAGCGGAAGGTATGGGTGACACATCCTCTTCTTTACAGGTGGCAGCCTGGCAACTCCTTCAGAAAGGCCAGCAGAACCCCACTCACACCGGGCCACCAATAAAGCTGTGAACCCTCACTCCCTCGCACCAGCACAGCGCAGAGACTGCTGACGATGCAGAGAATATGGAGTCAGGCAAAGCTTCAGGTTCTATTGCTGCCTGGAGCGATGTTTATATTGACCTCAACCAGGCACACCTGGGGAGGGCCTGCAGGCAGGATAAGGCTGCCCACGTCAGCTAATCCACAACCCTCAGGGAATCACATTTTTGGAAAAGGACCTCGTTAAGGCAGAATAGAAGCCAAGGAAAATAAGGACACAGTGCCATTTGCAGCACCGTAGATGAGTCTAGAGGTAATCACGTGACTTGTAGTAAGTCAGAAAGTGAAAGACACATATCATATCATATCACTTATAGCTGTTACCTAAAAATGGATTCCAGGGCAGATATTTCCACGGAGAAGGGCAATCAGAGATTCATTAAACAAACTTATGGTTCACCATTGGAAAGGTGTGATGATTGGTTTCATTACGATATCGGGGTTAATAGACAGATACAAACACAGGTGGTATATAAAATCACCAAAGACCTACGGAATACCAAAAGACTACTCAACATTCTGTCATAACGTACATGGGAAAATGATCCCAGGAAAAGCAGACATCTGTATATGTGTAAAAGAACCACATCTTCCACACCTACAACAAGCCAAACATTGTAATCAAACTTGCTGTAATAAAAAATAAAAAAATTAAATTAAAAACACGATCAAGAAGTAGGGAGACAAACATGAGGGGCTTTCTCCTGGCACATTCCATTCTAATTCAAATCTAGAACACGACTTCCATTGAGGCTCTGTTGCCTTAGTAACCAGATTTGGTAAGGGAGAACTGCTGCCAACTTTTGGCCCTTTCACAGAACAGCAGTTTTAATCCCAGCGCTAATGGCCAGTTGTTCTAAATCATTGCAGGCCTGTAAAGGACACCTGCCCTGAAAACAAATCCTGGGGTCACATATCGACCAAAAAATTCAAAGGACGTCCATATTTCAAAACGACCGTTTCAAAAGGCATATTTTATGCACATTATTGTTCTGCTTCTTTGCCTTTCTTTATTTTTTGATTAAAAAGACGGGAATGGAAAAAGGCATCCCTCAGAATGGGCGAAAATAGTTGCAAAAAATCAATGTACAAAGGATTAATCTCCAATATACATAAACAGCTTATGCAGCTTAATATTAAAAAACCAAACATCCCAATACAAAAATGGGCAGAGGATCTAAAGAGACGTTTCTTCAAACAAGACACAGAGATGGCCATGACGAACATGAAAAGCTGCTCAACATCGCTCATTAATAGAGAAATGCAAATCATAACTACAATGAAGTATCACCTCACACATGTTAGAATCGGCATCATCAGAAAATGTACAAACAACAAATTCTGGGGAGGGTGTGGACAAAAGGAGTCCTCTTCCACTATTGGTGGGAATGTAAATTGATACAGTCACTATGGAGAACAGTATGGAGTTTCCTTAAAAAAAACTAGAAATAGAATTACCATCTGATCAAGCAATCCCACTTCTGCGCATATACACAGAGAAAACCATAAATCAAAAAGGCATATTCAGCACAATGTTCATTGAAGCACTATTTACAATAGCCAGGTAATGGAAGCAACCTAAATGCCCACAGACAGATGAATGGATAAAGATGTGGAACATATATAAAATGGAATATTAGTCGGCCATAAAAAGGAATGAAACTGGGTCACTTGTAGAGACATCGATGGATCTAGAGACTGTCATACAGAATGAAGTAAGTCAGAAAGAGGAAAACAAATATTGTATATTAATGCATATATGTGGAACCTAAAAAATGGTACAGATCATTTGGTTTCCAGGGAAGAAATAGAGACACAGAGGTAGAGAACAAACGTATGGACACCAAGTGTGGGAATCCATGGGGTGGCGGTGGTGGGATGAGTTGGGAGATTGGGATTGACCTGTATACATATATATGCATAAAATACATAACTAATAATAACCTGCTGTATAAAAAAATAAATAAAATTAAATTTCAAAATTTTAAAAAATAAAATTAAAAATAAAACAAAAAAAGATCTTCCCTACACACAGATGTATTTATGTGAATGAATTATTTGCATGCTTAGATCAATAAATACATAAAAAAGGAAGAAAATCTATCTTGAAACATAAAAGAAAAAAAAACCTGAACCAGCCAGTTATACAGAGGAAAACCCTATCAGGGCACTTGCTCCAGCGGTAAACAATTCTGAAATTGCTCAGACGTGGGGAACCATCTCCCATACACCGGCAACCCACCCTCCACGCAAGGAGCATCCTCATTGCAAAGCTGGGGGAACGTGCTTAGGCATCGATGAGTAAACGTGCGCTGAGCCCCAGGCCAGCTGCTGCTGAACTGTTCCCACCCTTCCCAGATAAAACACCTGAATATGTACAAGGGCTTGAAAGCCTAGAGGAAGGGCCTTTGAGCCACACCAGTGACAGCACGCAGGCCAATTTGGTGCCTGCAGGCCTGCCAGGGTGGTCCTGGCCCCGGGCGCTCTTTCAGAAGATTTCCATTGTCCTGCCTGAGATACCCCACCTATCCCGGCCCCCACTGCTTTTTTCCTTCCTCACCTCTGTCCGGAGAGAAATTCCAGCGGAAGTTATGGGTGACACATCCTCTTCTCTACAGGTGGCAGCCTGGCAACTCCTGCAGAAAGGCCAGGAGAACCCCACTCACACCGGGCCACCAACAAAGCTGTGGGCCCTCACTCCCTCCCACAGGCACAGCCCCGAGACTGCTGACGGGGCAGAGAATATGGAGTCAGGCACAGCTTCAGGGGCTATTGTTTCCTGGAGCGCTGTTTATATTGACCTGAAACAGGCACACCTGGGGAGGGCCGGGCGGCAGGGTAAGGCTGCCCACGTCAGCTAATCCACAACCCTCAGGGAATCACAGTGTTGAAAAGAGACCTCGCTAAGGCAGAATAGAAGCCAAGGAAAAAAAGGACACAATGCCATTTGCACCACCGTAGATGAGTCTAGATGTATTCACGTGACTTGTAGTAAGTCAGAAAGTGAAAGACACACATCATATCATATCACTTATAGTTGTTACCTAAAAACGGATACCAGGGAAGATATTTCCACGGAGAAGGGTATTCACAGATTCATTAAACAAACTTATGGTTCACCAATGGAACGGTGTGAGGATTGGTTTCATTACGATATCGGGGTTAACAGACTTATACAAACACAGGTGACACATATAATCACCAAAGACCTACGGAATTCCAAAAGACTACACAACATTCTGTCATAACGTACATGGAAAAAGGATCCCAGGAAAAACAGATATCTGTATATGTGTAAAAGAACCACATCTTCCACACCTACATCAAGCCAAACATTGTAATCAAACTTGCTGTAATAAAAAATAAAAATTAAATTAAAAACACGAACAAGAAGTAGGGAGACAAACTTGAGGGGCTTTCTCCTGGCACATTCCATTCTAAATTCCAATGTAGAACACGACTTCCATTGAGGCTCTGTTGCCCTAGTAACCAGAATTGGTAAGGGAGAACTGCTGCCACTTTGTGGCCGTTTCACACAACTGCAGCCTTAATCCCAGCGCTCATGGTCAGTTGATATTCAAAATCATTGCAGGCCTGTAAAGGACACCTACCCTGAAAACAAATCCTGGGGTCACATATCGACCAAAAAATTGAAAGGACGTCCATATTTCAAAACGACCGTTTCAAAAGGCATATTTTACGCACATGAGTTTTCTACTTCTTTTTCTTTCTTTCTTTTTTGGTTAAAAAAACGGGAAAGGAAAAAGGCATCCGTCAGAAGGGGCGAAAATAGTTGCAAACGAATCAATGGACAAAGGTTTAATCTCCAATATATATAAACAGCTCATGCAGCTTAATATTAAAAAAACAAACCCAATACAAAAATGGGCAGATCTAAAGAGACGTTTCTTCAAAGAAGACACAGAGATGGCCAAGACGCACATGAAAACCTGCTCAACAGCACTAATTATTAGAGAAATGCAAATCAAAACTACAATGAGGTATCACCTCACACCTGTTAGAATCGGCATCATCAGAAAATCTACAAACAACAAATTCTGGGGAGGGTGTGGACAAAAGGAGCCCTCTTCCACTATTGGTGGGAATGTAAATTGATACAGTCACTATGGAGAACACTATGGAGTTTCCTTAAAAAATCTAGAAATAGAATTACCATCTGATCCAGCAATCCCACTTCTGGGCATATACCCAAAAAAACCATAAATCAAAAAGCCACATTCACCACAATGTTAATTGCAGCACTATTTACAATAGCCAGGTAATGGAAGCAACCTAAATGCCCACAGACAGATAAATGGATAAAGATGGGGTACATATATAAAATGGAATATTACTCGGCCATAAAAAGGAATGAAACTGGGTCATTTGTAGAGACATCGATGGATCTAGAGACTGTCATACAGAATGAAGTAAGTCAGAAAGAGGAAAACAAATATTGTATATTAATGCATACATGTGGAACCTAAAAAATGGTACAGATGAACTGGTTTGCAGGGAAGAAATAGAGACACAGAGGTAGAGAACAAACGTATGGACACCAAGTGTGGGAAGCCATGGGGTGGTGGTGGTGGGATGAGTTGGGAGATTGAGATTGACATGTATACATGTATATGCATAAAATACTTAACTAATAATTGCATGCTGTATAAAAAAGTAAATGAAATTAAATTTCAAAATTATAAAAAATAAAATTTAAAAATAAAACAGAAAAAAGTTCTTCCCTTCACACAGATGTATTTATCGGAATGAATTATTTCCATGCTTATATCTATAAATACATAAAAGAGGAAGAAAAGCTAACTTGAACCATAAAAGAAGAAAAACCTGAACCCACCAGTTATACAGAGGAAAACCTTATCAGGGCACTTGCTCCAACGGTAAACAATTCTGAAATTGGTCAGAGGTGGGGAATCATGTCCCATAAAGCCTGCAACCCACACCCCACACAAGGAGCGTCCTCATTGCAAAGCTGGGGGACCGAGCCAAGGCATCTCTGAATAAATATGAGCTGAGCCCCAGGCCAGCTGCTGCTGAACTGTTCCCACCCTTCCCAGGTAAAACACCTGAATATGTACAAGGGCTTGAAAGCCTAGAGGAAGGACCGTGGAGCCACACCAGCGACAGCACGCAGGCCAACTTGGTGCCTGCAGGCCAGCCAGGGTGGTCCTGGCCCCGGGCGCTCTTCCGGATGCTTTCCATTGTCCTGCCTGAGATACCCCACCTGTCACGGCACCCACTGCTTTTTTCCTTCCTCACCTCTGTCCGGAGAGAAATTCCACCGGAAGGTATGGGTGACACATCCTCCTCTTTACAGGAGGCAGCCTGGCAACTCCTGCAGAAAGGCCAGCAGAACCCCACTCACACCGGGCCACCAACAAAGATGTGGCCCCTCACTCCCTCCCACCAGCACAGCCCCAAGACTGTTGAGGGGGCAGAGAATATGGTGTCAGGCACAGCTTCAGGGGCTATTGTTGCCTGGAGCGCTGTTTATATTGACCTGAACCAGGCAGACCTGGGGAGGGCCGGCAGGCAGGATAAGGCTGCCCAGGTCAGCTAATCCACAACCCGCAGGGAATCATATTGTTGAAAAGGGACCTCGCTAAGTCAGAATAGAAGGCAAGGAAAAAAAGGACACAATGCCATTTGCAGAACCGTAGATGAGTCTAGAGGTAATCACGTGACATGTAGTAAGTCAGAAAGTGAAAGACACATATCATATCATATCACTTATAGGTGTTACCTAAAAATGGATACCAGGGCAGATATTTCCACCGAGAAGGGCAATCAGAGATTCATTAAACAAATTTATGGTTCACCAATGGAAAGGTGTGAGGATTGGTTTCATTACGATATCGGGGTTAACAGACTTATACAAACACAGGTGACATATATAATCACCAAAGACCTACGGAATACCAAAAGACTACACAACATTCTGTCATAATGTACATGGGAAAAGGATACCAGGAAAAACAGACATCTGTATATGTGTAAAAGAACCACATCTTCGACACCTACAACAAGCCAATCATTGTAATCAAACTTGCTGTAATAAAAAATAAAAATTTAAATTAAAACTACGAACAAGAAGTAGGGAGACAAACTTGAGGGGCTTTCTCCTGGCACATTCCATTCTAAATTCCAAATGTAGAACACGACTTCCATTGAGGCTATTTTCCCCTAGTAACCAGATTTGGTAAGGGAGAACTGCTGCCACCATGTGGCCGTTTAACACAACAGCAGTTCTAATCCCAGCGCTAATGGTCTGTTGATATTCAAAATCATTGCAGGACTGTAAATGACACCTGCCCTGAAAACAAATCCTGGGGTCATATATCGACCAAAAAATTCAAAGGACGTCCATATTTCAAAACGACCGTTTCAAAAGCCATATTTTATGCACATTAGTGTTCTCCTTCGTTTTCTTTCTTTTTTGGTTAAAAAGACGGGAATGGAAAAAGGCATCCCTCAGAAGGGGCGAAAATAGTTGCAAACGAATCAATGGACAAAGGTTTAATCTCCAATATATATAAACAGCTCATGCAGCTTAATATTAAAAAATCAAACAACCCAATACACAAATGGGCAGAAGATCTAAAGAGACGTTTCTTCAAGAAGACACAGAGATTGCCAAGACGCACATGAAAAGCTGCTCAAGAGCACTAATTATTAGAGAAATGCAAATCAAAACTACAATGAGGTATCACCTCACACCTGTTAGAATCGGCATCATCAGAAAATCTACAGACAACAAATTCTGGGGAGGCTGTGGACAAACGGAGCCCTCTTCCACTATTGGTGGGAATGTAAATTGATACAGTCACTATGGAGAACAGTATGGAGTTTCCTTTAAAAAACTAGAAATAGAATTACCATCTGACCCAGCAATCCCACTTCTGGGCATATACCCAGAGACAACCATAAATCAAAAAGGCACATTAAACCACAATGTTCATTGCAGCACTATTTACAATAGCCAGGTAATGGAAACAACCTAAATGCCCACAGACAGATGAATGGATAAAGATGGTGTACATATATAAAATGGAATATTACTCGGCCATAAAAAGGAATGAAACTGGGTCAATTGTAGAGACATCGATGGATCTAGAGACTTTCATACAGAATGAAGTATGTCAGAAAGAGGAAAACAAATATTGTATATTAATGCATATATGTGGAACCTAAAAAATGGTACAGATGAACTGGTTTGCAGGGAAGAAATAGAGACACAGAGGTAGAGAACAAACGTATGGACACCAAGTGTGGGAAGCCATGGGGTGGTGGTGGTGGGATGAGTTGGGAGTTTGAGATTGACCTGTATACATGTATATGCATAAAATACATAACTAATAATAAGCCACTGTATAAAAAAGTAAATAAAACTAAATTTCAAAATTTTAAAATATAAAATTTAAAAATAAAACAGAAAAAAGTTCTTCCCTTCACACAGATGTATTTATAGGAATGAATTATTTCCATGCTTATATCTATATATACATAAAAGAGGAATAAAATCTAACTTGAACCATAAACGAAAAAAAACCCTAAACCCACCAGTTATACAGAGGAAAACCCTATCAGGGCAATTGCTCCAGCGGTAAACAATTCTGAAATTGGTCAGAGGTGGGGAATCATCTCCCATACCGCCAGCAACCCACCCCCATGCAAGGAGCGTCCTCATTGCAAAGCTGGGGGACCGTGCCGAGGCATCTCTGAATAAAGGTGAGCTGAGCCCCAGGCCAGCTGCTGCTGAACTGTTCCCACCCTTCCCAGGTAAAACACCTGAATATGTACAAAGGCTTGAAAGCCTAGAGGAAGGGCCGTGGAGCCACACCAGCGACAGCACGCAGGCCAACTGGGTGACTGCAGGCCAGCCAGGGTGATCCTGGCCCCGGGCGCTCTTCCGGAAGCTTTCCATTGTCCTGCCTGAGATACCCCTATTGTCCCGGCCCCCACTGCTTTTTTCCTTCCTCACCTCTGTGCGGAGAGAAATTCCAGCGGAAGGTATGGGTGACACATCCTCTTCTTTACAGGTGGCAGCCTGGCAACTCCTGCAGAAAGGCCAGCAGAACCCCACTCACACCGGGCCACCAACAAAGCTGTGGCCCCTCACTCCCTCCCACCAGCACAGCCCCGAGACTGCTGACGGGGCAGAGAATATGGAGTCAGGCACAGCTTCAGGGGCTATTGCTGCCTGGAGCGCTGTTTATATTGACCTCAACCAGGCAGACCTGGGGAGGGCCGGCCGGCAGGGTAAGGCTGCCCAGGTCAGCTAATCCACAACCCTCAGGGAATCACATTGTTGAAAATGGACCTCGCTAAGGCAGAATAGAAGCCAAGGAAAATAAGGACACAATGCCATTTGCAGCACCATAGATGAGTCTAGAGGTAATCATGTGACTTGGAGTAAGTCAGAAAGTGAAAGACACATATCATTTCATATCACTTATAGGTGTTACCTAAAATAGAAACCAGGGCAGTCATTTCCACTGAGAAGTGCAATCATAGATTCATTAAACAAACTTATGGTTCACCAATGGAAAGGTGTGAGGATTGGTTTCATTACGATATCGGGGTTAACAGACATATACAAACAGAGGTGACATATATAATCACCAAAGACCTACGGAATACCAAGAGAAGACTACTCAACATGCTGTCATAACGTACATGGGAAAAGGATCCCAGGAAGAACAGACATCTGTATATGTGTCAAAGAACCACATCTTCCACACCTACAACAAGCCAAACATTGTAATCAAACTTGCTATAATAAAAAATAAAAAAATTAAATTAAAAATACGAACAAGAAATAGGGAGTCAAACTTGAGGGGCTTTCTCCTGGCACATTCCATTCTAAATTCCAATCTAGAACACGACGTCCATTGAGGCTCTGTTGCCCTAGTAACCAGATGTGTTAAGGGAGAACTGCTGCCACCTAGTGGCCATTTCACACAACAGCAGCTTTAATCCCAGTGCTAATGGTCAGTTGATATTCAAAATCATTGCAGGACTGTAAATGACACCTGCCCTGAAAACAAATCCTGGGGCCACATATCGACCAAAAAATTTAAAGGACGTCCATATTTCAAAACGACCGTTTCAAAAGGCATATTTTATGCACATTAGTGTTCTGCTTCTTTTTCTTTCTTTCTTTTTTGGTTGAAAACTTGGGAATGGATAAAGGCATCCCTCAGAAGGGGCGAAAATAGTTGCAAACGAATCAATGGACAAAGGTTTAATCTCCAATATACATAAACAGCTCATGCAGCTTATTAAGAAAACAAACAACCCAATACAAAAATGGGCAGAAGATCTAAAGAGACGTTTCTTCAAAGAAGGCACAGAGATGGCCAAGCCGCACATGAAAAGCTGCTCAAGAGCACTAATTATTAGAGAAATGCAAATCAAAACTACAATGAGGTATCACCTCACACAGGTTAGAATCGGCATCATCAGAAAAATTACAGACAACAAATTCTTCAGAGGGTGTGGAATGTAAATTGATATAGTAACTATGGAGAACAGTATGGAGTTTCCTTTAAAAAACTAGAAATAGAATTACCATCTGCTCCAGCAATCCCACTTTTGGGCATATACCCAGAGACAACCATAAATCAAAAAGGCACATTCACCACAATGTTCATTGCAGCACTATTTACAATAGCCGGGAAATGGAAGCCACATAAATGCCCACAGACAGATGAATGGATAAAGATGGGGTACATATATAAAATGGAATATTACTCGGCCATATAAAGGAATGAAACTGGGTCATTTGTAGAGACATCGATGGATCTAGAGACTGTCATACAGAATGAAGTAAGTCAGAAAGAGAAAAACAAATATTGTATATTAATGCATATATGTGGAACCTAAAAAATGGTACAGATGAACTGGTTTGCAGGGAAGAAATAGAGACACAGAGGTAGAGAACAAACGTATGGACACCAAGTGTGGGAAGCCATGGGGTGGTGGTGGTGGGATGAGTTGGGAGTTTGAGATTGACCTGTATACATGTATATGCATAAAATACATAACTAATAATAAGCCACTGTATAAAAAAGTAAATAAAATTAAATTTCAAAATTTTAAAATATAAAATTTAAAAATAAAACAGAAAAAAGTCCTTCCCTTCACACAGTTGTATTTATAGGAATGAATTATTTCCATGCTTATATCTATAAATACATAAAAGAGGAATAAAATCTAACTTGAACCATAAACGAAAAAAAACCCTGAACCCACCAGTTATACAGAGGAAAACCCTATCAGGGCACTTGCTCCAGCGGTAAACAATTCTGAAATTGGTCAGAGGTGGGGAATCATCTCCCATACAGCCAGCAACCCACCCCCCATGCAAGGAGCGTCCTCATTGCAAAGCTGGGGGACCGTGCCGAGGCATCTCTGAATAAAGGTGAGCTGAGCCCCAGGCCAGCTGCTGCTGAACTGTTCCCACCCTTCCCAGGTAAAACACCTGAATATGTACAAAGGCTTGAAAGCCTAGAGGAAGGGCCGTGGAGCCACACCAGCGACAGCACGCAGGCCAACTTGGTGACTGCAGGCCAGCCAGGGTGATCCTGGCCCCGGGCGCTCTTCTGGAAGCTTTCCATTGTCCTGCCTGAGATACCCCTCTTGTCCCGGCCCCCACTGCTTTTTTCCTTCCTCACCTCTGTCCGGAGAGAAATTCCAGCGGAAGGTATGGGTGACACATCCTCTTCTTTACAGGTGGCAGCCTGGCAACTCCTGCAGAAAGGCCAGCAGAACCCCACTCACACCGGGCCACCAACAAAGCTGTGGCCCCTCACTCCCTCCCACCAGCACAGCCCCGAGACTGCTGACGGGGCAGAGAATATGGAGTCAGGCACAGCTTCAGGGGCTATTGCTGCCTGGAGCGCTGTTTATATTGACCTCAACCAGGCAGACCTGGGGAGGGCCGGCCGGCAGGGTAAGGCTGCCCAGGTCAGCTAATCCACAACCCTCAGGGCATCACATTGTTGAAAATGGACCTCGCTAAGGCAGAATAGACGCCAAGGAAAATAAGGACACAATGCCATTTGCAGCACCGTAGATGAGTCTAGAGGTAATCACGTGACTTGTAGTAAGTCAGAAAGTGAAAGACACATATCATTTCATATCACTTATAGGTGTTACCTAAAATAGAAACCAGGGCAGTCATTTCCACTGAGAAGTGCAATCATAGATTCATTAAACAAACTTATGGTTCACCAATGGAAAGGTGTGAGGATTGGTTTCATTACGATATCGGGGTTAACAGACATATACAAACAGAGGTGACATATATAATCACCAAAGACCTACGGAATACCAAGAGAAGACTACTCAACATGCTGTCATAACGTACATGGGAAAAGGATCCCAGGAAGAACAGACATCTGTATATGTGTAAAAGAACCACATCTTCCACACCTACAACAAGCCAAACATTGTAATCAAACTTGCTATAATAAAAAATAAAAAAATTAAATTAAAAATACGAACAAGAAATAGGGAGTCAAACTTGAGGGGCTTTCTCCTGGCACATTCCATTCTAAATTCCAATCTAGAACACGACGTCCATTGAGGCTCTGTTGCCCTAGTAACCAGATGTGTTAAGGGAGAACTGCTGCCACCTAGTGGCCATTTCACACAACAGCAGCTTTAATCCCAGTGCTAATGGTCAGTTGATATTCAAAATCATTGCAGGACTGTAAATGACACCTGCCCTGAAAACAAATCCTGGGGCCACATATCGACCAAAAAATTTAAAGGACGTCCATATTTCAAAACGACCGTTTCAAAAGGCATATTTTATGCACATTAGTGTTCTGCTTCTTTTTCTTTCTTTCTTTTTTGGTTGAAAACTTGGGAATGGATAAAGGCATCCCTCAGAAGGGGCGAAAATAGTTGCAAACGAATCAATGGACAAAGGTTTAATCTCCAATATACATAAACAGCTCATGCAGCTTATTAAGAAAACAAACAACCCAATACAAAAATGGGCAGAAGATCTAAAGAGACGTTTCTTCAAAGAAGGCACAGAGATGGCCAAGCCGCACATGAAAAGCTGCTCAAGAGCACTAATTATTAGAGAAATGCAAATCAAAACTACAATGAGGTATCACCTCACACAGGTTAGAATCGGCATCATCAGAAAAATTACAGACAACAAATTCTTCGGAGGGTGTGGAATGTAAATTGATATAGTAACTATGGAGAACAGTATGGAGTTTCCTTTAAAAAACTAGAAATAGAATTACCATCTGCTCCAGCAATCCCACTTTTGGGCATATACCCAGAGACAACCATAAATCAAAAAGGCACATTCACCACAATGTTCATTGCAGCACTATTTACAATAGCCGGGAAATGGAAGCCACATAAATGCCCACAGACAGATGAATGGATAAAGATGGGGTACATATATAAAATGGAATATTACTCGGCCATATAAAGGAATGAAACTGGGTCATTTGTAGAGACATCGATGGATCTAGAGACTGTCATACAGAATGAAGTAAGTCAGAAAGAGAAAAACAAATATTGTATATTAATGCATATATGTGGAACCTAAAAAATGGTACAGATGAACTGGTTTGCAGGGAAGAAATAGAGACACAGAGGTAGAGAACAAACGTATGGACACCAAGTGTGGGAAGCCATGGGGTGGTGGTGGTGGGATGAGTTGGGAGTTTGAGATTGACCTGTATACATGTATATGCATAAAATACATAACTAATAATAAGCCACTGTATAAAAAAGTAAATAAAATTAAATTTCAAAATTTTAAAATATAAAATTTAAAAATAAAACAGAAAAAAGTCCTTCCCTTCACACAGTTGTATTTATAGGAATGAATTATTTCCATGCTTATATCTATAAATACATAAAAGAGGAATAAAATCTAACTTGAACCATAAACGAAAAAAAACCCTGAACCCACCAGTTATACAGAGGAAAACCCTATCAGGGCACTTGCTCCAGCGGTAAACAATTCTGAAATTGGTCAGAGGTGGGGAATCATCTCCCATACAGCCAGCAACCCACCCCCCATGCAAGGAGCGTCCTCATTGCAAAGCTGGGGGACCGTGCCGAGGCATCTCTGAATAAAGGTGAGCTGAGCCCCAGGCCAGCTGCTGCTGAACTGTTCCCACCCTTCCCAGGTAAAACACCTGAATATGTACAAAGGCTTGAAAGCCTAGAGGAAGGGCCGTGGAGCCACACCAGCGACAGCACGCAGGCCAACTTGGTGACTGCAGGCCAGCCAGGGTGATCCTGGCCCCGGGCGCTCTTCTGGAAGCTTTCCATTGTCCTGCCTGAGATACCCCTCTTGTCCCGGCCCCCACTGCTTTTTTCCTTCCTCACCTCTGTCCGGAGAGAAATTCCAGCGGAAGGTATGGGTGACACATCCTCTTCTTTACAGGTGGCAGCCTGGCAACTCCTGCAGAAAGGCCAGCAGAACCCCACTCACACCGGGCCACCAACAAAGCTGTGGCCCCTCACTCCCTCCCACCAGCACAGCCCCGAGACTGCTGACGGGGCAGAGAATATGGAGTCAGGCACAGCTTCAGGGGCTATTGCTGCCTGGAGCGCTGTTTATATTGACCTCAACCAGGCAGACCTGGGGAGGGCCGGCCGGCAGGGTAAGGCTGCCCAGGTCAGCTAATCCACAACCCTCAGGGCATCACATTGTTGAAAATGGACCTCGCTAAGGCAGAATAGACGCCAAGGAAAATAAGGACACAATGCCATTTGCAGCACCGTAGATGAGTCTAGAGGTAATCACGTGACTTGTAGTAAGTCAGAAAGTGAAAGACACATATCATTTCATATCACTTATAGGTGTTACCTAAAATAGAAACCAGGGCAGTCATTTCCACTGAGAAGTGCAATCATAGATTCATTAAACAAACTTATGGTTCACCAATGGAAAGGTGTGAGGATTGGTTTCATTACGATATCGGGGTTAACAGACATATACAAACAGAGGTGACATATATAATCACCAAAGACCTACGGAATACCAAGAGAAGACTACTCAACATTCTGTCATAACGTACATGGGAAAAGGATACCAGGAAGAACAGACATATGTATATGTGTAAAAGAACCACCTCTTGCACACCTACAACAAGCCAAACATTGTAATCAAACTTGCTATAATAAAAAATAAAAAAATTAAATTAAAAATACGAACAAGAAATAGGGAGTCAAACTTGAGGGGCTTTCTCCTGGCACATTCCATTCTAAATTCCAATCTAGAACACGACGTCCATTGAGGCTCTGTTGCCCTAGTAACCAGATGTGTTAAGGGAGAACTGCTGCCACCTAGTGGCCATTTCACACAACAGCAGCTTTAATCCCAGTGCTAATGGTCAGTTGATATTCAAAATCATTGCAGGACTGTAAATGACACCTGCCCTGAAAACAAATCCTGGGGCCACATATCGACCAAAAAATTTAAAGGACGTCCATATTTCAAAACGACCGTTTCAAAAGGCATATTTTATGCACATTAGTGTTCTGCTTCTTTTTCTTTCTTTCTTTTTTGGTTGAAAACTTGGGAATGGATAAAGGCATCCCTCAGAAGGGGCGAAAATAGTTGCAAACGAATCAATGGACAAAGGTTTAATCTCCAATATACATAAACAGCTCATGCAGCTTATTAAGAAAACAAACAACCCAATACAAAAATGGGCAGAAGATCTAAAGAGACGTTTCTTCAAAGAAGGCACAGAGATGGCCAAGCCGCACATGAAAAGCTGCTCAAGAGCACTAATTATTAGAGAAATGCAAATCAAAACTACAATGAGGTATCACCTCACACAGGTTAGAATCGGCATCATCAGAAAAATTACAGACAACAAATTCTTCGGAGGGTGTGGAATGTAAATTGATATAGTAACTATGGAGAACAGTATGGAGTTTCCTTTAAAAAACTAGAAATAGAATTACCATCTGCTCCAGCAATCCCACTTTTGGGCATATACCCAGAGACAACCATAAATCAAAAAGGCACATTCACCACAATGTTCATTGCAGCACTATTTACAATAGCCGGGAAATGGAAGCCACATAAATGCCCACAGACAGATGAATGGATAAAGATGGGGTACATATATAAAATGGAATATTACTCGGCCATATAAAGGAATGAAACTGGGTCATTTGTAGAGACATCGATGGATCTAGAGACTGTCATACAGAATGAAGTAAGTCAGAAAGAGAAAAACAAATATTGTATATTAATGCATATATGTGGAACCTAAAAAATGGTACAGATGAACTGGTTTGCAGGGAAGAAATAGAGACACAGAGGTAGAGAACAAACGTATGGACACCAAGTGTGGGAAGCCATGGGGTGGTGGTGGTGGGATGAGTTGGGAGTTTGAGATTGACCTGTATACATGTATATGCATAAAATACATAACTAATAATAAGCCACTGTATAAAAAAGTAAATAAAATTAAATTTCAAAATTTTAAAATATAAAATTTAAAAATAAAACAGAAAAAAGTCCTTCCCTTCACACAGTTGTATTTATAGGAATGAATTATTTCCATGCTTATATCTATAAATACATAAAAGAGGAATAAAATCTAACTTGAACCATAAACGAAAAAAAAACCTGAACCCACCAGTTATACAGAGGAAAACCCTATCAGGGCACTTGCTCCAGCGGTAAACAATTCTGAAATTGGTCAGAGGTGGGGAATCATCTCCCATACAGCCAGCAACCCACCCCCCATGCAAGGAGCGTCCTCATTGCAAAGCTGGGGGACCGTGCCGAGGCATCTCTGAATACAGGTGAGCTGAGCCCCAGGCCAGCTGCTGCTGAACTGTTCCCACCCTTCCCAGGTAAAACACCTGAATATGTACAAAGGCTTGAAAGCCTAGAGGAAGGGCCGTGGAGCCACACCAGCGACAGCACGCAGGCCAACTTGGTGACTGCAGGCCAGCCAGGGTGATCCTGGCCCCGGGCGCTCTTCCGGAAGCTTTCCATTGTCCTGCCTGAGATACCCCTCTTGTCCCGGCCCCCACAGCTTTTTTCCTTCCTCACCTCTGTCCGGAGAGAAATTCCAACGGAAGGTATGGGTGACACATTCTCTTCTTTACAGGTGGCAGCCTGGCAACTCCTGCAGAATGGCCAGCAGAACCCCACTCACACAGGGCCACCAACAAAGCTGTGGCCCCTCACTCCCTCCCAACAGCACAGCCCCGAGACTGCTGACGGGGCAGAGAATATGGAGTCAGGCACAGCTTCAGGGGCTATTGCTGCCTGGAGCGCTGTTTATATTGACCTCAACCAGGCAGACCTGGGGAGGGCCGGCCGGAAGGGTACGGCTGCCCAGGTCAGCTAATCCACAACCCTCAGGGAATCACATTGTTGAAAATGGACCTCGCTAAGGCAGAATAGAAGCCAAGGAAAATAAGGACACAATGCCATTTGCAGCACCATAGATGAGTCTAGAGGTAATCACGTGACTTGTAGTAAGTCAGAAAGTGAAAGACACATATCATTTCATATCACTTATAGGTGTTACCTAAAATAGAAACCAGGGCAGTCATTTCCACTGAGAAGTGCAATCATAGATTCATTAAACAAACTTATGGTTCACCAATGGAAAGGTGTGAGGATTGGTTTCATTACGATATCGGGGTTAACAGACATATACAAACAGAGGTGACATATATAATCACCAAAGACCTACGGAATACCAAGAGAAGACTACTCAACATTCTGTCATAACGTGCATGGGAAAAGGATCCCAGGAAGAACAGACATCTGTATATGTGTAAAAGAACCACATCTTCCACACCTACAACAAGCCAAACATTGTAATCAAACTTGCTATAATAAAAAATAAAAAAATTAAATTAAAAATACGAACAAGGGCTTCCCTGGTGGCGCAGTGGTTGAGAGTCCGCCTGCTGATGCAGGGGACACGGGTTCATGCCCCGGTCTGGGAAGATCCCACATGCCGTGGAGCGGCTGGGCCCATGAGCCATGGCCGCTGAGCCTGTGTGTCCGGAGCCTGTGCTCCGCAAGGGGAGAGGCCACAACAGTGAGAGGCCCGCGTAACGAAAAAAAAAAAAAAAAAAAAAAAAAATACGAACAAGAAGTAGGGAGTCAAACTTGAGGGGCTTTCTCCTGGCACATTCCATTCTAAATTCCAATCTAGAACACGACGTCCATTGAGGCTCTGTTGCCCTAGTAACCAGATGTGTTAAGGGAGAACTGCTGCCAGCTAGTGGCCGTTTCACACAACAGCAGCTTTAATCCCAGGGCTAATGGTCAGTTGATATTCAAAATCATTGCAGGCCTGTAAATGACACCTGCCCTGAAAACAAATCCTGGGGCCACATATCGACCAAAAAATTTAAAGGACGTCCATATTTCAAAACGACCGTTTCAAAAGGCATATTTTATGCACATTAGTGTTCTGCTTCTTTTTCTTTCTTTCTTTTTTGGTTAAAAACACGGGAATGGAAAAAGGCATCCCTCAGAAGGGGCGAAAATAGTTGCAAACGAATCAATGGACAAAGGTTTAATCTCCAATATATATAAACAGCTCATGCAGCTTATTAAGAAAACAAACAACCCAATACAAAAATGGGCAGAAGATCTAAAGAGACGTTTCTTCAAAGAAGACACAGAGATGGCCAAGACGCACATGAAAAGCTGCTCAAGAGCACTAATTATTAGAGAAATGCAAATCAAAACTACAATGAGGTATCACCTCACACCTGTTAGAATCGGCATCATCAGAAAATCTACAAACAACAAATTCTGGGGAGGGTGTGGACAAAAGGAGCCCTCTTCCACTATTGGTGGGAATGTAAATTGATACAGTCACTATGGAGAACAGTATGGAGTTTCCTTTAAAAAACTAGAAATAGAATTACCATCTGACCCAGCAATCCCAGTTTTGGGCATATACCCAGAGACAACCATAAATCAAAAAGGCACATTCACCACAAGGTTCATTGCAGCACTATTTACAATAGCCAGGTAATGGAAGCAACCTAAATGCCCACAGACAGATGAATGGATAAAGATGGGGTACATATATAAAATGGAATATTACTCGGCCATAAAAAGGAATGAAACTGGGTCATTTGTAGAGACATCGATGGATCTAGAGACTGTCATACAGAATGAAGTAAGTCAGAAAGAGGAAAACAAATATTGTATATTAATGCATATATGTGGAACCTAAAAAATGGTACAGATGAACTGGTTTGCAGGGAAGAAATAGAGACACAGAGGTAGAGAACAAACGTATGGACACCAAGTGTGGGAAGCCATGGGGTGGTGGTGGTGGGATGAGTTGGGAGTTTGCGATTGACCTGTATACATGTATATGCATAAAATACATAACTAATAATAACCCGCTGTATAAAAAAGTAAATAAAATTAAATTTCAAAATTTTAAAATATAAAATTTAAAAATAAAACAGAAAAAAGTTCTTCCCTTCACACAGATGTATTTATAGGAATGAATTATTTCCATGCTTATATCAATAAATACATAAAAGAGGAATAAAATCTAACTTGAACCATAAACGAAAAAAAACCCTGAACCCACCAGTTTTACAGAGGAAAACCCTATCAGGGCACTTGCTCCAGCGGTAAACAATTCTGAAATTGGTCAGAGGTGGGGAATCATCTCCCATACAGCCAGCAACCCACCCCCCATGCAAGGAGCGTCCTCATTGCAAAGCTGGGGGACCGTGCCGAGGCATCTCTGAATACAGGTGAGCTGAGCCCCAGGCCAGCTGCTGCTGAACTGTTCCCACCCTTCCCAGGTAAAACACCTGAATATGTACAAAGGCTTGAAAGCCTAGAGGAAGGGCCGTGGAGCCACACCAGCGACAGCACGCAGGCCAACTTGGTGACTGCAGGACAGCCAGGGTGATCCTGGCCCCGGGCGCTCTTCCGGAAGCTTTCCATTGTCCTGCCTGAGATACCCCTCTTGTCCCGGCCCCCACTGCTTTTTTCCTTCCTCACCTCTGTCCGGAGAGAAATTCCAACGGAAGGTATGGGTGACACATTCTCTTCTTTACAGGTGGCAGCCTGGCAACTCCTGCAGAATGGCCAGCAGAACCCCACTCACACAGGGCCACCAACAAAGCTGTGGCCCCTCACTCCCTCCCAACAGCACAGCCCCGAGACTGCTGACGGGGCAGAGAATATGGAGTCAGGCACAGCTTCAGGGGCTATTGCTGCCTGGAGCGCTGTTTATATTGACCTCAACCAGGCAGACCTGGGGAGGGCCGGCCGGAAGGGTACGGCTGCCCAGGTCAGCTAATCCACAACCCTCAGGGAATCACATTGTTGAAAATGGACCTCGCTAAGGCAGAATAGAAGCCAAGGAAAATAAGGACACAATGCCATTTGCAGCACCATAGATGAGTCTAGAGGTAATCACGTGACTTGTAGTAAGTCAGAAAGTGAAAGACACATATCATTTCATATCACTTATAGGTGTTACCTAAAATAGAAACCAGGGCAGTCATTTCCACTGAGAAGTGCAATCATAGATTCATTAAACAAACTTATGGTTCACCAATGGAAAGGTGTGAGGATTGGTTTCATTACGATATCGGGGTTAACAGACATATACAAACAGAGGTGACATATATAATCACCAAAGACCTACGGAATACCAAGAGAAGACTACTCAACATTCTGTCATAACGTGCATGGGAAAAGGATCCCAGGAAGAACAGACATCTGTATATGTGTAAAAGAACCACATCTTCCACACCTACAACAAGCCAAACATTGTAATCAAACTTGCTATAATAAAAAATAAAAAAATTAAATTAAAAATACGAACAAGAAGTAGGGAGTCAAACTTGAGGGGCTTTCTCCTGGCACATTCCATTCTAAATTCCAATCTAGAACACGACTTCCATTGAGGCTCTGTTGCCCTAGTAACCAGAATTGGTAAGGGAGAACTGCTGCCACTTTGTGGCCGTTTCACACAACTGCAGCCTTAATCCCAGCGCTCATGGTCAGTTGATATTCAAAATCATTGCAGGCCTGTAAAGGACACCTACCCTGAAAACAAATCCTGGGGTCACATATCGACCAAAAAATTGAAAGGACGTCCATATTTCAAAACGACCGTTTCAAAAGGCATATTTTACGCACATGAGTTTTCTACTTCTTTTTCTTTCTTTCTTTTTTGGTTAAAAAAACGGGAAAGGAAAAAGGCATCCGTCAGAAGGGGCGAAAATAGTTGCAAACGAATCAATGGACAAAGGTTTAATCTCCAATATATATAAACAGCTCATGCAGCTTAATATTAAAAAAACAAACCCAATACAAAAATGGGCAGATCTAAAGAGACGTTTCTTCAAAGAAGACACAGAGATGGCCAAGACGCACATGAAAACCTGCTCAACAGCACTAATTATTAGAGAAATGCAAATCAAAACTACAATGAGGTATCACCTCACACCTGTTAGAATCGGCATCATCAGAAAATCTACAAACAACAAATTCTGGGGAGGGTGTGGACAAAAGGAGCCCTCTTCCACTATTGGTGGGAATGTAAATTGATACAGTCACTATGGAGAACACTATGGAGTTTCCTTAAAAAATCTAGAAATAGAATTACCATCTGATCCAGCAATCCCACTTCTGGGCATATACCCAAAAAAACCATAAATCAAAAAGCCACATTCACCACAATGTTAATTGCAGCACTATTTACAATAGCCAGGTAATGGAAGCAACCTAAATGCCCACAGACAGATAAATGGATAAAGATGGGGTACATATATAAAATGGAATATTACTCGGCCATAAAAAGGAATGAAACTGGGTCATTTGTAGAGACATCGATGGATCTAGAGACTGTCATACAGAATGAAGTAAGTCAGAAAGAGGAAAACAAATATTGTATATTAATGCATACATGTGGAACCTAAAAAATGGTACAGATGAACTGGTTTGCAGGGAAGAAATAGAGACACAGAGGTAGAGAACAAACGTATGGACACCAAGTGTGGGAAGCCATGGGGTGGTGGTGGTGGGATGAGTTGGGAGATTGAGATTGACATGTATACATGTATATGCATAAAATACTTAACTAATAATTGCATGCTGTATAAAAAAGTAAATGAAATTAAATTTCAAAATTATAAAAAATAAAATTTAAAAATAAAACAGAAAAAAGTTCTTCCCTTCACACAGATGTATTTATCGGAATGAATTATTTCCATGCTTATATCTATAAATACATAAAAGAGGAAGAAAAGCTAACTTGAACCATAAAAGAAGAAAAACCTGAACCCACCAGTTATACAGAGGAAAACCTTATCAGGGCACTTGCTCCAACGGTAAACAATTCTGAAATTGGTCAGAGGTGGGGAATCATGTCCCATAAAGCCTGCAACCCACACCCCACACAAGGAGCGTCCTCATTGCAAAGCTGGGGGACCGAGCCAAGGCATCTCTGAATAAATATGAGCTGAGCCCCAGGCCAGCTGCTGCTGAACTGTTCCCACCCTTCCCAGGTAAAACACCTGAATATGTACAAGGGCTTGAAAGCCTAGAGGAAGGACCGTGGAGCCACACCAGCGACAGCACGCAGGCCAACTTGGTGCCTGCAGGCCAGCCAGGGTGGTCCTGGCCCCGGGCGCTCTTCCGGATGCTTTCCATTGTCCTGCCTGAGATACCCCACCTGTCACGGCACCCACTGCTTTTTTCCTTCCTCACCTCTGTCCGGAGAGAAATTCCACCGGAAGGTATGGGTGACACATCCTCCTCTTTACAGGAGGCAGCCTGGCAACTCCTGCAGAAAGGCCAGCAGAACCCCACTCACACCGGGCCACCAACAAAGATGTGGCCCCTCACTCCCTCCCACCAGCACAGCCCCAAGACTGTTGAGGGGGCAGAGAATATGGTGTCAGGCACAGCTTCAGGGGCTATTGTTGCCTGGAGCGCTGTTTATATTGACCTGAACCAGGCAGACCTGGGGAGGGCCGGCAGGCAGGATAAGGCTGCCCAGGTCAGCTAATCCACAACCCGCAGGGAATCATATTGTTGAAAAGGGACCTCGCTAAGTCAGAATAGAAGGCAAGGAAAAAAAGGACACAATGCCATTTGCAGAACCATAGATGAGTCTAGAGGTAATCACGTGACATGTAGTAAGTCAGAAAGTGAAAGACACATATCATATCATATCACTTATAGGTGTTACCTAAAAATGGATACCAGGGCAGATATTTCCACCGAGAAGGGCAATCAGAGATTCATTAAACAAATTTATGGTTCACCAATGGAAAGGTGTGAGGATTGGTTTCATTACGATATCGGGGTTAACAGACTTATACAAACACAGGTGACATATATAATCACCAAAGACCTACGGAATACCAAAAGACTACACAACATTCTGTCATAATGTACATGGGAAAAGGATACCAGGAAAAACAGACATCTGTATATGTGTAAAAGAACCACATCTTCGACACCTACAACAAGCCAATCATTGTAATCAAACTTGCTGTAATAAAAAATAAAAATTTAAATTAAAACTACGAACAAGAAGTAGGGAGACAAACTTGAGGGGCTTTCTCCTGGCACATTCCATTCTAAATTCCAAATGTAGAACACGACTTCCATTGAGGCTATTTTCCCCTAGTAACCAGATTTGGTAAGGGAGAACTGCTGCCACCATGTGGCCGTTTAACACAACAGCAGTTCTAATCCCAGCGCTAATGGTCTGTTGATATTCAAAATCATTGCAGGACTGTAAATGACACCTGCCCTGAAAACAAATCCTGGGGTCATATATCGACCAAAAAATTCAAAGGACGTCCATATTTCAAAACGACCGTTTCAAAAGCCATATTTTATGCACATTAGTGTTCTCCTTCGTTTTCTTTCTTTTTTGGTTAAAAAGACGGGAATGGAAAAAGGCATCCCTCAGAAGGGGCGAAAATAGTTGCAAACGAATCAATGGACAAAGGTTTAATCTCCAATATATATAAACAGCTCATGCAGCTTAATATTAAAAAATCAAACAACCCAATACACAAATGGGCAGAAGATCTAAAGAGACGTTTCTTCAAGAAGACACAGAGATTGCCAAGACGCACATGAAAAGCTGCTCAAGAGCACTAATTATTAGAGAAATGCAAATCAAAACTACAATGAGGTATCACCTCACACCTGTTAGAATCGGCATCATCAGAAAATCTACAGACAACAAATTCTGGGGAGGCTGTGGACAAACGGAGCCCTCTTCCACTATTGGTGGGAATGTAAATTGATACAGTCACTATGGAGAACAGTATGGAGTTTCCTTTAAAAAACTAGAAATAGAATTACCATCTGACCCAGCAATCCCACTTCTGGGCATATACCCAGAGACAACCATAAATCAAAAAGGCACATTAAACCACAATGTTCATTGCAGCACTATTTACAATAGCCAGGTAATGGAAACAACCTAAATGCCCACAGACAGATGAATGGATAAAGATGGTGTACATATATAAAATGGAATATTACTCGGCCATAAAAAGGAATGAAACTGGGTCAATTGTAGAGACATCGATGGATCTAGAGACTTTCATACAGAATGAAGTATGTCAGAAAGAGGAAAACAAATATTGTATATTAATGCATATATGTGGAACCTAAAAAATGGTACAGATGAACTGGTTTGCAGGGAAGAAATAGAGACACAGAGGTAGAGAACAAACGTATGGACACCAAGTGTGGGAAGCCATGGGGTGGTGGTGGTGGGATGAGTTGGGAGTTTGAGATTGACCTGTATACATGTATATGCATAAAATACATAACTAATAATAAGCCACTGTATAAAAAAGTAAATAAAACTAAATTTCAAAATTTTAAAATATAAAATTTAAAAATAAAACAGAAAAAAGTTCTTCCCTTCACACAGATGTATTTATAGGAATGAATTATTTCCATGCTTATATCTATATATACATAAAAGAGGAATAAAATCTAACTTGAACCATAAACGAAAAAAAACCCTAAACCCACCAGTTATACAGAGGAAAATCCTATCAGGGCAATTGCTCCAGCGGTAAACAATTCTGAAATTGGTCAGAGGTGGGGAATCATCTCCCATACCGCCAGCAACCCACCCCCATGCAAGGAGCGTCCTCATTGCAAAGCTGGGGGACCGTGCCGAGGCATCTCTGAATAAAGGTGAGCTGAGCCCCAGGCCAGCTGCTGCTGAACTGTTCCCACCCTTCCCAGGTAAAACACCTGAATATGTACAAAGGCTTGAAAGCCTAGAGGAAGGGCCGTGGAGCCACACCAGCGACAGCACGCAGGCCAACTGGGTGACTGCAGGCCAGCCAGGGTGATCCTGGCCCCGGGCGCTCTTCCGGAAGCTTTCCATTGTCCTGCCTGAGATACCCCTATTGTCCCGGCCCCCACTGCTTTTTTCCTTCCTCACCTCTGTGCGGAGAGAAATTCCAGCGGAAGGTATGGGTGACACATCCTCTTCTTTACAGGTGGCAGCCTGGCAACTCCTGCAGAAAGGCCAGCAGAACCCCACTCACACCGGGCCACCAACAAAGCTGTGGCCCCTCACTCCCTCCCACCAGCACAGCCCCGAGACTGCTGACGGGGCAGAGAATATGGAGTCAGGCACAGCTTCAGGGGCTATTGCTGCCTGGAGCGCTGTTTATATTGACCTCAACCAGGCAGACCTGGGGAGGGCCGGCCGGCAGGGTAAGGCTGCCCAGGTCAGCTAATCCACAACCCTCAGGGAATCACATTGTTGAAAATGGACCTCGCTAAGGCAGAATAGAAGCCAAGGAAAATAAGGACACAATGCCATTTGCAGCACCATAGATGAGTCTAGAGGTAATCATGTGACTTGGAGTAAGTCAGAAAGTGAAAGACACATATCATTTCATATCACTTATAGGTGTTACCTAAAATAGAAACCAGGGCAGTCATTTCCACTGAGAAGTGCAATCATAGATTCATTAAACAAACTTATGGTTCACCAATGGAAAGGTGTGAGGATTGGTTTCATTACGATATCGGGGTTAACAGACATATACAAACAGAGGTGACATATATAATCACCAAAGACCTACGGAATACCAAGAGAAGACTACTCAACATGCTGTCATAACGTACATGGGAAAAGGATCCCAGGAAGAACAGACATCTGTATATGTGTCAAAGAACCACATCTTCCACACCTACAACAAGCCAAACATTGTAATCAAACTTGCTATAATAAAAAATAAAAAAATTAAATTAAAAATACGAACAAGAAATAGGGAGTCAAACTTGAGGGGCTTTCTCCTGGCACATTCCATTCTAAATTCCAATCTAGAACACGACGTCCATTGAGGCTCTGTTGCCCTAGTAACCAGATGTGTTAAGGGAGAACTGCTGCCACCTAGTGGCCATTTCACACAACAGCAGCTTTAATCCCAGTGCTAATGGTCAGTTGATATTCAAAATCATTGCAGGACTGTAAATGACACCTGCCCTGAAAACAAATCCTGGGGCCACATATCGACCAAAAAATTTAAAGGACGTCCATATTTCAAAACGACCGTTTCAAAAGGCATATTTTATGCACATTAGTGTTCTGCTTCTTTTTCTTTCTTTCTTTTTTGGTTGAAAACTTGGGAATGGATAAAGGCATCCCTCAGAAGGGGCGAAAATAGTTGCAAACGAATCAATGGACAAAGGTTTAATCTCCAATATACATAAACAGCTCATGCAGCTTATTAAGAAAACAAACAACCCAATACAAAAATGGGCAGAAGATCTAAAGAGACGTTTCTTCAAAGAAGGCACAGAGATGGCCAAGCCGCACATGAAAAGCTGCTCAAGAGCACTAATTATTAGAGAAATGCAAATCAAAACTACAATGAGGTATCACCTCACACAGGTTAGAATCGGCATCATCAGAAAAATTACAGACAACAAATTCTTCGGAGGGTGTGGAATGTAAATTGATATAGTAACTATGGAGAACAGTATGGAGTTTCCTTTAAAAAACTAGAAATAGAATTACCATCTGCTCCAGCAATCCCACTTTTGGGCATATACCCAGAGACAACCATAAATCAAAAAGGCACATTCACCACAATGTTCATTGCAGCACTATTTACAATAGCCGGGAAATGGAAGCCACATAAATGCCCACAGACAGATGAATGGATAAAGATGGGGTACATATATAAAATGGAATATTACTCGGCCATATAAAGGAATGAAACTGGGTCATTTGTAGAGACATCGATGGATCTAGAGACTGTCATACAGAATGAAGTAAGTCAGAAAGAGAAAAACAAATATTGTATATTAATGCATATATGTGGAACCTAAAAAATGGTACAGATGAACTGGTTTGCAGGGAAGAAATAGAGACACAGAGGTAGAGAACAAACGTATGGACACCAAGTGTGGGAAGCCATGGGGTGGTGGTGGTGGGATGAGTTGGGAGTTTGAGATTGACCTGTATACATGTATATGCATAAAATACATAACTAATAATAAGCCACTGTATAAAAAAGTAAATAAAATTAAATTTCAAAATTTTAAAATATAAAATTTAAAAATAAAACAGAAAAAAGTCCTTCCCTTCACACAGTTGTATTTATAGGAATGAATTATTTCCATGCTTATATCTATAAATACATAAAAGAGGAATAAAATCTAACTTGAACCATAAACGAAAAAAAACCCTGAACCCACCAGTTATACAGAGGAAAACCCTATCAGGGCACTTGCTCCAGCGGTAAACAATTCTGAAATTGGTCAGAGGTGGGGAATCATCTCCCATACAGCCAGCAACCCACCCCCCATGCAAGGAGCGTCCTCATTGCAAAGCTGGGGGACCGTGCCGAGGCATCTCTGAATAAAGGTGAGCTGAGCCCCAGGCCAGCTGCTGCTGAACTGTTCCCACCCTTCCCAGGTAAAACACCTGAATATGTACAAAGGCTTGAAAGCCTAGAGGAAGGGCCGTGGAGCCACACCAGCGACAGCACGCAGGCCAACTTGGTGACTGCAGGCCAGCCAGGGTGATCCTGGCCCCGGGCGCTCTTCTGGAAGCTTTCCATTGTCCTGCCTGAGATACCCCTCTTGTCCCGGCCCCCACTGCTTTTTTCCTTCCTCACCTCTGTCCGGAGAGAAATTCCAGCGGAAGGTATGGGTGACACATCCTCTTCTTTACAGGTGGCAGCCTGGCAACTCCTGCAGAAAGGCCAGCAGAACCCCACTCACACCGGGCCACCAACAAAGCTGTGGCCCCTCACTCCCTCCCACCAGCACAGCCCCGAGACTGCTGACGGGGCAGAGAATATGGAGTCAGGCACAGCTTCAGGGGCTATTGCTGCCTGGAGCGCTGTTTATATTGACCTCAACCAGGCAGACCTGGGGAGGGCCGGCCGGCAGGGTAAGGCTGCCCAGGTCAGCTAATCCACAACCCTCAGGGCATCACATTGTTGAAAATGGACCTCGCTAAGGCAGAATAGACGCCAAGGAAAATAAGGACACAATGCCATTTGCAGCACCGTAGATGAGTCTAGAGGTAATCACGTGACTTCTAGTAAGTCAGAAAGTGAAAGACACATATCATTTCATATCACTTATAGGTGTTACCTAAAATAGAAACCAGGGCAGTCATTTCCACTGAGAAGTGCAATCATAGATTCATTAAACAAACTTATGGTTCACCAATGGAAAGGTGTGAGGATTGGTTTCATTACGATATCGGGGTTAACAGACATATACAAACAGAGGTGACATATATAATCACCAAAGACCTACGGAATACCAAGAGAAGACTACTCAACATGCTGTCATAACGTACATGGGAAAAGGATCCCAGGAAGAACAGACATCTGTATATGTGTAAAAGAACCACATCTTCCACACCTACAACAAGCCAAACATTGTAATCAAACTTGCTATAATAAAAAATAAAAAAATTAAATTAAAAATACGAACAAGAAATAGGGAGTCAAACTTGAGGGGCTTTCTCCTGGCACATTCCATTCTAAATTCCAATCTAGAACACGACGTCCATTGAGGCTCTGTTGCCCTAGTAACCAGATGTGTTAAGGGAGAACTGCTGCCACCTAGTGGCCATTTCACACAACAGCAGCTTTAATCCCAGTGCTAATGGTCAGTTGATATTCAAAATCATTGCAGGACTGTAAATGACACCTGCCCTGAAAACAAATCCTGGGGCCACATATCGACCAAAAAATTTAAAGGACGTCCATATTTCAAAACGACCGTTTCAAAAGGCATATTTTATGCACATTAGTGTTCTGCTTCTTTTTCTTTCTTTCTTTTTTGGTTGAAAACTTGGGAATGGATAAAGGCATCCCTCAGAAGGGGCGAAAATAGTTGCAAACGAATCAATGGACAAAGGTTTAATCTCCAATATACATAAACAGCTCATGCAGCTTATTAAGAAAACAAACAACCCAATACAAAAATGGGCAGAAGATCTAAAGAGACGTTTCTTCAAAGAAGGCACAGAGATGGCCAAGCCGCACATGAAAAGCTGCTCAAGAGCACTAATTATTAGAGAAATGCAAATCAAAACTACAATGAGGTATCACCTCACACAGGTTAGAATCGGCATCATCAGAAAAATTACAGACAACAAATTCTTCGGAGGGTGTGGAATGTAAATTGATATAGTAACTATGGAGAACAGTATGGAGTTTCCTTTAAAAAACTAGAAATAGAATTACCATCTGCTCCAGCAATCCCACTTTTGGGCATATACCCAGAGACAACCATAAATCAAAAAGGCACATTCACCACAATGTTCATTGCAGCACTATTTACAATAGCCGGGAAATGGAAGCCACATAAATGCCCACAGACAGATGAATGGATAAAGATGGGGTACATATATAAAATGGAATATTACTCGGCCATATAAAGGAATGAAACTGGGTCATTTGTAGAGACATCGATGGATCTAGAGACTGTCATACAGAATGAAGTAAGTCAGAAAGAGAAAAACAAATATTGTATATTAATGCATATATGTGGAACCTAAAAAATGGTACAGATGAACTGGTTTGCAGGGAAGAAATAGAGACACAGAGGTAGAGAACAAACGTATGGACACCAAGTGTGGGAAGCCATGGGGTGGTGGTGGTGGGATGAGTTGGGAGTTTGAGATTGACCTGTATACATGTATATGCATAAAATACATAACTAATAATAAGCCACTGTATAAAAAAGTAAATAAAATTAAATTTCAAAATTTTAAAATATAAAATTTAAAAATAAAACAGAAAAAAGTCCTTCCCTTCACACAGTTGTATTTATAGGAATGAATTATTTCCATGCTTATATCTATAAATACATAAAAGAGGAATAAAATCTAACTTGAACCATAAACGAAAAAAAACCCTGAACCCACCAGTTATACAGAGGAAAACCCTATCAGGGCACTTGCTCCAGCGGTAAACAATTCTGAAATTGGTCAGAGGTGGGGAATCATCTCCCATACAGCCAGCAACCCACCCCCCATGCAAGGAGCGTCCTCATTGCAAAGCTGGGGGACCGTGCCGAGGCATCTCTGAATAAAGGTGAGCTGAGCCCCAGGCCAGCTGCTGCTGAACTGTTCCCACCCTTCCCAGGTAAAACACCTGAATATGTACAAAGGCTTGAAAGCCTAGAGGAAGGGCCGTGGAGCCACACCAGCGACAGCACGCAGGCCAACTTGGTGACTGCAGGCCAGCCAGGGTGATCCTGGCCCCGGGCGCTCTTCTGGAAGCTTTCCATTGTCCTGCCTGAGATACCCCTCTTGTCCCGGCCCCCACTGCTTTTTTCCTTCCTCACCTCTGTCCGGAGAGAAATTCCAGCGGAAGGTATGGGTGACACATCCTCTTCTTTACAGGTGGCAGCCTGGCAACTCCTGCAGAAAGGCCAGCAGAACCCCACTCACACCGGGCCACCAACAAAGCTGTGGCCCCTCACTCCCTCCCACCAGCACAGCCCCGAGACTGCTGACGGGGCAGAGAATATGGAGTCAGGCACAGCTTCAGGGGCTATTGCTGCCTGGAGCGCTGTTTATATTGACCTCAACCAGGCAGACCTGGGGAGGGCCGGCCGGCAGGGTAAGGCTGCCCAGGTCAGCTAATCCACAACCCTCAGGGCATCACATTGTTGAAAATGGACCTCGCTAAGGCAGAATAGACGCCAAGGAAAATAAGGACACAATGCCATTTGCAGCACCGTAGATGAGTCTAGAGGTAATCACGTGACTTGTAGTAAGTCAGAAAGTGAAAGACACATATCATTTCATATCACTTATAGGTGTTACCTAAAATAGAAACCAGGGCAGTCATTTCCACTGAGAAGTGCAATCATAGATTCATTAAACAAACTTATGGTTCACCAATGGAAAGGTGTGAGGATTGGTTTCATTACGATATCGGGGTTAACAGACATATACAAACAGAGGTGACATATATAATCACCAAAGACCTACGGAATACCAAGAGAAGACTACTCAACATGCTGTCATAACGTACATGGGAAAAGGATCCCAGGAAGAACAGACATCTGTATATGTGTAAAAGAACCACATCTTCCACACCTACAACAAGCCAAACATTGTAATCAAACTTGCTATAATAAAAAATAAAAAAATTAAATTAAAAATACGAACAAGAAATAGGGAGTCAAACTTGAGGGGCTTTCTCCTGGCACATTCCATTCTAAATTCCAATCTAGAACACGACGTCCATTGAGGCTCTGTTGCCCTAGTAACCAGATGTGTTAAGGGAGAACTGCTGCCACCTAGTGGCCATTTCACACAACAGCAGCTTTAATCCCAGTGCTAATGGTCAGTTGATATTCAAAATCATTGCAGGACTGTAAATGACACCTGCCCTGAAAACAAATCCTGGGGCCACATATCGACCAAAAAATTTAAAGGACGTCCATATTTCAAAACGACCGTTTCAAAAGGCATATTTTATGCACATTAGTGTTCTGCTTCTTTTTCTTTCTTTCTTTTTTGGTTGAAAACTTGGGAATGGATAAAGGCATCCCTCAGAAGGGGCGAAAATAGTTGCAAACGAATCAATGGACAAAGGTTTAATCTCCAATATACATAAACAGCTCATGCAGCTTATTAAGAAAACAAACAACCCAATACAAAAATGGGCAGAAGATCTAAAGAGACGTTTCTTCAAAGAAGGCACAGAGATGGCCAAGCCGCACATGAAAAGCTGCTCAAGAGCACTAATTATTAGAGAAATGCAAATCAAAACTACAATGAGGTATCACCTCACACAGGTTAGAATCGGCATCATCAGAAAAATTACAGACAACAAATTCTTCGGAGGCTGTGGAATGTAAATTGATATAGTAACTATGGAGAACAGTATGGAGTTTCCTTTAAAAAACTAGAAATAGAATTACCATCTGCTCCAGCAATCCCACTTTTGGGCATATACCCAGAGACAACCATAAATCAAAAAGGCACATTCACCACAATGTTCATTGCAGCACTATTTACAATAGCCGGGAAATGGAAGCCACATAAATGCCCACAGACAGATGAATGGATAAAGATGGGGTACATATATAAAATGGAATATTACTCGGCCATATAAAGGAATGAAACTGGGTCATTTGTAGAGACATCGATGGATCTAGAGACTGTCATACAGAATGAAGTAAGTCAGAAAGAGAAAAACAAATATTGTATATTAATGCATATATGTGGAACCTAAAAAATGGTACAGATGAACTGGTTTGCAGGGAAGAAATAGAGACACAGAGGTAGAGAACAAACGTATGGACACCAAGTGTGGGAAGCCATGGGGTGGTGGTGGTGGGATGAGTTGGGAGTTTGAGATTGACCTGTATACATGTATATGCATAAAATACATAACTAATAATAAGCCACTGTATAAAAAAGTAAATAAAATTAAATTTCAAAATTTTAAAATATAAAATTTAAAAATAAAACAGAAAAAAGTCCTTCCCTTCACACAGTTGTATTTATAGGAATGAATTATTTCCATGCTTATATCTATAAATACATAAAAGAGGAATAAAATCTAACTTGAACCATAAACGAAAAAAAACCCTGAACCCACCAGTTATACAGAGGAAAACCCTATCAGGGCACTTGCTCCAGCGGTAAACAATTCTGAAATTGGTCAGAGGTGGGGAATCATCTCCCATACAGCCAGCAACCCACCCCCCATGCAAGGAGCGTCCTCATTGCAAAGCTGGGGGACCGTGCCGAGGCATCTCTGAATAAAGGTGAGCTGAGCCCCAGGCCAGCTGCTGCTGAACTGTTCCCACCCTTCCCAGGTAAAACACCTGAATATGTACAAAGGCTTGAAAGCCTAGAGGAAGGGCCGTGGAGCCACACCAGCGACAGCACGCAGGCCAACTTGGTGACTGCAGGCCAGCCAGGGTGATCCTGGCCCCGGGCGCTCTTCTGGAAGCTTTCCATTGTCCTGCCTGAGATACCCCTCTTGTCCCGGCCCCCACTGCTTTTTTCCTTCCTCACCTCTGTCCGGAGAGAAATTCCAGCGGAAGGTATGGGTGACACATCCTCTTCTTTACAGGTGGCAGCCTGGCAACTCCTGCAGAAAGGCCAGCAGAACCCCACTCACACCGGGCCACCAACAAAGCTGTGGCCCCTCACTCCCTCCCACCAGCACAGCCCCGAGACTGCTGACGGGGCAGAGAATATGGAGTCAGGCACAGCTTCAGGGGCTATTGCTGCCTGGAGCGCTGTTTATATTGACCTCAACCAGGCAGACCTGGGGAGGGCCGGCCGGCAGGGTAAGGCTGCCCAGGTCAGCTAATCCACAACCCTCAGGGCATCACATTGTTGAAAATGGACCTCGCTAAGGCAGAATAGACGCCAAGGAAAATAAGGACACAATGCCATTTGCAGCACCGTAGATGAGTCTAGAGGTAATCACGTGACTTGTAGTAAGTCAGAAAGTGAAAGACACATATCATTTCATATCACTTATAGGTGTTACCTAAAATAGAAACCAGGGCAGTCATTTCCACTGAGAAGTGCAATCATAGATTCATTAAACAAACTTATGGTTCACCAATGGAAAGGTGTGAGGATTGGTTTCATTACGATATCGGGGTTAACAGACATATACAAACAGAGGTGACATATATAATCACCAAAGACCTACGGAATACCAAGAGAAGACTACTCAACATGCTGTCATAACGTACATGGGAAAAGGATCCCAGGAAGAACAGACATCTGTATATGTGTAAAAGAACCACATCTTCCACACCTACAACAAGCCAAACATTGTAATCAAACTTGCTATAATAAAAAATAAAAAAATTAAATTAAAAATACGAACAAGAAATAGGGAGTCAAACTTGAGGGGCTTTCTCCTGGCACATTCCATTCTAAATTCCAATCTAGAACACGACGTCCATTGAGGCTCTGTTGCCCTAGTAACCAGATGTGTTAAGGGAGAACTGCTGCCACCTAGTGGCCATTTCACACAACAGCAGCTTTAATCCCAGTGCTAATGGTCAGTTGATATTCAAAATCATTGCAGGACTGTAAATGACACCTGCCCTGAAAACAAATCCTGGGGCCACATATCGACCAAAAAATTTAAAGGACGTCCATATTTCAAAACGACCGTTTCAAAAGGCATATTTTATGCACATTAGTGTTCTGCTTCTTTTTCTTTCTTTCTTTTTTGGTTGAAAACTTGGGAATGGATAAAGGCATCCCTCAGAAGGGGCGAAAATAGTTGCAAACGAATCAATGGACAAAGGTTTAATCTCCAATATACATAAACAGCTCATGCAGCTTATTAAGAAAACAAACAACCCAATACAAAAATGGGCAGAAGATCTAAAGAGACGTTTCTTCAAAGAAGGCACAGAGATGGCCAAGCCGCACATGAAAAGCTGCTCAAGAGCACTAATTATTAGAGAAATGCAAATCAAAACTACAATGAGGTATCACCTCACACAGGTTAGAATCGGCATCATCAGAAAAATTACAGACAACAAATTCTTCGGAGGGTGTGGAATGTAAATTGATATAGTAACTATGGAGAACAGTATGGAGTTTCCTTTAAAAAACTAGAAATAGAATTACCATCTGCTCCAGCAATCCCACTTTTGGGCATATACCCAGAGACAACCATAAATCAAAAAGGCACATTCACCACAATGTTCATTGCAGCACTATTTACAATAGCCGGGAAATGGAAGCCACATAAATGCCCACAGACAGATGAATGGATAAAGATGGGGTACATATATAAAATGGAATATTACTCGGCCATATAAAGGAATGAAACTGGGTCATTTGTAGAGACATCGATGGATCTAGAGACTGTCATACAGAATGAAGTAAGTCAGAAAGAGAAAAACAAATATTGTATATTAATGCATATATGTGGAACCTAAAAAATGGTACAGATGAACTGGTTTGCAGGGAAGAAATAGAGACACAGAGGTAGAGAACAAACGTATGGACACCAAGTGTGGGAAGCCATGGGGTGGTGGTGGTGGGATGAGTTGGGAGTTTGAGATTGACCTGTATACATGTATATGCATAAAATACATAACTAATAATAAGCCACTGTATAAAAAAGTAAATAAAATTAAATTTCAAAATTTTAAAATATAAAATTTAAAAATAAAACAGAAAAAAGTCCTTCCCTTCACACAGTTGTATTTATAGGAATGAATTATTTCCATGCTTATATCTATAAATACATAAAAGAGGAATAAAATCTAACTTGAACCATAAACGAAAAAAAACCCTGAACCCACCAGTTATACAGAGGAAAACCCTATCAGGGCACTTGCTCCAGCGGTAAACAATTCTGAAATTGGTCAGAGGTGGGGAATCATCTCCCATACAGCCAGCAACCCACCCCCCATGCAAGGAGCGTCCTCATTGCAAAGCTGGGGGACCGTGCCGAGGCATCTCTGAATAAAGGTGAGCTGAGCCCCAGGCCAGCTGCTGCTGAACTGTTCCCACCCTTCCCAGGTAAAACACCTGAATATGTACAAAGGCTTGAAAGCCTAGAGGAAGGGCCGTGGAGCCACACCAGCGACAGCACGCAGGCCAACTTGGTGACTGCAGGCCAGCCAGGGTGATCCTGGCCCCGGGCGCTCTTCTGGAAGCTTTCCATTGTCCTGCCTGAGATACCCCTCTTGTCCCGGCCCCCACTGCTTTTTTCCTTCCTCACCTCTGTCCGGAGAGAAATTCCAGCGGAAGGTATGGGTGACACATCCTCTTCTTTACAGGTGGCAGCCTGGCAACTCCTGCAGAAAGGCCAGCAGAACCCCACTCACACCGGGCCACCAACAAAGCTGTGGCCCCTCACTCCCTCCCACCAGCACAGCCCCGAGACTGCTGACGGGGCAGAGAATATGGAGTCAGGCACAGCTTCAGGGGCTATTGCTGCCTGGAGCGCTGTTTATATTGACCTCAACCAGGCAGACCTGGGGAGGGCCGGCCGGCAGGGTAAGGCTGCCCAGGTCAGCTAATCCACAACCCTCAGGGCATCACATTGTTGAAAATGGACCTCGCTAAGGCAGAATAGACGCCAAGGAAAATAAGGACACAATGCCATTTGCAGCACCGTAGATGAGTCTAGAGGTAATCACGTGACTTGTAGTAAGTCAGAAAGTGAAAGACACATATCATTTCATATCACTTATAGGTGTTACCTAAAATAGAAACCAGGGCAGTCATTTCCACTGAGAAGTGCAATCATAGATTCATTAAACAAACTTATGGTTCACCAATGGAAAGGTGTGAGGATTGGTTTCATTACGATATCGGGGTTAACAGACATATACAAACAGAGGTGACATATATAATCACCAAAGACCTACGGAATACCAAGAGAAGACTACTCAACATGCTGTCATAACGTACATGGGAAAAGGATCCCAGGAAGAACAGACATCTGTATATGTGTAAAAGAACCACATCTTCCACACCTACAACAAGCCAAACAGTGTAATCAAACTTGCTATAATAAAAAATAAAAAAATTAAATTAAAAATACGAACAAGAAATAGGGAGTCAAACTTGAGGGGCTTTCTCCTGGCACATTCCATTCTAAATTCCAATCTAGAACACGACGTCCATTGAGGCTCTGTTGCCCTAGTAACCAGATGTGTTAAGGGAGAACTGCTGCCACCTAGTGGCCATTTCACACAACAGCAGCTTTAATCCCAGTGCTAATGGTCAGTTGATATTCAAAATCATTGCAGGACTGTAAATGACACCTGCCCTGAAAACAAATCCTGGGGCCACATATCGACCAAAAAATTTAAAGGACGTCCATATTTCAAAACGACCGTTTCAAAAGGCATATTTTATGCACATTAGTGTTCTGCTTCTTTTTCTTTCTTTCTTTTTTGGTTGAAAACTTGGGAATGGATAAAGGCATCCCTCAGAAGGGGCGAAAATAGTTGCAAACGAATCAATGGACAAAGGTTTAATCTCCAATATACATAAACAGCTCATGCAGCTTATTAAGAAAACAAACAACCCAATACAAAAATGGGCAGAAGATCTAAAGAGACGTTTCTTCAAAGAAGGCACAGAGATGGCCAAGCCGCACATGAAAAGCTGCTCAAGAGCACTAATTATTAGAGAAATGCAAATCAAAACTACAATGAGGTATCACCTCACACAGGTTAGAATCGGCATCATCAGAAAAATTACAGACAACAAATTCTTCGGAGGGTGTGGAATGTAAATTGATATAGTAACTATGGAGAACAGTATGGAGTTTCCTTTAAAAAACTAGAAATAGAATTACCATCTGCTCCAGCAATCCCACTTTTGGGCATATACCCAGAGACAACCATAAATCAAAAAGGCACATTCACCACAATGTTCATTGCAGCACTATTTACAATAGCCGGGAAATGGAAGCCACATAAATGCCCACAGACAGATGAATGGATAAAGATGGGGTACATATATAAAATGGAATATTACTCGGCCATATAAAGGAATGAAACTGGGTCATTTGTAGAGACATCGATGGATCTAGAGACTGTCATACAGAATGAAGTAAGTCAGAAAGAGAAAAACAAATATTGTATATTAATGCATATATGTGGAACCTAAAAAATGGTACAGATGAACTGGTTTGCAGGGAAGAAATAGAGACACAGAGGTAGAGAACAAACGTATGGACACCAAGTGTGGGAAGCCATGGGGTGGTGGTGGTGGGATGAGTTGGGAGTTTGAGATTGACCTGTATACATGTATATGCATAAAATACATAACTAATAATAAGCCACTGTATAAAAAAGTAAATAAAATTAAATTTCAAAATTTTAAAATATAAAATTTAAAAATAAAACAGAAAAAAGTCCTTCCCTTCACACAGTTGTATTTATAGGAATGAATTATTTCCATGCTTATATCTATAAATACATAAAAGAGGAATAAAATCTAACTTGAACCATAAACGAAAAAAAACCCTGAACCCACCAGTTATACAGAGGAAAACCCTATCAGGGCACTTGCTCCAGCGGTAAACAATTCTGAAATTGGTCAGAGGTGGGGAATCATCTCCCATACAGCCAGCAACCCACCCCCCATGCAAGGAGCGTCCTCATTGCAAAGCTGGGGGACCGTGCCGAGGCATCTCTGAATAAAGGTGAGCTGAGCCCCAGGCCAGCTGCTGCTGAACTGTTCCCACCCTTCCCAGGTAAAACACCTGAATATGTACAAAGGCTTGAAAGCCTAGAGGAAGGGCCGTGGAGCCACACCAGCGACAGCACGCAGGCCAACTTGGTGACTGCAGGCCAGCCAGGGTGATCCTGGCCCCGGGCGCTCTTCCGGAAGCTTTCCATTGTCCTGCCTGAGATACCCCTCTTGTCCCGGCCCCCACAGCTTTTTTCCTTCCTCACCTCTGTCCGGAGAGAAATTCCAACGGAAGGTATGGGTGACACATCCTCTTCTTTACAGGTGGCAGCCTGGCAACTCCTGCAGAATGGCCAGCAGAACCCCACTCACACAGGGCCACCAACAAAGCTGTGGCCCCTCACTCTCTCCCAACAGCACAGCCCCGAGACTGCTGACGGGGCAGAGAATATGGAGTCAGGCACAGCTTCAGGGGCTATTGCTGCCTGGAGCGCTGTTTATATTGACCTCAACCAGGCAGACCTGGGGAGGGCCGGCCGGAAGGGTAAGGCTGCCCAGGTCAGCTAATCCACAACCCTCAGGGAATCACATTGTTGAAAATGGACCTCGCTAAGGCAGAATAGAAGCCAAGGAAAATAAGGACACAATGCCATTTGCAGCACCGTAGATGAGTCTAGAGGTAATCACGTGACTTGTAGTAAGTCAGAAAGTGAAAGACACATATCATTTCATATCACTTATAGGTGTTACCTAAAATAGAAACCAGGGCAGTCATTTCCACTGAGAAGTGCAATCATAGATTCATTAAACAAACTTATGGTTCACCAATGGAAAGGTGTGAGGATTGGTTTCATTACGATATCGGGGTTAACAGACATATACAAACAGAGGTGACATATATAATCACCAAAGACCTACGGAATACCAAGAGAAGACTACTCAACATGCTGTCATAACGTACATGGGAAAAGGATCCCAGGAAGAACAGACATCTGTATATGTGTAAAAGAACCACATCTTCCACACCTACAACAAGCCAAACAGTGTAATCAAACTTGCTATAATAAAAAATAAAAAAATTAAATTAAAAATACGAACAAGAAATAGGGAGTCAAACTTGAGGGGCTTTCTCCTGGCACATTCCATTCTAAATTCCAATCTAGAACACGACGTCCATTGAGGCTCTGTTGCCCTAGTAACCAGATGTGTTAAGGGAGAACTGCTGCCACCTAGTGGCCATTTCACACAACAGCAGCTTTAATCCCAGGGCTAATGGTCAGTTGATATTCAAAATCATTGCAGGACTGTAAATGACACCTGCCCTGAAAACAAATCCTGGGGCCACATATCGACCAAAAAATTTAAAGGACGTCCATATTTCAAAACGACCGTTTCAAAAGGCATATTTTATGCACATTAGTGTTCTGCTTCTTTTTCTTTCTTTCTTTTTTGGTTGAAAACTTGGGAATGGATAAAGGCATCCCTCAGAAGGGGCGAAAATAGTTGCAAACGAATCAATGGACAAAGGTTTAATCTCCAATATACATAAACAGCTCATGCAGCTTATTAAGAAAACAAACAACCCAATACAAAAATGGGCAGAAGATCTAAAGAGACGTTTCTTCAAAGAAGGCACAGAGATGGCCAAGCCGCACATGAAAAGCTGCTCAAGAGCACTAATTATTAGAGAAATGCAAATCAAAACTACAATGAGGTATCACCTCACACAGGTTAGAATCGGCATCATCAGAAAAATTACAGACAACAAATTCTTCGGAGGGTGTGGAATGTAAATTGATATAGTAACTATGGAGAACAGTATGGAGTTTCCTTTAAAAAACTAGAAATAGAATTACCATCTGCTCCAGCAATCCCACTTTTGGGCATATACCCAGAGACAACCATAAATCAAAAAGGCACATTCACCACAATGTTCATTGCAGCACTATTTACAATAGCCGGGAAATGGAAGCCACATAAATGCCCACAGACAGATGAATGGATAAAGATGGGGTACATATATAAAATGGAATATTACTCGGCCATATAAAGGAATGAAACTGGGTCATTTGTAGAGACATCGATGGATCTAGAGACTGTCATACAGAATGAAGTAAGTCAGAAAGAGAAAAACAAATATTGTATATTAATGCATATATGTGGAACCTAAAAAATGGTACAGATGAACTGGTTTGCAGGGAAGAAATAGAGACACAGAGGTAGAGAACAAACGTATGGACACCAAGTGTGGGAAGCCATGGGGTGGTGGTGGTGGGATGAGTTGGGAGTTTGAGATTGACCTGTATACATGTATATGCATAAAATACATAACTAATAATAAGCCACTGTATAAAAAAGTAAATAAAATTAAATTTCAAAATTTTAAAATATAAAATTTAAAAATAAAACAGAAAAAAGTCCTTCCCTTCACACAGTTGTATTTATAGGAATGAATTATTTCCATGCTTATATCTATAAATACATAAAAGAGGAATAAAATCTAACTTGAACCATAAACGAAAAAAAACCCTGAACCCACCAGTTATACAGAGGAAAACCCTATCAGGGCACTTGCTCCAGCGGTAAACAATTCTGAAATTGGTCAGAGGTGGGGAATCATCTCCCATACAGCCAGCAACCCACCCCCCATGCAAGGAGCGTCCTCATTGCAAAGCTGGGGGACCGTGCCGAGGCATCTCTGAATAAAGGTGAGCTGAGCCCCAGGCCAGCTGCTGCTGAACTGTTCCCACCCTTCCCAGGTAAAACACCTGAATATGTACAAAGGCTTGAAAGCCTAGAGGAAGGGCCGTGGAGCCACACCAGCGACAGCACGCAGGCCAACTTGGTGACTGCAGGCCAGCCAGGGTGATCCTGGCCCCGGGCGCTCTTCTGGAAGCTTTCCATTGTCCTGCCTGAGATACCCCTCTTGTCCCGGCCCCCACAGCTTTTTTCCTTCCTCACCTCTGTCCGGAGAGAAATTCCAACGGAAGGTATGGGTGACACATCCTCTTCTTTACAGGTGGCAGCCTGGCAACTCCTGCAGAATGGCCAGCAGAACCCCACTCACACAGGGCCACCAACAAAGCTGTGGCCCCTCACTCCCTCCCAACAGCACAGCCCCGAGACTGCTGACGGGGCAGAGAATATGGAGTCAGGCACAGCTTCAGGGGCTATTGCTGCCTGGAGCGCTGTTTATATTGACCTCAACCAGGCAGACCTGGGGAGGGCCGGCCGGAAGGGTAAGGCTGCCCAGGTCAGCTAATCCACAACCCTCAGGGAATCACATTGTTGAAAATGGACCTCGCTAAGGCAGAATAGAAGCCAAGGAAAATAAGGACACAATGCCATTTGCAGCACCGTAGATGAGTCTAGAGGTAATCACGTGACTTGTAGTAAGTCAGAAAGTGAAAGACACATATCATTTCATATCACTTATAGGTGTTACCTAAAATAGAAACCAGGGCAGTCATTTCCACTGAGAAGTGCAATCATAGATTCATTAAACAAACTTATGGTTCACCAATGGAAAGGTGTGAGGATTGGTTTCATTACGATATCGGGGTTAACAGACATATACAAACAGAGGTGACATATATAATCACCAAAGACCTACGGAATACCAAGAGAAGACTACTCAACATTCTGTCATAACGTGCATGGGAAAAGGATCCCAGGAAGAACAGACATCTGTATATGTGTAAAAGAACCACATCTTCCACACCTACAACAAGCCAAACATTGTAATCAAACTTGCTATAATAAAAAATAAAAAAATTAAATTAAAAATACGAACAAGAAGTAGGGAGTCAAACTTGAGGGGCTTTCTCCTGGCACATTCCATTCTAAATTCCAATCTAGAACACGACGTCCATTGAGGCTCTGTTGCCCTAGTAACCAGATGTGTTAAGGGAGAACTGCTGCCAGCTAGTGGCCGTTTCACACAACAGCAGCTTTAATCCCAGGGCTAATGGTCAGTTGATATTCAAAATCATTGCAGGCCTGTAAATGACACCTGCCCTGAAAACAAATCCTGGGGCCACATATCGACCAAAAAATTTAAAGGACGTCCATATTTCAAAACGACCGTTTCAAAAGGCATATTTTATGCACATTAGTGTTCTGCTTCTTTTTCTTTCTTTCTTTTTTGGTTAAAAACACGGGAATGGAAAAAGGCATCCCTCAGAAGGGGCGAAAATAGTTGCAAACGAATCAATGGACAAAGGTTTAATCTCCAATATATATAAACAGCTCATGCAGCTTATTAAGAAAACAAACAACCCAATACAAAAATGGGCAGAAGATCTAAAGAGACGTTTCTTCAAAGAAGACACAGAGATGGCCAAGACGCACATGAAAAGCTGCTCAAGAGCACTAATTATTAGAGAAATGCAAATCAAAACTACAATGAGGTATCACCTCACACCTGTTAGAATCGGCATCATCAGAAAATCTACAAACAACAAATTCTGGGGAGGGTGTGGACAAAAGGAGCCCTCTTCCACTATTGGTGGGAATGTAAATTGATACAGTCACTATGGAGAACAGTATGGAGTTTCCTTTAAAAAACTAGAAATAGAATTACCATCTGACCCAGCAATCCCAGTTTTGGGCATATACCCAGAGACAACCATAAATCAAAAAGGCACATTCACCACAAGGTTCATTGCAGCACTATTTACAATAGCCAGGTAATGGAAGCAACCTAAATGCCCACAGACAGATGAATGGATAAAGATGGGGTACATATATAAAATGGAATATTACTCGGCCATAAAAAGGAATGAAACTGGGTCATTTGTAGAGACATCGATGGATCTAGAGACTGTCATACAGAATGAAGTAAGTCAGAAAGAGGAAAACAAATATTGTATATTAATGCATATATGTGGAACCTAAAAAATGGTACAGATGAACTGGTTTGCAGGGAAGAAATAGAGACACAGAGGTAGAGAACAAACGTATGGACACCAAGTGTGGGAAGCCATGGGGTGGTGGTGGTGGGATGAGTTGGGAGTTTGCGATTGACCTGTATACATGTATATGCATAAAATACATAACTAATAATAACCCGCTGTATAAAAAAGTAAATAAAATTAAATTTCAAAATTTTAAAATATAAAATTTAAAAATAAAACAGAAAAAAGTTCTTCCCTTCACACAGATGTATTTATAGGAATGAATTATTTCCATGCTTATATCAATAAATACATAAAAGAGGAATAAAATCTAACTTGAACCATAAACGAAAAAAAACCCTGAACCCACCAGTTTTACAGAGGAAAACCCTATCAGGGCACTTGCTCCAGCGGTAAACAATTCTGAAATTGGTCAGAGGTGGGGAATCATCTCCCATACAGCCAGCAACCCACCCCCCATGCAAGGAGCGTCCTCATTGCAAAGCTGGGGGACCGTGCCGAGGCATCTCTGAATACAGGTGAGCTGAGCCCCAGGCCAGCTGCTGCTGAACTGTTCCCACCCTTCCCAGGTAAAACACCTGAATATGTACAAAGGCTTGAAAGCCTAGAGGAAGGGCCGTGGAGCCACACCAGCGACAGCACGCAGGCCAACTTGGTGACTGCAGGACAGCCAGGGTGATCCTGGCCCCGGGCGCTCTTCCGGAAGCTTTCCATTGTCCTGCCTGAGATACCCCTCTTGTCCCGGCCCCCACTGCTTTTTTCCTTCCTCACCTCTGTCCGGAGAGAAATTCCAACGGAAGGTATGGGTGACACATTCTCTTCTTTACAGGTGGCAGCCTGGCAACTCCTGCAGAATGGCCAGCAGAACCCCACTCACACAGGGCCACCAACAAAGCTGTGGCCCCTCACTCCCTCCCAACAGCACAGCCCCGAGACTGCTGACGGGGCAGAGAATATGGAGTCAGGCACAGCTTCAGGGGCTATTGCTGCCTGGAGCGCTGTTTATATTGACCTCAACCAGGCAGACCTGGGGAGGGCCGGCCGGAAGGGTACGGCTGCCCAGGTCAGCTAATCCACAACCCTCAGGGAATCACATTGTTGAAAATGGACCTCGCTAAGGCAGAATAGAAGCCAAGGAAAATAAGGACACAATGCCATTTGCAGCACCATAGATGAGTCTAGAGGTAATCACGTGACTTGTAGTAAGTCAGAAAGTGAAAGACACATATCATTTCATATCACTTATAGGTGTTACCTAAAATAGAAACCAGGGCAGTCATTTCCACTGAGAAGTGCAATCATAGATTCATTAAACAAACTTATGGTTCACCAATGGAAAGGTGTGAGGATTGGTTTCATTACGATATCGGGGTTAACAGACATATACAAACAGAGGTGACATATATAATCACCAAAGACCTACGGAATACCAAGAGAAGACTACTCAACATTCTGTCATAACGTGCATGGGAAAAGGATCCCAGGAAGAACAGACATCTGTATATGTGTAAAAGAACCACATCTTCCACACCTACAACAAGCCAAACATTGTAATCAAACTTGCTATAATAAAAAATAAAAAAATTAAATTAAAAATACGAACAAGAAGTAGGGAGTCAAACTTGAGGGGCTTTCTCCTGGCACATTCCATTCTAAATTCCAATCTAGAACACGACGTCCATTGAGGCTCTGTTGCCCTAGTAACCAGATGTGTTAAGGGAGAACTGCTGCCACCTAGTGGCCGTTTCACACAACAGCAGCTTTAATCCCAGGGCTAATGGTCAGTTGATATTCAAAATCATTGCAGGCCTGTAAATGACACCTGCCCTGAAAACAAATCCTGGGGCCACATATCGACCAAAAAATTTAAAGGACGTCCATATTTCAAAACGACCGTTTCAAAAGGCATATTTTATGCACATTAGTGTTCTGCTTCTTTTTCTTTCTTTCTTTTTTGGTTAAAAACACGGGAATGGAAAAAGGCATCCCTCAGAAGGGGCGAAAATAGTTGCAAACGAATCAATGGACAAAGGTTTAATCTCCAATATATATAAACAGCTCATGCAGCTTATTAAGAAAACAAACAACCCAATACAAAAATGGGCAGAAGATCTAAAGAGACGTTTCTTCAAAGAAGACACAGAGATGGCCAAGACGCACATGAAAAGCTGCTCAAGAGCACTAATTATTAGAGAAATGCAAATCAAAACTACAATGAGGTATCACCTCACACCTGTTAGAATCGGCATCATCAGAAAATCTACAAACAACAAATTCTGGGGAGGGTGTGGACAAAAGGAGCCCTCTTCCACTATTGGTGGGAATGTAAATTGATACAGTCACTATGGAGAACAGTATGGAGTTTCCTTTAAAAAACTAGAAATAGAATTACCATCTGACCCAGCAATCCCAGTTTTGGGCATATACCCAGAGACAACCATAAATCAAAAAGGCACATTCACCACAAGGTTCATTGCAGCACTATTTACAATAGCCAGGTAATGGAAGCAACCTAAATGCCCACAGACAGATGAATGGATAAAGATGGGGTACATATATAAAATGGAATATTACTCGGCCATAAAAAGGAATGAAACTGGGTCATTTGTAGAGACATCGATGGATCTAGAGACTGTCATACAGAATGAAGTAAGTCAGAAAGAGGAAAACAAATATTGTATATTAATGCATATATGTGGAACCTAAAAAATGGTACAGATGAACTGGTTTGCAGGGAAGAAATAGAGACACAGAGGTAGAGAACAAACGTATGGACACCAAGTGTGGGAAGCCATGGGGTGGTGGTGGTGGGATGAGTTGGGAGTTTGCGATTGACCTGTATACATGTATATGCATAAAATACATAACTAATAATAACCCGCTGTATAAAAAAGTAAATAAAATTAAATTTCAAAATTTTAAAATATAAAATTTAAAAATAAAACAGAAAAAAGTTCTTCCCTTCACACAGATGTATTTATAGGAATGAATTATTTCCATGCTTATATCAATAAATACATAAAAGAGGAATAAAATCTAACTTGAACCATAAACGAAAAAAAACCCTGAACCCACCAGTTTTACAGAGGAAAACCCTATCAGGGCACTTGCTCCAGCGGTAAACAATTCTGAAATTGGTCAGAGGTGGGGAATCATCTCCCATACAGCCAGCAACCCACCCCCCATGCAAGGAGCGTCCTCATTGCAAAGCTGGGGGACCGTGCCGAGGCATCTCTGAATACAGGTGAGCTGAGCCCCAGGCCAGCTGCTGCTGAACTGTTCCCACCCTTCCCAGGTAAAACACCTGAATATGTACAAAGGCTTGAAAGCCTAGAGGAAGTGCCGTGGAGCCACACCAGCGACAGCACGCAGGCCAACTTGGTGACTGCAGGCCAGCCAGGGTGATCCTGGCGCCGGGCGCTCTTCCGGAAGCTTTCCATTGTCCTGCCTGAGAAACCCCTATTTTCCCGGCCCCCACTGCTTTTTTCCTTCCTCACCTCTGTCCGGAGAGAAATTCCAGCGGAAGGTATGGGTGACACATCCTCTTCTTTACAGGTGGCAGCCTGGCAACTCCTGCAGAAAGGCCAGAAGAACCCCACTCACACCGGGCCACCAACAAAGCTGTGGCCCCTCACTCCCTCCCACCAGCACAGCCCCGAGACTGCTGACGGGGCAGAGAATATGGAGTCAGGCACAGCTTCAGGGGCTATTGCTGCCTGGAGCGCTGTTTATATTGACCTCAACCAGGCAGACCTGGGGAGGGCCGGCCGGCAGGGTAAGGCTGCCCAGGTCAGCTAATCCACAACCCTCAGGGAATCACATTGTTGAAAATGGACCTCGCTAAGGCAGAATAGAAGCCAAGGAAAATAAGGACACAATGCCATTTGCAGCACCATAGATGAGTCTAGAGGTAATCACGTGACTTGGAGTAAGTCAGAAAGTGAAAGACACATATCATTTCATATCACTTATAGGTGTTACCTAAAATAGAAACCAGGGCAGTCATTTCCACTGAGAAGTGCAATCATAGATTCATTAAACAAACTTATGGTTCACCAATGGAAAGGTGTGAGGATTGGTTTCATTACGATATCGGGGTTAACAGACATATACAAACAGAGGTGACATATATAATCACCAAAGACCTACGGAATACCAAGAGAAGACTACTCAACATTCTGTCATAACGTACATGGGAAAAGGATCCCAGGAAGAACAGACATCTGTATATGTGTAAAAGAACCACATCTTCCACACCTACAACAAGCCAAACATTGTAATCAAACTTGCTATAATAAAAAATAAAAAAATTAAATTAAAAATACGAACAAGAAGTAGGGAGTCAAACTTGAGGGGCTTTCTCCTGGCACATTCCATTCTAAATTCCAATCTAGAACACGACGTCCATTGAGGCTCTGTTGCCCTAGTAACCAGATGTGTTAAGGGAGAACTGCTGCCAGCTAGTGGCCGTTTCACACAACAGCAGCTTTAATCCCAGGGCTAATGGTCAGTTGATATTCAAAATCATTGCAGGCCTGTAAATGACACCTGCCCTGAAAACAAATCCTGGGGCCACATATCGACCAAAAAATTTAAAGGACGTCCATATTTCAAAACGACCGTTTCAAAAGGCATATTTTATGCACATTAGTGTTCTGCTTCTTTTTCTTTCTTTCTTTTTTGGTTAAAAACACGGGAATGGAAAAAGGCATCCCTCAGAAGGGGCGAAAATAGTTGCAAACGAATCAATGGACAAAGGTTTAATCTCCAATATATATAAACAGCTCATGCAGCTTATTAAGAAAACAAACAACCCAATACAAAAATGGGCAGAAGATCTAAAGAGACGTTTCTTCAAAGAAGACACAGAGATGGCCAAGACGCACATGAAAAGCTGCTCAAGAGCACTAATTATTAGAGAAATGCAAATCAAAACTACAATGAGGTATCACCTCACACCTGTTAGAATCGGCATCATCAGAAAATCTACAAACAACAAATTCTGGGGAGGGTGTGGACAAAAGGAGCCCTCTTCCACTATTGGTGGGAATGTAAATTGATACAGTCACTATGGAGAACAGTATGGAGTTTCCTTTAAAAAACTAGAAATAGAATTACCATCTGACCCAGCAATCCCAGTTTTGGGCATATACCCAGAGACAACCATAAATCAAAAAGGCACATTCACCACAAGGTTCATTGCAGCACTATTTACAATAGCCAGGTAATGGAAGCAACCTAAATGCCCACAGACAGATGAATGGATAAAGATGGGGTACATATATAAAATGGAATATTACTCGGCCATAAAAAGGAATGAAACTGGGTCATTTGTAGAGACATCGATGGATCTAGAGACTGTCATACAGAATGAAGTAAGTCAGAAAGAGGAAAACAAATATTGTATATTAATGCATATATGTGGAACCTAAAAAATGGTACAGATGAACTGGTTTGCAGGGAAGAAATAGAGACACAGAGGTAGAGAACAAACGTATGGACACCAAGTGTGGGAAGCCATGGGGTGGTGGTGGTGGGATGAGTTGGGAGTTTGCGATTGACCTGTATACATGTATATGCATAAAATACATAACTAATAATAACCCGCTGTATAAAAAAGTAAATAAAATTAAATTTCAAAATTTTAAAATATAAAATTTAAAAATAAAACAGAAAAAAGTTCTTCCCTTCACACAGATGTATTTATAGGAATGAATTATTTCCATGCTTATATCAATAAATACATAAAAGAGGAATAAAATCTAACTTGAACCATAAACGAAAAAAAACCCTGAACCCACCAGTTTTACAGAGGAAAACCCTATCAGGGCACTTGCTCCAGCAGTAAACAAATCTGAAATTGGTCAGAGGTGGGGAATCATCTCCCATACAGCCAGCAACCCACCCCCCATGCAAGGAGCGTCCTCATTGCAAAGCTGGGGGACCGTGCCGAGGCATCTCTGAATACAGGTGAGCTGAGCCCCAGGCCAGCTGCTGCTGAACTGTTCCCACCCTTCCCAGGTAAAACACCTGAATATGTACAAAGGCTTGAAAGCCTAGAGGAAGGGCCGTGGAGACACACCAGCGACAGCACGCAGGCCAACTTGGTGACTGCAGGCCAGCCAGGGTGATCCTGGCGCCGGGCGCTCTTCCGGAAGCTTTCCATTGTCCTGCCTGAGAAACCCCTATTTTCCCGGCCCCCACTGCTTTTTTCCTTCCTCACCTCTGTCCGGAGAGAAATTCCAGCGGAAGGTATGGGTGACACATCCTCTTCTTTACAGGTGGCAGCCTGGCAACTCCTGCAGAAAGGCCAGAAGAACCCCACTCACACCGGACCACCAACAAAGCTGTGGCCCCTCACTCCCTCCCACCAGCACAGCCCCGAGACTGCTGACGGGGCAGAGAATATGGAGTCAGGCACAGCTTCAGGGGCTATTGCTGCCTGGAGCGCTGTTTATATTGACCTCAACCAGGCAGACCTGGGGAGGGCCGGCCGGCAGGGTAAGGCTGCCCAGGTCAGCTAATCCACAACCCTCAGGGAATCACATTGTTGAAAATGGACCTCGCTAAGGCAGAATAGAAGCCAAGGAAAATAAGGACACAATGCCATTTGCAGCACCATAGATGAGTCTAGAGGTAATCATGTGACTTGGAGTAAGTCAGAAAGTGAAAGACACATATCATTTCATATCACTTATAGGTGTTACCTAAAATAGAAACCAGGGCAGTCATTTCCACTGAGAAGTGCAATCATAGATTCATTAAACAAACTTATGGTTCACCAATGGAAAGGTGTGAGGATTGGTTTCATTACGATATCGGGGTTAACAGACATATACAAACAGAGGTGACATATATAATCACCAAAGACCTACGGAATACCAAGAGAAGACTACTCAACATTCTGTCATAACGTACATGGGAAAAGGATCCCAGGAAGAACAGACATCTGTATATGTGTAAAAGAACCACATCTTCCACACCTACAACAAGCCAAACATTGTAATCAAACTTGCTATAATAAAAAATAAAAAAATTAAATTAAAAATACGAACAAGAAGTAGGGAGTCAAACTTGAGGGGCTTTCTCCTGGCACATTCCATTCTAAATTCCAATCTAGAACACGACGTCCATTGAGGCTCTGTTGCCCTAGTAACCAGATGTGTTAAGGGAGAACTGCTGCCAGCTAGTGGCCGTTTCACACAACAGCAGCTTTAATCCCAGGGCTAATGGTCAGTTGATATTCAAAATCATTGCAGGCCTGTAAATGACACCTGCCCTGAAAACAAATCCTGGGGCCACATATCGACCAAAAAATTTAAAGGACGTCCATATTTCAAAACGACCGTTTCAAAAGGCATATTTTATGCACATTAGTGTTCTGCTTCTTTTTCTTTCTTTCTTTTTTGGTTAAAAACACGGGAATGGAAAAAGGCATCCCTCAGAAGGGGCGAAAATAGTTGCAAACGAATCAATGGACAAAGGTTTAATCTCCAATATATATAAACAGCTCATGCAGCTTATTAAGAAAACAAACAACCCAATACAAAAATGGGCAGAAGATCTAAAGAGACGTTTCTTCAAAGAAGACACAGAGATGGCCAAGACGCACATGAAAAGCTGCTCAAGAGCACTAATTATTAGAGAAATGCAAATCAAAACTACAATGAGGTATCACCTCACACCTGTTAGAATCGGCATCATCAGAAAATCTACAAACAACAAATTCTGGGGAGGGTGTGGACAAAAGGAGCCCTCTTCCACTATTGGTGGGAATGTAAATTGATACAGTCACTATGGAGAACAGTATGGAGTTTCCTTTAAAAAACTAGAAATAGAATTACCATCTGACCCAGCAATCCCAGTTTTGGGCATATACCCAGAGACAACCATAAATCAAAAAGGCACATTCACCACAAGGTTCATTGCAGCACTATTTACAATAGCCAGGTAATGGAAGCAACCTAAATGCCCACAGACAGATGAATGGATAAAGATGGGGTACATATATAAAATGGAATATTACTCGGCCATAAAAAGGAATGAAACTGGGTCATTTGTAGAGACATCGATGGATCTAGAGACTGTCATACAGAATGAAGTAAGTCAGAAAGAGGAAAACAAATATTGTATATTAATGCATATATGTGGAACCTAAAAAATGGTACAGATGAACTGGTTTGCAGGGAAGAAATAGAGACACAGAGGTAGAGAACAAACGTATGGACACCAAGTGTGGGAAGCCATGGGGTGGTGGTGGTGGGATGAGTTGGGAGTTTGCGATTGACCTGTATACATGTATATGCATAAAATACATAACTAATAATAACCCGCTGTATAAAAAAGTAAATAAAATTAAATTTCAAAATTTTAAAATATAAAATTTAAAAATAAAACAGAAAAAAGTTCTTCCCTTCACACACATGTATTTATAGGAATGAATTATTTCCATGCTTATATCAATAAATACATAAAAGAGGAATAAAATCTAACTTGAACCATAAACGAAAAAAAACCTTGAACCCACCAGTTTTACAGAGGAAAACCCTATCAGGGCACTTGCTCCAGCGGTAAAAAATTCTGAAATTGGTCAGAGGTGGGGAATCATCTCCCATACAGCCAGCAACCCACCCCCCATGCAAGGAGCGTCCTCATTGCAAAGCTGGGGGACCGTGCCGAGGCATCTCTGAATACAGGTGAGCTGAGCCCCAGGCCAGCTGCTGCTGAACTGTTCCCACCCTTCCCAGGTAAAACACCTGAATATGTACAAAGTCTTGAAAGCCTAGAGGAAGGGCCGTGGAGCCACACCAGCGACAGCACGCAGGCCAACTTGGTGACTGCTGGCCAGCCAGGGTGATCCTGGCCCCGGGCGTTCTTCCGGAAGCTTTCCATTGTCCTGCCTGAGATACCCCATTTGTCCCGGCCCCCACTGTTTTTTCCTTCCTCACCTCTGTCCGGAGAGAAATTCCAACGGAAGGTATGGGTGACACATTCTCTTCTTTACAGGTGGCAGCCTGGCAACTCCTGCAGAATGGCCAGCAGAACCCCACTCACACAGGGCCACCAAAAAAGCTGTGGCCCCTCACTCCCTCCCAACAGCACAGCCCCGAGACTGCTGACGGGGCAGAGAATATGGAGTCAGGCACAGCTTCAGGGGCTATTGCTGCCTGGAGCACTGTTTATATTGACCTCAACCAGGCAGACCTGGGGAGGGCCGGCCGGCAGGGTACGGCTGCCCAGGTCAGCTAATCCACAACCCTCAGGGAATCACATTGTTGAAAATGGACCTCGCTAAGGCAGAATAGAAGCCAAGGAAAATAAGGACACAATGCCATTTGCAGCACCGTAGATGAGTCTAGATGTAATCACGTGACTTGGAGTAAGTCAGAAAGTGAAAGACACATATCATTTCATATCACTTATAGGTGTTACCTAAAATAGAAACCAGGGCAGTCATTTCCACTGAGAAGTGCAATCATAGATTCATTAAACAAACTTATGGTTCACCAATGGAAAGGTGTGAGGACTGGTTTCATTACGATATCGGGGTTAACAGACATATACAAACAGAGGTGACATATATAATCACCAAAGACCTACGGAATACCAAGAGAAGACTACTCAACATTCTGTCATAACGTACATGGGAAAAGGATCCCAGGAAGAACAGACATCTGTATATGTGTAAAAGAACCACATCTTCCACACCTACAACAAGCCAAACATTGTAATCAAACTTGCTATAATAAAAAATAAAAAAATTAAATTAAAAATACGAACAAGAAGTAGGGAGTCAAACTTGAGGGGCTTTCTCCTGGCACATTCCATTCTAAATTCCAATCTAGAACACGACGTCCATTGAGGCTCTGTTGCCCTAGTAACCAGATGTGTTAAGGGAGATCTGCTGCCAGCTAGTGGCCGTTTCACACAACAGCAGCTTTAATCCCAGGGCTAATGGTCAGTTGATATTCAAAATCATTGCAGGCCTGTAAATGACACCTGCCCTGAAAACAAATCCTGGGGCCACATATAGACCAAAAAATTTAAAGGACGTCCATATTTCAAAACGACCGTTTCAAAAGGCATATTTTATGCACATTAGTGTTCTGCTTCTTTTTCTTTCTTTCTTTTTTGGTTAAAAAGACGGGAATGGAAAAAGGCGTCCCTCAGAATGGGCGAAAATTGTTGCAAACGAATCAATGGACAAAGGTTTAATCTCCAATATATATAAACAGCTCATGCAGCTTATTAAGAAAACAAACAACCCAATACAAAAATGGGCAGAAGATCTAAAGAGACGTTTCTTCAAAGAAGACACAGAGATGGCCAAGACGCACATGAAAAGCTGCTCAAGAGCACTAATTATTAGAGAAATGCAAATCAAAACTACAATGAGGTATCACCTCACACCTGTTAGAATCGGCATCATCAGAAAATCTACAAACAACAAATTCTGGGGAGGGTGTGGACAAAAGGAGCCCTCTTCCACTATTGGTGGGAATGTAAATTGATACAGTCACTATGGAGAACAGTATGGAGTTTCCTTTAAAAAACTAGAAATAGAATTACTATCTGACCCAGCAATCCCACTTTTGGGCATATACCCAGAGACAACCATAAATCAAAAAGGCACATTCACCACAAGGTTCATTGCAGCACTATTTACAATAGCCAGGTAATGGAAGCAACCTAAATGCCCACAGACAGATGAATGGGTAAAGATGTGGTACATATATAAAATGGAATATTACTCGGCCATAAAAAGGAATGAAACTGGGTCATTTGTAGAGACATCGATGGATCTAGAGACTGTCATACAGAATGAAGTAAGTCAGAAAGAGGAAAACAAATATTGTATATTAATGCATATATGTGGTACCTAAAAAATGGTACAGATGAACTGGTTTGCAGGGAAGAAATAGAGACAGAGAGGTAGAGAACAAACGTATGGACACCAAGTGTGGGAAGCCATGGGGTGGTGGTGGTGGGATGAGTTGGGAGTTTGAGATTGACCTGTATACATGTATATGCATAAAATACATAACTAATAATAAGCCGCTGTATAAAAAAGTAAATAAAATTAAATATCAAAATTTTAAAATATAAAATTTAAAAATAAAACAGAAAAAAGTTCTTCCCTTCACACAGATGTATTTATCGGAATGAATTATTTCCATGCTTATATCTATAAATACATAAAAGAGGAATAAAATCTAACTTGAACCATAAACGAAAAAAAACCCTGAACCCACCAGTTATACAGAGGAAAACCCTATCAGGGCACTTGCTCCAGCGGTAAACAATTCTGAAATTGGTCAGAGGTGGGGAATCATCTCCCATACAGCCAGCAACCCACCCCCCATGCAAGGAGCGTGCTCATTGCAAAGCTGGGGGACCGTGCCGAGGCATCTCTGAATAAAGGTGAGCTGAGCCCCAGGCCAGCTGCTGCTGAACTGTTCCCACCCTTCCCAGGTAAAACACCTGAATATGTACAAAGGCTTGAAAGCCTAGAGGAAGGGCCGTGGTGCCACACCAGCGACAGCACGCAGGCCAACTTGGTGACTGCAGGCCAGCCAGGGTGATCCTGGCCTCGGGCGCTCTTCTGGAAGCTTTCCATTGTCCTGCCTGAGATACCCCATTTGTCCCGGCCCCCACTGCTTTTTTCCTTCCTCACCTCTGTCCGGAGAGAAATTCCAGCGGAAGGTATAGGTGACACATCCTCTTCTTACAGGAGGCAGCCTGGCAACTACTGCAGAAAGGCCAGGAGAACCCCACTCACACCGGGCCACCTACAAATCTGTGGCACCTCATTCCCTCCCACCAGCACAGCCCCGAGACTGCTGACGGGGCAGAGAATATGGAGTCAGGAACAGCTTCAGGGGCTATTGCTGCCTGGAGCGCTGTTTATATTGACCTCAACCAGGCACACCTGGGGAGGGCCGGGCGGCAGGGTAAGGCTGCCCAGGTCAGCTAATCCACAACACTCAGGGAATCAAATTGTTGAAAATGGACCTCGCTAAGGCAGAAGAGAAGCCAAGGAAAAAAAGAACACAATGCCATTTGCACAACCGTAGATGAGTCTAGAGGTAATCACGTGACTTGTAGTAAGTCAGAAAGTGAAAGACACATATCATATCATATCACTTATAGGTGTTACCTAAAAATGGATACCAGGGCAGATATTTCCACCGAGAAGGGCAATCAGAGATTCATTAAACAAACTTATGGTTCACCAATGGAAAGGTGTGAGGATTGGTTTCATTACGATATCGGGGTTAACAGACTTATACAAACACAGGTGACATATATAATCACCAAAGACCTACGGAATACCAAAAGACTACTCAACATTCTGTCATAACGTACATGGGAAAAGGATCCCAGGAAAAACAGACATCTGTATATGTGTAAAAGAACCACATCTTCCACACCTACAACAAGCCAAATATTGTAATCAAACTTGCTGTAATAAAAAATAAAAAATTAAATTAAAAACACGAACAAGAAGTAGGGAGACAAACTTGAGGGGCTTTCTCCTGTCACATTCCATTCTAAATTCCATTCTAGAACACGACTTCCATTGAGGCGCTGTTGCCCTAGTAACCAGAATTGGTAAGGGAGAACTGCTGCCACCTTGTGGCCGTTTCACACAACAGCAGCTTTAATCCCAGCACTCATGGTCAGTTGATATTCAAAATCATTGCAGGCCACCTGTAAATGACACCTGCCCTGAAAACAAATCCTGGGGTCACATATCGACCAAAAAATTTAAAGGACGTCCATATTTCAAAACGACCGTTTCAAAAGGCATATTTTATGCACATTAATGTTCTGCTTCTTTTTCTTTCTTTCTTTTTTGGTTAAAAAAACGGGAATGGAAAAAGGCATCCCTCAGAAGGGGCGAAAATAGTTGCAAACGAATCAATGGACAAAGGTTTAATCTCCAATATATATAAACAGCTCATGCAGCTTATTAAAAAAACAAACAACCCAATACAAAAATGGGCACAAGATCTAAAGAGACGTTTCTTCAAAGAAGAAACAGAGATGGCCAAGACGCACATGAAAAGCTGCTCAAGAGCACTATTTATTAGAGAAATGCAAATCAAAACTACAATGAGATATCACCTCACACCTGTTAGAATCGGCATCATCAGAAAATCTACAAACAAATTCTGGGGAGGGTGTGGACAAAAGGAGCCCTCTTCCACTATGGTGGGAATGTAAATTGATACAATCTCTATGGAGAACAGTATGGAGTTTCCTTAAAAGAACTAGAAATAGAAACCTTGACTTTCCCTAACCCTAACCATAGCCCAGAACGGAATCCTACCACCAACCCTACACCTTATCTATGCTGTACACTAATCCTAATCCGTACGCTGGCACTAAACGGTGAGTCAACACGTACCCTGACCCTAACACGTTTCCATACCCTCAGCTGTGCCCTAAAACTTGTCGTTGCCTATCCTTAACCTTAGCCCGGAACGGAAACCTACCATCAGCCCTACACCTTACCCTAAGCTGTACCCTAATCCTAATTCATACATCAACACGTACCCTGACCCTAACACGTTTCCGTAACCTCACCTCTGCCATAAACCTTGCCGTTCCCTAACCCAAACCCTAGCCCGGAAGGGAAACCTACCACCAACCCTACACCTTACCTTACGCCGTACCCTAATCCTAATTCGTATGCTGACACTAACCTGTGCATCAACACATACCCTGACCCTAACACGTTTCGTACCCTCACCTGTGCCCTAAACTTTGCCGGTCCATAAACATAACCCTAGACTGGAACGGAAACGTACCACCTACCCTACACCTTACTCTATGCGGTACCCTAATCCTCATGCGTATGCTGACACTAACCCGTGAGTCAACACGTACCCTGAACCTAACACATTTCTGTACCATCACCTGTGCCCCAAACCTTGCAATTCGCTAACCCTAACCCTACAACGGAATGGAAACCTACCGCCCTCCGTACACCTTACCCTACGCCGTACCCTTATCCTAATGCGTATGATGACACTATTCCATGTATCAACATGTATCATGACCCTAACACGTTTCTGTACCATCACCTGTAGCCTAAACCTTGCCGTACCCTAACACTAACCCTAGCCCAGAATGGAAAACTACCACAAACCGTACAGCATACCCTACACGGTACCCTAATCCTAATCCGTACACTGACACTAACCCGTGCGTCAACACGTACACTGACCCTAACACTTTTCCGTTCCCTCACCTGTGCCCTAAACCGTGCCGTTGCCTAAACCTAACCCTAGCCCAAAACGGAAACCTACCACCAACCCTACACGTTACTCTACGCCATACCCTAATCATAATCCGAGTGTCAACACGTACCCTGACCCTAAAACATTTCCGTACCCTCACCTATGCCCTAAACCTTGCCGTTCCATAACACTAACCTTAGCCTGGAACGGAAACCTACCACCAACCCTAGACCTTAACCTACGAAGGACCATAAACCTACTCCGTACGCTGACACTAACACATGCGTCAACACTTACCCTGACCCTAACACGTTTCCGTACCTTCACCTATGACCTAAACCTTGCCATTCCCTAACCCTAACCCTAGACCACAATGGAAACCTACCACCAAGCCTACACCTTACCCTAAGCCGTACCCTAATGCTAATCCATATGTCAACACGTACCCTGACACTAACACGTTTCCATACCCTCATCTGTGCCCAAAACCTTGCCGTTCCCTAACACTAACCCTAGCCTGAAACGGAAACCTACCACCAACCATACACTTTACCCTATGCCGCACCATAATCCTCATCTGTACGTTCACACTAACCCGTGCGTCAACACGTACCCTGAGCCTAACACGTTTCGATACCCTCACGTGTGCCCTAAACCTTGCCGTTCCCTAACCCTAACCCTAGCCCAGAACGGAAACCCACCACCAGCCCTACACCTTACCCTACGTTGTTGCCTACTCCTGGCCTGTACGCTGGCACTGACCCGTGCGTCAGCACATAGCCTGACCCTCCACCATTTCCGTACCCTCAACTGTGCCCTAAGACTTGCCGTTCCCTAACCCTAACCCTAGCCCGGAAAGGAAGCCCACCACCAGCCCTACACCTTTCCCTACGCCGTAGCCTACGACTGGCCCATACGCTGGCACTGACACGTGTGTCAGCACGTAGCATGACCCTCCCACGTTCCCATACCCTCACCTGTGCCCTAAGCCTTGACATTCCCTAACCCTAACCCTAGCCCGGAAAGGAAACCAACCACCAGCCCTACACCTTACCCTACGTTGTTGCCTACTCCTGGCCTGTACGCTGGCACTGACCCGTGCGTCAGCACATAGCCTGACCCTCCACCATTTCCGTACCCTCAACTGTGCCCTAAGTCTTGTCCTTCCCTAACCCTAACCCTAGCCCAGAACAGAAACCCACCACCAGCCCTACAGCTTACCCTACGCCGTAGCCTAATCCTGGCCCGTACGCTGGCACTGATCCGTGCGTCAGCACGTAGCCTGACCTTCCCACGTTCCCGTACCCTCACCTGTGTCCTAAGCCTTGCCGTTCCATAACCCTAACCATAACCCCAAACGGAAACCCACCACCAGCCCTATACCTTACCCTAAGCCGTACCCTACACCTGGCCCGTACGCTGGCACTGATCCGTGCGTCAGCATGTAGCCTAACCCTCCCACTTTTCCTTACCCTCACCTGTTCCCTAAGCCTTGGCGATCCCTAACTCTAACCCTAGCCCGGAACGGAAACCCACCACCAGCCTTACACCCTACCCTACGTCGCAGCCTACTGCTCGCCCGTAAGCTGGCACTCTCCCATGTGTCAGCCCGTAGCCTGCCTCTCCCACGTTTCCGTACCCTCACCTGTGCCCTAAGCCTTGCTGTTCCCTACCTCTAACCCTAGCCCGGAACGGAAACCACCACCAGCCCTACACATTACGCTATGCCGTACCCTACTCCTGGCCCGTACGCTGGCACTGACCCATTCTTCAGCACGTATCCTGACCCTCCCACGTTTCCGTACCCTCACCTGTGTCCTAAGCCTTAACGTTCCCTAACCGTAACCCTAGACCGGAATGGACACCCACCACCCCCCTTACACCATACCCAACGCCGTACCCTACTCCTGGTCCACACCCTGGCACTGACCCGTTCTTCAGCATGTAGCCTGACCCTCCCACGTTTCCGTACCCTCACCTGTGCCCTAAGCCTTGCCGCTCCCTAACCCTAACACTAGCCCGGAATGGACACCCACCACCAGCCTTAAACTTTACCCTACGCCGTACCCTACTCCTGGTCCATACCCTGGCATTGAACCGTGCTTCAGCATGTAGCCTAACCCTCCCACGTTTCCGTACCCACACCTGTGCCCTAAGCCTTGCCTTTCCCTATCCCTAACCCTAGCCCGGAACGGAAACCCACCACAAAACCTAAACCTTAACGTACGCCGTAGACTACTCCTGACCCGTATGCTGGCAGTGACCCTTGCGTCAGCACATAGCCTGCCTCTGCCACGTTTCCATACCCTCACCTGTGCACTAAGCCTTGCCGTTCCCTAACTCTTACCTGGAAAGGAAACCCACAATCAGCCCTACACCTTACCCAATGCCGTACCCGAATCCTGGCGCGTACGCTGGCAAAGACCAGTGCGTCATCACGTAGCCTGACCCTCCCACGTTTCCGTACCCTCACCTGTGCCCTAAGCCTTGCCGTTCCCTAACCCTAACCCTACACCTAACCCTACGCCATACCCTACACTTGGCCCATACGCTGGCACTGACCCGTGCGTCAGCACGTAGCCTGACCCTCCCACTTTTCCGTACCATCTTCTGTGCCCTAAGCTTTGCCGTTCCCTAACCCTAAACCTAGCCTGGAACGGAAACCCACCACCAGCCCTAAACCTTACCCTACGCCGTACCCTAATCCTGCCCCGTACGCTGGCACTGACCCGTGCGTCAGCACGTAGCCTGCCACTCCTACGTTTCCGTACCCTCACCTGTGCCCTAAGCCTTGCCGTTCCCTAACCCTAACCCGGAACATAAACCCACCACCAGCCCTAAACCTTACCCTACGCTGTACCATACTCCTGGCCCCTACGCTGGCACTGAACTGTGCGTCAGCACGTAGCCTGCCTCTCCCACGTTTCCATACACTCACCTGTGTCCTAAGCCTTGCCGTTCCCTAACCCTAACCCTAGCCTGGAACGGAAACCCACCACGAGCCCTAAACCTTACGCTACGACGTACCCTAATCCTGGCCCGTACGCTGGCACAGACCCGTGCGTCAACACGTAGCCTGCCACTCCCACGTTTCCGTACGTTCACCTGTTCCCTAAGCCTTGCTGTTCCCTCACCCTAACCCTAGCCCGGAACGGAAACCCACCACCAGCCCTAAACCTTACCCTACGCCATACCCTACTCCTGGCCCGTACGCTGGCACTGACCCGTGCGTCAGCACGTAGCCTGACCCTCCCACGTTACCTTATGTTCACCTGTACCCTAAGCCTTGCCGTTCCCTAACCCTAACCCTAGCCTGGAACGGTATCTCACAACCAGCCCTACTCCTTACCCTACGCCGTTCCCTATTCCTGGCCCGTACGCTGGCACTGACCCGTGCGTCAGCACATAGCCGGACCCTCCCACGTTTCCGTACCCTCACCTGTGCCCTAAGCCTTGTCATTCCCTAACCCTAACCCTAGCACGGAACGGAAACCCACCACCAGCCCTACACATTAGCCTACGCCTTAGTCTATTCCTGGCCCGTACATTGGCACTGACCCATGCGTAAGAACGTAGCCTGACCATCCCACGTTTCCGTACCCTCACCTGGGCCCTAAGCCTTGCTGTTCCCAAACCCTAAACCTAGCCCGGAACGGAAACCACCACTAGACCTACACCTTACCCTACGCAGTACCCTACTCCTGGCCCTTACGCTGTCACTGACACGTGCGTGAGCACATAGCCTTACCCTCCAACCACCCTCCCAATACAGAAATGGTCATAAGATGTCATGAGACGATCCTTCAAAGAAGACACAGACATGGCCAAGACGCAGATGAAAAGCGGCTCAACATCACTAATTATTAGAGAAATGCAAATCAAAACTACAATGAGGGGCCTTCCCTGGTGGCGCAGTGGTTGAGAGTCCGCCTGCCGATGCAGGGGACATGGGTTCGTGCCCCGGTCCGGGAAGATCCCACATGTCGCAGAGCAGCTGGGCCCGTGAGCCATGGCCACTGAGCCTGCGCGTCCGGAGCCTGTGCTTCGCAACGGGAGAGGCCACAACAGTGAGAGGCCCGCGTACCACATAAAAATAAAAAAATAAAAAATAAAAAAAAAACTACAATGAGGTATCACCTCACACATGTTAGAATCGGCATCATCAGAAAACCTACAAACAACAAATTCTGGGGAGGGTGTGGACAAAAGGAGCCCTCTTCCACTATTGGTGGGAATGTAAATTGATACAGTCACTATGGAGAACAGTGTGGAGTTTCCTTAAAAAAACTAGAAATAGAATTACCATCTGATCCAGCAATCGCACTTCTGGGCATATACACAAAGAAAACCATAAATCAAAAAGGCACATTCACCACAATGTTCATTGCAGCACTATTTACAATAGCCAGGTAAGGGAGCAAACTAAATACCCACAAACAGATGAATGGGTAAAGATGTGGTACATATATAAAATGGAATATTACTCGGCCATAAAAAGGAATGAAACTGGGTCATTTGTAGAGACATCGATGGATCTAGAGACTGTCATACAGAATGAAGTAAGTCAGAAAGAGGAAAACAAATATTGTATATTAATGCATATATGTGGAACCTAAAAAGTGGTACAGATGAACTGGTTTGCAGGGAAGAAATAGAGACACAGAGGTAGAGAACAAACGTATGGACACCAAGTGTGGGAAGCCATGGGGTGGTAGAGGTGGGATGAGTTGGGAGATTGGGATTGGCCTGCATACATGCATATGCATAAAATACATAACTAATAATAACCTGCTGTATAAAAAAATAAAACTAAATTTCAAAATTTTAAAAAATAAAATTTAAAAATAAAAGAGAAAAAAGTTCTTCCCTTCACACAGATGTATTTATAGGAATGCATTATTTCCATGCTTATATCTATAAATACATAAAAGAGGTATAAAATCTAACTTGAACCATAAACGAAAAAAAACCTGAACCTACCAGTTATACAGAGGAAAGCCCTATCAGGGAACTTGCTCCAGCGGTAAACAATTCTGAAATTGGTCAGAGGTGGGGAATCATCTCCCATACAGCCAGCAACCCACCCCGCATGGAAGGAGCGTCCTCATTGCAAAGCTGGGGGACCGTGCCGAGGCATCTCTGAATAAAGGTGAGCTGAGCCCCAGGCCAGCTGCAGCTGAACTGTTCCCACCCTTCCCAGGTAAAACACCTGAATATGTACAAGGGCATGAAATCCTTGAGGAAGGTCCGTGGAGCCACACCAGCGACAGCACACAGGCCAACTTGGTGCCTGCAGGCGAGGCAGGATGGTCCTGACCACGGGCGCTCTTCTGGAAGCTTTCCATTTCCCTGCCTGAGATACCCCTCCTGTCCCGGACCCCACCCCTTTTTTTCCTTCCTTACCTCAGCCCGGAGAGAAATTCCAGTGGAACTTATGGGTGACACATCCTCTTCTTTACAGGTGGCAGCCTGGCAACTCCTGCACAAAGACCAGCAGAGCCCCACACACACCGGGCCACCCACAAAGCCGTGGCCCCTCACACGCTCCCACCAGCAGAGCCCCGAGACTGCTGACGGGGCAGAGAATATGGAGTCAGGCACAGCTTCAGGGGCTATTGCTGCCTGGAGCGCTGTTTATATTGACCTGAACCAGGAACACCTGGGGAGGGCCGGCCGGCACGGTAAGGCTGCCCAGGTCAGCTAATCCACAACCCTCAGGGAATCACATTGTTGAAAATGGACCTCGCTAAGGCAGAATAGAAGCCAAGGAAAATAAGGACACAATGCCATTTGCAGCACCGTAGATGAGTCTAGAGGTAATCATGTGACATGTAGTAAGTCAGAAAGTGAAAGGCACATATCGTATCATATCACTTATAGGTGTTACCTAAAAATGGATACCAGGGCAGATATTTCCACGGAGAAGGGCAATCACAAATTCATTAAACAAACTTATGGTTCACCAATGGAAAGGTGTGAGGATTGGTTTCATTACGATATTGGGGTTAACAGACATACAAACACAGGTGATATATATAATAACCAAAGAGCTACGGAATACAAAGAGAGGAGTACACAACATTCTGTCATAACGTACATGGGAAAAGGATCCCAGGAAGAACAGACATCTGTATATGTGTAAAAGAACCACATCTACCATACCTACAAGAAGCCAAACATTGTAATCAAACTTGCTATAATAAAAAATAAAAAATTAAATTAAAAACACGAACAAGAAGTAGTGAGACAAACTTGAGGGGCATTTTCCAGTCACATTCTATTCTAAATTCCAATCTAGAAGGCGACTTCCATTGAGGCTCTGTTGCCCTAGTAACCAGATATGAAAGAGAGAACTGCTGCCACCTTGTGGCCGTTTCACACAACAGCAGCTTTAATCCCAGCGCTCATGGTCAGTTGATATTCAAAATCATTGCAGGCCTGTAAATGAGACCTGCCCTGAAAACAAATCCTGGGGTCACATATCGACCAAAAAATTTAAAGGACGTCCATATTTCAAAACGACCGTTTCAAAAGGCATATTTTATGCACATTAATGTTCTGCTTCTTTTTCTTTCTTTCTTTTTTGGTTAAAAACACGGGAATGGAAAAAGGCATCCCTCAGAAGGGGCGAAAATAATTGCAAACGAATCAATGGACAAAGGTTTAATCTCCAATATATATAAACAGCTCATGCAGCTTATTAAGAAAACAAACAACCCAATACAAAAATGGGCAGAAGATCTAAAGAGACGTTTCTTCAAAGAAGACACAGAGATGGCCAAGACGCACATGAAAAGCTGCTCAAGAGCACTAATTATTAGAGAAATGCAAATCAAAACTACAATGAGGTATCACCTCACACCTGTTAGAATCGGCATCATCAGAAAATCTACAAACAACAAATTCTGGGGAGGGTGAGGACAAAAGGAGCCCTCTTCCACTATTGGTGGGAATGTAATTTGATACAGTCACTATGGAGAACAGTATGGAGTTTCCTTTAAAAAACTGGAAATAGAATTACCATCTGACCCAGCAATCCCACTTTTGGGCATATACCCAGAGACAACCATAAATCAAAAAGGCACATTCACCACAAGGTTCATTGCAGCACTATTTACAATAGCCAGGTAATGGAAGCAACCTAAATGCCCACAGACAGATGAATGGATAAAGATGGGGTACATATATAAAATGGAATATTACTCGGCCATAAAAAGGAATGAAACTGGGTCATTTGTAGAGACATCGATGGATCTAGAGACTGTCATACAGAATGAAGTAAGTCAGAAAGAGGAAAACAAATATTGTCTATTAATGCATATATGTGGAACCTAAAAAATGGTACAGATGAACTGGTTTGCAGGGAAGAAATAGAGACACAGAGGTAGAGAACAAACGTATGGACACCAAGTGTGGGAAGCCATGGGGTGGTGGTGGTGGGATGAGTTGGGAGTTTGAGATTGACCTGTATACATGTATATGCATAAAATACATAACTAATAATAACCCGCTGTATAAAGAAGTAAATAAAATTAAATTTCAAAATTTTAAAATATAAAATTTAAAAATAAAACAGAAAAAAGTTCTTCCCTTCACACAGATGTATTTATAGGAATGAATTATTTCCATGCTTATATCTATAAATACATAAAAGAGGAATAAAATCTAACTTGAACCATAAACGAAAAAAAACCCTGAACCCACCAGTTATACAGAGGAAAACCCTATCAGGGCACTTGCTCCAGCGGTAAACAATTCTGAAATTGGTCAGAGGTGGGGAATCATCTCCCATACAGCCAGCAACCCACCCCCCATGCAAGGAGCGTGCTCATTGCAAAGCTGGGGGACCGTGCCGGGGCATCTCTGAATAAAGGTGAACTGAGCCCCAGGCCAGCTGCTGCTGAACTGTTCCCACCCTTCCCAGGTCAAACACCTGAATATGTACAAAGGCTTGAAAGCCTAGAGGAAGGGCCGTGGAGCCACACCAGTGACAGCACGCAGGCCAACTTGGTGACTGCAGGCCAGCCAGGGTGATCCTGGCCTCGGGCGCTCTTCTGGAAGCTTTCCATTGTCCTGCCTGAGATACCCCATTTGTCCCGGCCCCCACTGCTTTTTTCCTTCCTCACCTCTGTCCGGAGAGAAATTCCAGCGGAAGTTATGGGTGACACATCCTCTTCTTTACAGGTGGCAGCCTGGCAACTCCTGCAGAAAGGCCAGCAGAACCCCACTCACACAGGGCCACCAACAAAGCAGTGGCCCCTCACTCCCTCCCACCAGCACAGCCCCGAGACTGCTCACGGGGCAGAGAATATGGAGTCAGGAACAGCTTCAGGGGCTATTGCTGCCTGGAGCGCTGTTTATATTGACCTCAACCAGGCAGACCTGGGGAGGGTCGGCTGGCAGGGTAAGGCTGCCCAGGTCAAGTAATCCACAACCCTCAGGGAATCACATTGTTGAAAATGGACCTCGCTAAGGCAGAAGAGAAGCCAAGGAAAATAAGGACACAATGCCATTTGCAGCACTGTAGATGAGTCTAGAGGTAATCACGTGACTTGTAGTAAATAAGAAAGTGAAAGACACATATCATTTCATATCACTTATAGGTGTTACTTAAATAGAAACCAGGGCAGTCATTTCCACTGAGAAGTGCAATCATAGATTCATTAAACAAACTTATGGTTCACCAATGGAAAGGTGTGAGGATTGGTTTCATTACGATATCGGGGTTAACTGACATATACAAACAGAGGTGACATATATAATCACCAAAGACCTACGGAATACCAAGAGAAGACTACTCAACATTCTTTCATAACGTACATGGGAAAAGGATCCCAGGAAGTACAGACATCTGTATATGTGTAAAAGAACCACAACTTCCACACCTACAACAAGCCAAACATTGTAATCAAACTTGCTATAATAAAAAAAAAATCAAATTAAAAATACGAACAAGAAGTAGGGAGTCAAACTTGAGGGGCTTTCTCCTGGCACATTCCATTCTAAATTCCAATGTAGAACACGACGTCCATTGAGGCTCTGTTGCCCTAGTAACCAGATGTGTTAAGGGAGAACTGCTGCCACCTAGTGGCCGTTTCACACAACAGCAGCTTTAATCCCAGTGCTAATGGTCAGTTGATATTCAAAATCATTGCAGGCCTGTAAATGACACCTGCCCTGAAAACAAATCCTGGGGCCACATATCGACCAAAAAATTTAAAGGACGTCCATATTTCAAAACGACCGTTTCAAAAGGCATATTTTATGCACATTAGTGTTCTGCTTCTTTTTCTTTCTTTCTTTTTTGGTTAAAAACACGGGAATGGAAAAAGGCATCCCTCAGAAGGGGCGAAAATAGTTGCAAACGAATCAATGGACAAAGGTTTAATCTCCAATATATATAAACAGCTCATGCAGCTTAATATTAAAAAAACAAACAACCCAATACAAACATGGGCAGAATATCTAAAGAGACGTTTCTTCAAAGAAGACACAGAGATGGCTAAGACGCACATGAAAAGCTGCTCAAGAGCACTAATTATTAGAGAAATGCAAATAAAAACTACAATGAGGTATCACCTCACACCTGTTAGAATCGGCATCATCAGAAAATCTACAAACAACAAATTCTGGGGAGGGTGTGGACAAAAGGAGCCCTCTTCCACTATTGGTGGGAATGTAAATTGATACAGTCACTATGGAGAACAGTATGGAGTTTCCTTAAAAAAACTACAAATAGAAACCTTGACTTTCCCTAACACTAACCATAGCCTGGAACGGAAACCTACCACCAACCGTGCACCTTATCTACGCGGTACACTAATCCTAATCCGTACGCTGGCACTAACCGGTGAGTCAACATGTACCCTGACACTAACACGTTTCCGTACCCTCAGCTCTGCCCCAAACCTTGCCGTTGCCTATCCTTAACCTTAGCCCGGAACAGAAACCTACCATCAGACCTACACATTACCCTAAGCCGTACCCTAATCCTAATCCATACGTCAACACGTACCCTGACCCTAACATGTTTCCATACCCTCACCTCTGCCATAAACCTTGCCGTTCCCTTACCTTAACCCTAGCCCGGAACGGAAAACTACCACCAACCCTACACCTTACCTTACGCCATACCCTAATCCTAATTCGTATGCTGACACTAACCTGTGCATCAACACGTACCCTGACCCTAACACGTTTCGTACCCTCACCTGTGCCCTAAACTTTGCCAGTCCCTAAACATAACCCTAGACTGGAACGGAAACCTACCACCAACCCTACACCTTACTCTATGCGGTACCCTAATCCTCATGCGTACGCTCACACTAACCCGTGAGTCAACACGTACCCTGAAACTAACACATTTCCGTACCATCACCTGTGGCCTATACCTTGCAATTCGCTATCCCTAACCCTACACCGGAATGTAAACCTACCGCCATCCGTACACCATACTCTACGCCGTACCCTAATCCTAATGCGTACGATGACACTATTCCATGCATCAACATGCACCATGAACCTAACACGTTTCTGTACCCTCACCTGTGCCCTAAGCCTTGCCGTTCACTAACCCTAACCTTAGCCCTGAACTGAAACCCACCACCAGCCCTACACCATACCCTATGCCGTACCCTACTCCTTGCCTGTATGCTGGCACTGACCCGTGCGTCAGCACGTAGCCTGCCTCTCCCAAGTTTCCGTACACTCACCTGTGCCCTTAGCCTTGCCGTTCCCTAACCCTAACCCTAGCCCAGAACGGAAACCCACCACCAGCCCTACACCTTACCCTACGCCGTACCCTACTCCTGGCCCATATGCTGGCACTGACCCATGCGTCAGCAGGTAGCCTGACCCTCCCACGTTTCCGTACCCTCACCTGTGCCCTAAAACTTGACGTTCCCTAACCCTAATCAAACCCCGGAATGGACACCCACCACCAGTCTTACACCTTACCCTATGCCGTACCCTACTCCTGGTCCACACCCTGGCACTGACCCGTGCTTCAGCATGTAGCCTGACCCTCCCACGTTTCCGTACCCTCACCTGTGCCCTAAGCCTTGCCGTTCCCTAACCCTAACCCTACACTTTACCCTACGCCATACCGTATTCCTCGGCCGTACGCTGGCACTGACACTTGCGTCAGCACGTAGCCTGACCCTCCCACGTTTCTGTACCATCACCTGTGCCCTAGGCCTTGCCATTCCCTAACCCTAACCCTAGCCGGGAACGGAAACCCACCACCAGCCCTACACCTTACCCTACGCCGTTCCCTACTCCTGGGCCGTACAATGGAACTGACCCTTGTGTAAGCACGTAGCCTGCCACTCCCATGTTTCCATACCCTCACCTGTGCCCTAAGCCTTGCCGATCCCTAACCCTAACCCTACCCTGGAACAGAAACCCACCACCAGCCCTACACCTTACCCTACGCCGTACCCTAATTCTGGCGCGTACGCTGGCACTGACCCGTGTGTCAGCACGTAGCGTGCCTCTCCCTCGTTTCCGTAACCTTACCTGTGCCCTAAGACTTGCCGTTCCCTAACCCTAACCCAGAACATAAACCCACCAACAACCCTACACCTTACTCTACTCCATACCCTAATCCTGGCCCGTACACTGGCACTGAACCGTGTGTCAGCACATAGCCTGATCCTCCCACGTTTCTGTACCCTCAGCTGTGCACTAAGCCTTGCCTTTACCTAACCCTAACCCTAGCGCGGAATGGAAACCCACAACAAGCCCTACACCATACTTTACTCCTGACCCGTACGCTGGCACTGACACGTTTGTCAGCACGTAGCCTGCCTCTCCCACGTGTCCCTCTGCTCACCTGTTCCCTAAACCTTGCCGTTCCCTAACCCAAACCCTAGCCTGGAACGGAAACCCACCACCAGCCATACACGTTACCCTATGCTGTACCCTACTCCTGGCCCTTACGCTGACACTGACACGTGCGTCAGCACACAGCCTGACCATCCCACGACCCTCCCAATACAGAAATGGGCAGAAGATCTAAAGAGACGTTTCTTCAAAGAAGACACAGAGATGGCCAAGACGCACATGAGAAGCTGCTCAAGAGCACTAATTAATAGAGAAATGCAAATCAAAACTACAATGAGGTATCACCTCACACCTGTTAGAATCGGCATCATCAGAAAATCTACAAACAACAAATTCTGGGGAGGGTGTGGACAAAAGGAGCCCTCTTCCACTATTGGTGAGAATGTAAATTGATAGAGTCACTATGGAGAACACTATGGAGTTTCCTTAAAAAATCTAGAAATAGAATTACCATCTGATCCAGCAATTCCACTTCTGGTCATATACCCAAAGAAAACCATAAATCAAAAGGGCACATTCACCACAATGTTCATTGCAGCACTATTTACAATAGCCAGGTAATGGAAGCAACCTAAACGCCCAAAGACAGATGAATGGATAAAGATGGGGTACATATATAAAATGGAATATTACTCGGCCATAAAAAGCAATGAATCTGGGTCATTTGTAGAGACATCGATGGATCTAGAGACTGTCATACAGAATAAAGTAAGTCAGAAAGGGGAAAACAAATATTGTATATTAATGCATATATGTGGAACCTAAAATATTGTACAGATGAACTGGTTTGCAGGGAAGAAATAGAGACACAGTGGTAGAGAACAAACGTATGGACACCAAGTGTGGGAAGCCATGGGGTGGTGGTGGTGGGATGAGTTGGGAGATTGAGATTGACCTGTATACATGTATATGCATAAAACACATAACTAATAATAACCAGCTGTATAAAAAAGTAAATAAAATTAAATTTCAAAATTATAAAAAATAAAATTTAAAAATAAAACAGAAAAAAGTTCTTCCCTTCACACAGATGTATTTATAGGAAAGTATTATTTCCATGCTTATATCTATAAATACATAAAAGAAGAATAAAAGCTAACTTGAACCATAAACGAAGAAAAACCTGAACCGACCAGTTATACAGAGAAAAACACTATCAGGGCACTTGCTCCAACGGTAAACAATATTGAAATTGTTCAGAGGTGGGGAATCATCTCCCGTACAGCCAGCAACCCACACCCCACACAAGGAGCTTCCTCACTGCAAAGCGGGGGGACCGAGCCGAGGCATCTCTGAACAAAGGTGAGCTGAGCCCCAGGCCAGCTGTTGCTGAACTGCTCCCACCCTTCCCAGGTAAAACACCTGAATATGTACAAGGGCTTGAAAGACTAGAGGAAGGACCGTGGAGCCACACCAGCGACAGCACGAAGGCCAACTTTGTGCCTGCAGGCCAGCCGGCGTGGTCCTCGCCCCGGGCGCTCTACCAGAAGCTTTCCATTGTACTGCCTGAGATACCCCACTTGTCCCGGCCCCCAATGCTTTTTTCCTTCCTCACCTCTGTCCGGATTGAAATTTCAGCGGAAGGTATGGGTGACACATCCTCTTCTTTACAGGTGGCAGCCTGGCAACTCCTGCAGAAAGGCAAGCAGAACCCCACTCACACCGGGCCACCAACAAATCTGTGGCCCCTCATTCCCTCCCACCAGCACAGCCCCGAGACTGCTGACAGGGCATAGAATATGGAGTCACGCACAGCTTCAGGGGCTATTGCTGCCTGGAGTGCAGTTTATATTGACCTCAACCAGGCGGACCTGGGGAGGGCCGGCCGGCAGGGCAAGGCTGCCCAGGTCAGCTAATCCACAACCCTCAGGGAATCACATTGTTGAAAATGGACCTCGCTAAGGCAGAATAGAAGCCAAGGAAAATAAGGACACAATGCCATTTGCAGCGCCGTAGATGAGTCTAGATGTAATCACGTGACTTGTAGTAAGTCAGAAAGTGAAAGACACATATCATATCGTATCACTTATAGGTGTTACCTAAAAATGGATACCAGGGCAGTTATTTCCACTGAGAAGTGCAATCATAGATTCATTAAACAAACTTATGGTTCACCAATGGAAAGGTGTGAGGATTGGTTTCATTATGATATTGGGGTTAACAGACATATACAAACACAGGTGACATATATAATCACCTAAGACCTACGGAATACAAAGAGAGGACTACTCAACATTCTGTCATAACGCACATGGGCAAAGGATCCCAGGAAGTACAGACGTCTGTATATGTGTAAAAGAACCACATCTTCCACACCTACAACAAGCCAAACATTGTAATCAAATTTGCTGCAATAAAAAATAAAAAATTAAATTAAAAACACGAACAAGAAGTAGTGAGACAAACTTGAGGGGCTTTCTCCTGGCACATTCCATTCTAAATTCCAATCTAGAACACGACTTCCATTGAGGCTCTGGTGCACTAATAACCAGATTTGAAAGAGAGAACTGCTGCCACATTGTGGCCGTTTCACACAACAGCAGCTTTAATCCCAGCGCTAAAGGTCAGTTGATATTCAAAATCATTGCAGGCCTGTAAATGACACCTGCCCTGAAAACAAATCCTGGGGTCATATATCGACCAAAAAATTCAAAGGACGTCCATATTTCAAAACGACCGTTTCAAAAGCCATATTTTACGCACATTAGTGTTCTGCTTCTTTGTCTTTCTTTCTTTTTTGGTTAAAAAAACGGGAATGGAAAAAGGCATCCCTCAGAAAGGGCGAAAATCGTTGCAAACGAATCAATGGACAAAGGTTTACTCTCCAATATATATAAACAACTCATGCGGATTAATATTAAAAAAAACAAACAACCCAATACAAAAATGGGCAGAAGATCTAAAGAGACGTTTCCTCAAAGAAGACACAGAGATGGCCAAGACGCACATGAAAAGCTGCTCAAGGGCACTAATTAATATAGAAATGCAAATCAAAACTACAATGAGGTATCACCTCACACCTGTTAGAATCGGCATCATCAGAAAATCTACAAACAACAAATTCTGGGGAGGGTGGGGACAAAAGGATCCCTCTTCCACTATTGGTGGGAATGTAAATTGATACAGTCACTATGGAGAACACTATGGAGTTTCCTTAAAAAAACTAGAAATAGAATTACCATCTGATCCAGCAATCCCACTTCTGAGCATATACCCAGAGAAAACCATAAATCAAAAAGGCACATTCACCACAATGTTCATTGCAGCACTATTTACAATAGCCAGGTAATGGAAGGAAACTAAATGCCCACAGACAGATGAATGGATAAAGATGTGGTACATGTATAAAATGGAATATTACTCAGCCATAAAAAGGAATGAAACTGGGTCATTTGTAGAGACATCGATGGATCTAGAGACTGTCATACAGAATGAAGTAAGTCAGAAAGAGGACAAATATTGTATATTAATGCATATATGTGGAACCTAAAAACTGGTACAGATGAATTGGTTTGCAGGGAAGAAATAGAGACAGAGGTAGAGAACAAACGTAAGGACACCAAGTGTGGGAAGCCATGGTGTGGTGGTGGTGGGATGAGTTGGGAGATTGGGATTGACCTGCATACTTGTATATGCATAAAATACATAACTGATAATAACCTGCTCTATAAAAAAGTAAATAAAATTAAATTTCAAAATTTTCAAAAATAAAATTTAAAAATAATACAGAAAAAAGTTCTTCCCTTCACACAGATGTATTTATACGAATGAATTATTTCCATGCTTATATCTATAAATACATAAAAGAGGAATAAAATACAACTTGAACCATAAAAGAAAAAAAAAACCTGTACCCACCAGTTATACAGAGGAAAACCCTATCAGGGCACTTGCTCCAGCGGTAAACAATTCTGAAATTGGTCAGAGGTGGGGAATCATCTCCCATAGAGCCAGCAACCCACACCCCAAGCAAGGAGCGTCCTCATTGCAAAGCTGGGGGATCGTGCCGAGGCATCTCTGAATAAAGGTGAGCTGAGCCCCAGCAAAGCTGCTGCTGAACTGTTCCCACCCTTTCCAGGTAAAACACCTGAATATGTACAAGGGCTTGAAAGACTAGAGGAAGGGCCGTGGAGCCACACCAGCAACAGCACGCAGGCCAACTTGGTGCCTGCAGGACAGCCAGGGTGGTCCTGCACCCGGGCGCTCTTCCGGAAGCTTTCCATTGTCCTGCCTGAGATACCCCACTTGTCCCGGCCCCCACTGCTTTTTTCCTTCCTCACCTCTCTCCGGAGAGAAATTCCAGTGGAAGTTATGGGTGACACATCCTCTTCTTTACAGGTGGCAGCCAGGCAACTCCTGCAGAAAGGCCAGCAGAACCCCACTCACACCGGGCCACCAACAAAGCTGTGGCCCCTCATTCCCTCCCACCAGCACAGCCCCGAGACTGCTGACGGGGCAGAGAATATGGAGTCAGGCACAGCTTCAGGGGCTATTGCTGCCTGGAGCTCTGTTTATATTGACCTCAACCAGGCACACCTGGGGCGGGCCGGGCGGCAGGGTAAGGCTGCCCAGGTCAGCTAATCCACAACACTCAGGGAATCACATTGTTGAAAATGGACCTTGCTAAGGCAGAAGAGAAGCCAAGGAAAAAAAGAACACAATGCCATTTGCACCACCATAGATGAGACTAGAGGTAATCACTTGACTTGTAGTAAGTCAGAAAGTGAAAGACACATATCATATCATATCACTTATAGGTGTTACCTAAAAATGGATACCAGGGCAGATATTTCCAACGAGAAGTGCAATCAGAGATTCATTAAACAAACTTATGGTTCACCAATGGAAAGGTGTGAGGATGGGTTTCATTACGATATCCCGGTTAACAGACTTATACAAACACAGGTGACATATATAATCACCAAAGACCTACGGAATACCAAAAGACTACTCATCATTCTGTCATAACGTACATGGGAAAAGGATCCCAGGAAAAAGAGACATGTGTATATGTGTAAAAGAACGACATCTTCCACACCTCCAACAAGCCAAACATTGTAATCAAACTTGCTATAATAAAAAATAAAAATGAAATTAAAAACACGAACAAGAAGTAGGGAGACAAACTTGAGGGGCTTTCTCCTGGCACATTCCATTCTAAATTCCAATCTAGAACACGACTTCCATTGAGGCTCTGTTGCCCTTGTAACCAGAATTGGTAAGGGAGAACTGCTGCCACCTTGTGGCCGTTTCACACAACAGCAGCTTTAATCACAGCGCTAATGGTCAGTTGATTTTCAAAATCATTGCAGGCCTGTAAAAGACACCTGTCCTGAAAACAAATCCTGGGGTCACATATCGACCAAAAAATTCAAAGGATGTCTATATTTCAAAACGACCGTTTCAAAAGGCATATTTTATGCACATTAGTTTTCTGCTTCTTTTTCTTTCTTTCTTTTTTGGTTAAAAAAACGGGAATGGAAAAAAGCATCCCTCAGAAGGGACGAAAATAGTTGCAAACGAATCAATGGACAAAGTTTTAATCTCCAATATATATAAACAGCTCATGCAGCTTAATATTAAAAAAACAAACAACCCAATACAAAAATGGGCAGAAGATCTAAAGATACGTTTCTTCAAAGAAGACACAGAGATGGCCAAGACGCACATGAAAAGCTGCTCAAGAGCACTAATTATTAGAGAAATGCAAATCAAAACTACAATGAGGTATCACCTCACACCTGTTAGAATCGGCATCATCAGAAAATCTACAAACAACAAATTCTGGGGAGGGTGTGGACAAAAGGAGCCCTCTTCCACTATTGGTGGGAATGTAAATTGATACAGTCACTATGGAGAACAATATGGAGTTTCCTTAAAAAAAAACTAGAAATAGAATTACCATCTGATCAAGCAATCCCACTTCTGGCCATATACCCAAAGAAAACCATAAATCAAAAAGGCACATTCACCACAATGTTCATTGCAGCACTATTTACAATAGCCAGGTAATGGAAGCAACCTAAATGCCCACAGACAGATGAATGGATAAAATTGGGGTACATATATAAAATGGAATATTACTCGGCCATAAAATGGAATGAAACTGGGTCATTTGTAGAGACATCGATGGATCTAGAGACTGTCATACAGAATGAAGTAAGTCAGAAATAGGAAAACAAATATTGTATATTAATGCATATATGTGGAACCTAAAAAATGGTACAGATGAACTGGTTTGCAGGGAAGAAATAGAGACACACAGGTAGAGAACAAACGTATGGACACCAAGTGTGGGAAGCCATGGGGTGGTGGTGGTGGGACGAGTTGGGAGATTGAGATTGACCTGTATACATGTATATACATAAAATACATAACTAATAATAACCTGCTGTAATATAAAAGTAAATAAAATTAAATTTAAAATTTTAAAAAATAATATTTAAATATAAAACAGAAAAAAGTTCTTCCCTTCACACAGATGTATTTATAGGAATGAATTATTCCATGCTTATATCTATAAATATATAAAAGAGGAATAAAATCTAACTTGAACCATAAAAGAAAAAAAACCTGAACCCACCAGTTATACAGAGGAAAACCCTATCAGGGCACTTGCTCCAGCAGCAAACAATTCTGAAATTGGTCAGAGGTGGGGAATCATCTCCCATACAGCCAGCAACCCACCCCCACGCAAGGAGCGTCCTCATTGCAAAGCTGGGGGACCGAGCCGAGGCATCTCTGAATAAAGGTGAGCTGAGGCCCAGGCCAGCTGCTGCTGAACTCTTCCCACCCTTCCCAGGTAAAACACCTGAATATGTACAAGGGCGTGAAAGACTAGAGGAAGGGCCGTGGAGCCACACCAGCGAAAGCACGCAGGCCAACATGATGCCTGCAGACCAGCCAGGGTGGTCCTGGCCCCGGGTGCTCTTCAGGAAGCTTTCCATTGTTCTGCCTGAGATACCCCACCTGTCCCGGCCCCCACTGCTTTTTTCCTTCCTCACCTCTGTCCGGAGAGAAATTCCAGCGGAAGGTATGGGTGACACATCCTCTTCTTTACAGGTGGCAGCCTGGCAACACCTGCAGAAAGGCCAGCAGAACTCCACTCACACCGGGCCACCAACAAAGCTGTGGCCCCTCACTCCCTCCCACCAGCACAGCCCCGAGACTGCTCACGGGGCAGAGAATATGGAGGCAGGCACAACTTCAGGGGCTATTGCTGCCTGGAGCATTGTTTATATTGACCTCAACCAGGCACACCTGGGGAGGGCCGGCCGGCAGGATAAGGCTGCCCAAGTCAGCTAATCCACAACCCTCAGGGAATCACAGTGTTGAATATGGACCTCGGTAAAGCAGAATAGAAGCCAAAGAAAAAAAGGACACAATGCCATTTGCAGCAACGTAGATGAGTCTAGAGGTTATCACGTGACTTGTAGTAAGTCAGAAAGTGAAAGACACATATCGTATCATAACACTTATAGGTGTTACCTAAAAATGGATACCAGGGCAGATATTTCCACGGAGAAGGGCAATCACAGATTCATTAAACAAACTTATGGTTCACCAATGGAAAGGTGTGAGGATTGGTTTCATTACGATATCGGGGTTAACAGACATATACAAACACAGGTGACATATATAATCACCTAAGACCTACGGAATACAAAGAGAAGACAACTCAACATTCTGTCATAACGTACATGGGAAAAGGATCCCAGGAAGAACAGACATCTGTATATGTGTCAAAGAACCACATCTTCCACACCTCCAACAAGCCAAACATTGTAATCAAACTTGCTGTAATAAAAAATAAAAAATTAAATTAAAAACACGAACAAGAAGTAGTGAGACAAACATGAGGGGCTTTCTCCTGGCACATTCCATTCTAAATTCCAATCTAGAATACGACTTCCATTGAGGCTCCGTTGCCCTAGTAACCAGATTTGGTAAGGGAGCACTGCTGCCACCTTGTGGCCGTTTCACACAACAGCAGCTTTAATCCCAGCCCTAATGGTCAGTTGATAGTCAAAATCATTGCAGGCCTGTAAATGACACCTGCCCTGAAAACAAATCCTGGGGTCACATATCGACCAAAAAATTCAAAGGACGTCCATATTTCAAACGACCATTTCAAAAGGCATATTTTATGCACATTAGTTTTCTGCTTGTTTTTCTTTCTTTCTTTTTTGGTTAAAAAAACGGGAATGGAAAAAGGCATCCCTCAGAAGGGGCGAAAATAGTTGCAAACGAATCAATGGACAAAGGTTTAATCTCCAATATATATAAACAGCTCATGCAGCTTAATATTAAAAAAACAAACAACCCAATACAAAAATGGGCAGAAGATCTAAAGAGACGTTTCTTCAAAGAAGACACAGAGATGGCCAAGACGCACATGAAAAGCTGCTCAACAGCACTAATTATTAGAGAAATGCAAATCAAAACTACAATGAGGTATCACCTCACACCTGTTAGAATCAGCATCATCAGAAAATCTACAAACAACAAATTCTGGGGATGGTGTGGACAAAAGGAGCCTTCTTCCTCTATTGGTGGGAATGTAAATTGATACAGTCACTATGGAGAACAGTATGGAGTTTCCTTAAAAAAAAACTCGAAATAGAATTACCATCTGATCAAGCAATCCCACTTCTGGGCATATACCCAAAGAAAACCATAAATCAAAAAGGCACATTCACCACAATGTTCATTGCAGCACTATTTACAATAGCCAGGTAATGGAAGCAACCTAAATGCCCACAGACAGATGAATGGATAAAATTGGGGTACATATATAAAATGGAATATTACTCGGCCATAAAATGGAATGAAACTGGGTCATTTGTAGAGACATCGATGGATCTAGAGACTGTCATACAGAATGAAGTAAGTCAGAAATAGGAAAACAAATATTGTATATTAATGCATATATGTGGAACCTAAAAAATGGTACAGATGAACTGGTTTGCAGGGAAGAAATAGAGACACACAGGTAGAGAACAAACGTATGGACACCAAGTGTGGGAAGCCATGGGGTGGTGGTGGTGGGACGAGTTGGGAGATTGAGATTGACCTGTATACATGTATATACATAAAATACATAACTAATAATAACCTGCTGTAATATAAAAGTAAATAAAATTAAATTTAAAATTTTAAAAAATAATATTTAAATATAAAACAGAAAAAAGTTCTTCCCTTCACACAGGTGTATTTATAGGAATGAATTATTCCATGCTTATATCTATAAATATATAAAAGAGGAATAAAATCTAACTTGAACCATAAAAGAAAAAAAACCTGAACCCACCAGTTATACAGAGGAAAACCCTATCAGGGCACTTGCTCCAGCAGCAAACAATTCTGAAATTGGTCAGAGGTGGGGAATCATCTCCCATACAGCCAGCAACCCACCCCCACGCAAGGAGCGTCCTCATTGCAAAGCTGGGGGACCGAGCCGAGGCATCTCTGAATAAAGGTGAGCTGAGGCCCAGGCCAGCTGCTGCTGAACTCTTCCCACCCTTCCCAGGTAAAACACCTGAATATGTACAAGGGCGTGAAAGACTAGAGGAAGGGCCGTGGAGCCACACCAGCGAAAGCACGCAGGCCAACATGATGCCTGCAGACCAGCCAGGGTGGTCCTGGCCCCGGGTGCTCTTCAGGAAGCTTTCCATTGTTCTGCCTGAGATACCCCACCTGTCCCGGCCCCCACTGCTTTTTTCCTTCCTCACCTCTGTCCGGAGAGAAATTCCAGCGGAAGGTATGGGTGACACATCCTCTTCTTTACAGGTGGCAGCCTGGCAACACCTGCAGAAAGGCCAGCAGAACTCCACTCACACCGGGCCACCAACAAAGCTGTGGCCCCTCACTCCCTCCCACCAGCACAGCCCCGAGACTGCTCACGGGGCAGAGAATATGGAGGCAGGCACAACTTCAGGGGCTATTGCTGCCTGGAGCATTGTTTATATTGACCTCAACCAGGCACACCTGGGGAGGGCCGGCCGGCAGGATAAGGCTGCCCAGGTCAGCTAATCCACAACCCTCAGGGAATCACAGTGTTGAATATGGACCTCGGTAAAGCAGAATAGAAGCCAAAGAAAAAAAGGACACAATGCCATTTGCAGCAACGTAGATGAGTCTAGAGGTTATCACGTGACTTGTAGTAAGTCAGAAAGTGAAAGACACATATCGTATCATAACACTTATAGGTGTTACCTAAAAATGGATACCAGGGCAGATATTTCCACGGAGAAGGGCAATCACAGATTCATTAAACAAACTTATGGTTCACCAATGGAAAGGTGTGAGGATTGGTTTCATTACGATATCGGGGTTAACAGACATATACAAACACAGGTGACATATATAATCACCTAAGACCTACGGAATACAAAGAGAAGACAACTCAACATTCTGTCATAACGTACATGGGAAAAGGATCCCAGGAAGAACAGACATCTGTATATGTGTCAAAGAACCACATCTTCCACACCTCCAACAAGCCAAACATTGTAATCAAACTTGCTGTAATAAAAAATAAAAAATTAAATTAAAAACACGAACAAGAAGTAGTGAGACAAACATGAGGGGCTTTCTCCTGGCACATTCCATTCTAAATTCCAATCTAGAATACGACTTCCATTGAGGCTCCGTTGCCCTAGTAACCAGATTTGGTAAGGGAGCACTGCTGCCACCTTGTGGCCGTTTCACACAACAGCAGCTTTAATCCCAGCCCTAATGGTCAGTTGATAGTCAAAATCATTGCAGGCCTGTAAATGACACCTGCCCTGAAAACAAATCCTGGGGTCACATATCGACCAAAAAATTCAAAGGACGTCCATATTTCAAACGACCATTTCAAAAGGCATATTTTATGCACATTAGTTTTCTGCTTGTTTTTCTTTCTTTCTTTTTTGGTTAAAAAAACGGGAATGGAAAAAGGCATCCCTCAGAAGGGGCGAAAATAGTTGCAAACGAATCAATGGACAAAGGTTTAATCTCCAATATATATAAACAGCTCATGCAGCTTAATATTAAAAAAACAAACAACCCAATACAAAAATGGGCAGAAGATCTAAAGAGACGTTTCTTCAAAGAAGACACAGAGATGGCCAAGACGCACATGAAAAGCTGCTCAACAGCACTAATTATTAGAGAAATGCAAATCAAAACTACAATGAGGTATCACCTCACACCTGTTAGAATCGGCATCATCAGAAAATCTACAAACAACAAATTCTGGGGATGGTGTGGACAAAAGGAGCCTTCTTCCTCTATTGGTGGGAATGTAAATTGATACAGTCACTATGGAGAACAGTATGGAGTTTCCTTAAAAAAAAACTCGAAATAGAATTACCATCTGATCAAGCAATCCCACTTCTGGGCATATACCCAAAGAAAACCATAAATCAAAAAGGCAAATTCACCACAATATTCATTGCAGCACTCCTTACAATAGCCAGGTAATGGAAGCAACCTAAATGCACACAGACAGATGAATGGATAAAATTGGGGTACATATATAAAATGGAATATTACTCGGCCATAAAAAGGAATGAAACTGGGTCATTTGTAGAGACATCGATGGATCTAGAGACTGTCATACAGAATGAAGTAAGTCAGAAAGAGGAAAACAAATATTGTATATTAATGCATATATGTGGAACCTAAAAAATGGTACAGATGAACTGGTTTGCAGGGAAGAAATAGAGACACACAGGTAGAGAACAAACGTATGGACACCAAGTGTGGGAAGCCATGGGGTGGTGCTGGTGGGACGAGTTAGGAGATTGAGATTGACCTGTATACATGTATATGCATAAAATACATAACTAATAATAACCTGCTGTAATATAAAAGTAAATAAAATTAAATTTCAAAATTTTAAAAAATAAAATTTAAATATAAAACAGAAAAAAGTTCTTCCCTTCACACAGATGTATTTATAGGAATGAATTATTTCCATGCTTATATCTATAAATATATAAAAGAGGAATAAAATCTAACTTGAACCATAAAAGAAAAAAAACCTGAACCCACCGGTTATACAGAGGAAAACCCTATCAGGGCACTTGCTCCAGCGGCAAACAATTCTGAAATTGGTCAGAGGTGGGGAATCATCTCCCATACAGCCAGCAACCCACCCGCCACGCAAGGAGCGTCCTCATTGCAAAGCTGGGGGACCGAGCCGAGGCATTTCTGAATAAAGGTGAGCTGAGGCCCAGGCCCGCTGCTGCTGAACTCTTCCCACCCTTCCCAGGTAAAACACCTGAATATGTACAAGGGCGTGAAAGACTAGAGCAAGGGCCGTGGAGCCACACCAGCGACAGCACGCAGGCCAACATGATGCCTGCAGCCCAGCCAGGGTGGTCCTGGCCCCGGGCGCTCTTCTGGAAGCTTTCCATTGTCCTGCCTGAGATACCCCACCTGTCCCGGCCCCCACTGCTTTTTTCCTTCCTCACCTCTGTCCGGAGAGAAATTCCAGCGGAAGGTATAGGTGACACATCCTCTTCTTTACAGGTGGCAGCCTGGCAACTCCTGCAGAAAGGCCAGCAGAACTCCACTCACACCGGGCCACCAACAAAGCTGTGGCCCATCACTCCCTCCCACCAGCACAGCCCCGAGACTGCTCACGGGGCAGAGAATATGGAGGCAGGCACAGCTTCAGGGGCTATTGCTGTTTGGAGAGCTGTTTATATTGACCTCCAGCAGGCAGACCTGGGGAGGGCCGGCCGGCAGGGTAAGGCTGCCCATGTCAGCTAATCCACAACCCTCAGGGAATCACATTGTTGAAAATGGACCTCACTAAGGCAGAATAGAAGCCAAGGAAAATAAGGACACAATGCCATTTGCAGCACCGTAGATGAGTCTAGAGGTAATCACGTGACTTGTAGTAAGTCAGAAAGTGAAAGACACATATCATATCATATCACTTATAGGTGTTACCTAAAATAGATAGCAGGGCAGTTGTTTCCACTGAGAAGGGCAATCACAGGTTCATTAAACAAACTTATGGTTCACCAATGGAAAGGTGTGAGGATTGGTTTAATTATAATATCGGGGTTAACAGACATATACAAACAGAGGTGACATATATAATCACCAAAGACCTATGGAATACCAAGAGAAGACTACTCAACATTCTGTCATAACGTACATGGTAAAGGATCCCAGGAAGAACAGACATCTGTATATGTGTAAAAGAACCACATCTTCCACACCTCCAACAAGCCAAACATTGTAATCAAACTTGCTATAATAAAAAATAAAAGAAATAAATTAAAAATACGAAAAAGAAGTAGGGAGACAAACTTGAGGGGCTTTCTCCTGGCACATTCCATTCTAAATTCCAAAATAGAACACGAGGTCCTTTGAGGCTCTCTTTCCCTGGTAACCAGATGTGTTAAGGGAGAACTGCTGCCACCTTGTGGCCGTTTCACACAACAGCAGCTTTAATCCCAGCGCTACTGGTCAGTTGATATTCAAAATCTTTGAAGGCCTGTAAATGACACCTGCCCAAAAACAAATCCTGGGGTCACATATCGACCAAAAAATTTAAAGGACGTCCATATTTCAAAACGACCGTTTCAAAAGATATATTTTATGCACATTAGTGTTCTGCTTCTTTTTCTTTCTTTCTTTTTTGGTTAAAAAAACGGGAATGGAAAAAGGCATCCCTCAGAATGGGCGAAAATAGTTGCAAACGAATCAATGGACAAAGGTTTAATCTCCAATATATATAAACAGCTCATGCAGCTTAATATTAAAAAAAACAAACAACCCAATACAAAAATGGGCAGAATATCTAAAGAGACGTTTCTTCAAAGAAGACACAGAGATGGCTAAGACGCACATGAAAAGCTGCTCAACAGCACTTATTATTAGAGATATGCAATCAAAACAATAATGAGGTATCACCTCACACCTGTTAGAATCGGCATCATCAGAAAATCTACAAACCACAAATTCTGGGGAGGGTGCGGACAAAAGGAGCCGTCTTCCTCTATGGTGGGAATGTAAATTGATACAGTCACTAGGGAGAAGAGTATGGAGTTTCCTTAAAAAAACTAGAAATAGAAACCTTGACTTTCCCTAACCCTAACCATAGCCCGGAACGGAAACCTACCACCAACCCTACACCTTATCTATGCCGTACACTAATCTTAATCCGTACGCTGGCACTAACCGGTGAGTCAACACGTACCCTGACCCTAACACGTTTCCGTACCCTCAGCTGTGCCCTAAACCTTGCCGTTGCCTATCCTTAACCTTAGCCCGGAATAGAAACTTACCATCAGCCCTACACCTTACCCTAAGCCGTACCCTAATCCTAATTCATACATCAACACGTACCCTTACCCTAACACGTTTCCGTACCCTCACCTCTGCCATAAACCTTGCCGTTCCCTAACCCTAACCCTAGCCCAGAACGGAAACCTACCACCAACCCTACACCTTACCTTACACCGTACCCTAATCCTAATTCGTATGCTGACACTAACTTGTGCATCAACACGTACCCTGACCCTAACACGTTTCGTACCCTCACCTGTGCCCTAAACTTTGCCGGTCCCTAAACATAACCCTAGACTGGAACGGAAACGTACCACCAACCCTACACCTTACTCTATGCGGTACCCTAATCCTCCTACGTACGCTGACACTAACCCGTGAGTCAACACGTATCCTGAACCTAACACATTTCCGTACCATCACCTGTGCCCAAAACCTTGCAATTCGCTAACCCTAACCCTACAACGGAATGGAAACCTACCGCCATCCGTACACCTTACCCTACGCCGTACCCTAATCCTAATGCGTACGATGAAACTATTCCATGCATCAACATGTACCATGACCCTAACACGTTTCTGTACCCTCACCTGTGCCCTAAACCTTGCCGTACCCTAACACTAACCCTAGCCCAGAATGGTAAACTACCACAAACCGTACAGCATACCCTACACGGTACCCTAATCCTAATCCGTACACTGACACTGACCCGTGCGTCAACACGTACACTAACCCTAACACATTTCCGTACCCTCACCTGTGCCCTAAACCGTGCCGTTGCCTAACCCTAACCCTAGCCCAAAACGGAAACCTACCACCAACCCTACACGTTACCCTACGCCATACCCTAATCATAATCCGAGCGTCAACACGTACCATGACCCTAACACATTTCCGTACCCTCACCTATGCCCTAAACCTTGCCGTTCCATAACACTAACCCTAGCCTTGAACGGAAACCTACCACCAACCCTAGACTTTAACCTACGAAGGACCATAAACCTACTCCGTACGCTGACACTAACCCATGCGTCAAAACTTACCCTGACCCTAACACGTTTCCGTACCTTCACCTGTGACCTAAACCTTGCCATTCCCTAACCCTAACCCTAGCCCACAACGGAAATCTACCACCAAACCTACACCTTACCCTAAGCCGTACCCTAATGCTAATCCATATGTCAACACATACCCTGACACTAACACGTTTCCATACCCTCATCTGGGCCCAAAACCTTGCCGTTCCCTAACACTAACCCTAGCCTGGAACGGAAACCTACCACCAACCATACACTTTACCCTATGCCGCACCATAATCCTCATCTGTACGTTCACACTAACCCGTGCGTCAACACGTACCCTGAGCCTAACACGTTTCAATACCCTCACGTGTGCCCTAAACCTTGTCATTCCCTAACCCTAACACAAGCCCGGAACGGAAACCTACCACCAACACAACACCTTACCCTAAGCCATACCGTAATCCTAATCTGTACGTCAACATGTACCCTGACCCTAAAACGTTTCCGTACCCTCACCTGTGCCCTAAACATTGCCATTCCCTAACCCTAACCCTAGCATGGAACGGAAATCTACCACCAACCCTACACATTACCCTACGCCGTACCCTAATCCTAATCCATACGCTGACACTAACCCGTGTTTCAACACGTACCTTGACTGTAACAAGTTTCTGTAAGCTCACCTGTGCCCAAACTTTGCCAATCCCTATCCCTAACCCTAGCCCGGAAAGGAAACGCACCACCAGCCCAACACATTACCCTACACCGAAGCCTACTCCTAGCCCGTACGCTGGCACTGACCCGTGTGTCAGCACGTAGCCTGACCCTCCGACGTTTCCATACCCTCACCTGTGCCCTAAGCCTTGCCATTCCCTAACCCTAACCCTAGCCCGGAACGGAAACCCACCACCAGCCCTACACCTTACCCCATGCCGTACCCTACTCCTGGCCCGTACGCTGGCACTGACACGTGCGTCAGCACGGAGCCTGACCCTCCCACGTTTCCGTACCCTCACCTTTGCCGTAAACCTTGCCATTCCCTAACCCTAACCCTAGCCTGGAAAGGAAACCAACCACCAGCCCTACACCTTAACCTAAGCCATTGCCTACTCCTGGCCTGTATGCTGGCACTGACCCGTGCGTCACCACGTAGCCTGACCGTCCCCCGTTTCTGTACCCTCACCTGTGCCCTAAGCCTTGCCGTTCCCTAACCCTAACCCTAGCCCGGAACGGAAACCCACCACCAGCCCTACATCTTACCCTACGCAGTACCATACTCCTGGAGCGTACGCTGGAACTGAACCCTGCGTCAGATGCACCCTGACCCTCCCACGTTTCCGTACCCTCACCTGTGCCCTAAGCCTCACCGTTCCCTAACCCTAACCCTAGCCCGGAACGGAGACCCAGAATCATCCCTACCCCTTACCCTTGTCGAAGCCTACTCCTGCCCGGAAGCTGACACTGACACGTGCGTGAGCACGTACCCAGACCCTCCCACTTTTCCATACCGTCACCTGTTCCCTAAGCCTTGCGTTCGCTAACCCTTACCCTGGCCCGGAACGGAAACCCACCACCGGGCCTACACCTTACACTACGCCGAAGACTACACCTGGGCGTACGCTGTCATTGACCCGTGCGTCAGCACGAAGTGTGACCCCCCCACGTTTCTGTAACCTCACCTGTGCCCTAAGTCTTGTGGTTCCCTTCCCCTAACAGTTGCCCGGAAAGGAAACCCACCACCACCCCTACACCATACCCAACGTCATACCCAACTCCTGCCCCGTACGGTGGCACTGACCCGTGTGTCAGTACGTAGCCTGCCTTTCCCACGTTACCTTACCCTGACCTGTGCCCTAAGCCTCGCAATTCCCTAACACTAACCCTAGCCCGGAACAGAAACCCACCACCAGCCCTACACTTTACCCTACGCCGTACCCTATTCCTGGACCGTACGCTGGCACTGACACGTGATTCAGCATGTAGCCTGACCCACCCACGTTTCCGTACCCTCACCTGTGCCCTAAGCATTGCCTTTCCCTAACCCTAACCCTAGCCGGGAACGGAAACCCACCACCAGCCCTACACCTTACCGTACGCCGTACCCTACTCTTGGCCTATACGCTGGCACTGACCCGTGCGTCAGCACGTAGCCTGACCCACCCACGTTTCCGTACCCTCACCTGTGCCCTAAGCCTTGCCGTTCCGTAACCCTAACCCTAGCCCGGAACGGAAAAACCACAGCCAGCCCGACACCTTACCCTATGCCGTAAACGACTCCTGGCCCGTATGCTGGCACTGACCCGTGCGTCAGCACGTAGCCTGAACCTCCCACTTTTCCGAACCCTCACCTGTGCCCTAAGACTTGCCGTTCCGTAACCCTAACCCTAGCCCGGAACGGAAACCCACCACCAGCCCTAAACCTTACCCTACGCCGTACCATACTCCTGGCCCGTACGCTGGCACTGACCCGTGCGTCAGCATGTAGCCTGACCCTCCCACTTTTCCTTACCCTCAACTGTTCCCTAAGCCTTACCGATCCCTAACTCTAACCCTAGCCCGGAACGGAAACCCACCACCAGCCCTACACCCTACCCTACGTCGTAGCCTACTGATGGCCCGTAAGCTGACACTCTCCCATGTGTCAGCCCGTAGCCTGCCTCTCCCACGTTTCCGTACCCTCACCTGTGCCCTAAGCCTTGCCGTTCCCTAACCCTAACCCTAGCCCAGACCGGAAACACACCACCAGCCCTACAGCTTACCCTACGCCGTACCCTACTCCTTGCCCGTACGCTGGCACTGACCCATGCGTCAGCACGTAGCCTACCTCTCCCAACTTTCTGTACCCTCACCTGTGCCCTTAGCCTTGCCGTTCCCTAACCCTATACCAAAACGGAAACCCACCACCAGCCCTACACCTTACCCTACGCATTAACTTACTCCTGGCCCGTACGCTGGAACTGACCCGTGTGTCAGCATGGAGCCTGACCCTCCCACGTTTCCGTACCCTCAACTGTGCCTTTAGCCTTCCCGATCCCTAACCCTAACCCTAGCCCAGAACGGAGACCCACCACCAGCCCTACACCTTACCGTACGTCGAAGCCTACTCCTGCCCGGAAGCTGACACTGACACGTGCGTGAGCACGTACCCTGACCCTCCCACTTTTCCGTACCCTCACCTGTGCCCTAAGCCTTGCCATTCGCTAACCCTTACCCTGGCCTGAAACGGAAACCCACGACCGGGCCTACACCTTACCCTACGCCGAAGCCTACACCTGGGTGTACGCTGTCATTGACCCGTGCATCAGCACGTAGTCTGACCCTCCCACGTTTACGTAACCTCACCTGTGCCCTAAGTCTTGCGGTTCCCTACCCCTAACCCTTGCCTGGAACGGAAACCCACCACGAACCCTACACCATACCCTATGCCGTACCCAACTCCTGGCCCATACGCTGGCACTGACACGTTTTTCAGCACGTAGCCTTACCCTCCCACGTGTCCGTACCCTCACGTGTGCCCTAAGCCTTAACGTTCCCTAACCCTAACCCTAGATCGGAATGGACACCCACCGCCGCCCTTACACCATACCCTACGCCGTACCCTACTCCTGGTCCACACCCTGGCACTGACCCGTTCTTCAGCACGTAGCCTGACCCTCCCACGTTTCCGTACCCTCTCCTGTGCCCTAAGTCTTGCCGCTCCCTAACCCTAACCCTAGCCAGGAATGGATCCCCACCACCAGCCTCACACTTTACCCTAAGCCGTACCCTACTCCTGGTTCAAACCCTGGCACTGACCAGTGCTTCAGCATGTAGCCTGACCCGCCCACGTTTCCGTACCCTCACCTGTGCCCTAAGCCTTGCCTTTACCTGTCCCTAACCCTAGCCCGGAACAGAAACCCACCAGAAACCCTAAACCTTAATGTATGCCGTAGCCTACTCCTGACCCGTACGCTGGCAGTGACCATTGCGTCAGCACATAGCCTGCCTCTGCCACGTTTCCATACCCTCACCTGTGCACTAAGCCTTGCCGTTCCCTAACCCTAACCTGGAACGGAAAACCAACACCAGCCCTACACCTTACCCTACACCGTACCATACTCCTGGACCGTACGCTGTCACTGACACGTGCGTCAGCACGTAGACTGACCCTCCCACGTTTCCGTACCCTCACCTGTGCCCTAAGCCTTGCCGTTCCCTAACCCTAACCCTAGCCCGTAACGGAAACCCACCACCAGCCCTACACCTTACCCTACGCCGTACCCTAATCCTGCCCCGTACGCTGGCACTGGCCCGTGCGTCAGCACGTAGCCTGCCACTCCTACGTTTCTGTACCCTCACCTGTGTCCTAAGCCATGCCATTCCCTAACCCTAACCCTAGCCCGGAACATAAACCCACCACCAGCCCTAGACCTTACACTACGCCGTACCCTACTCCTGGCCCCTACACTGGCACTGACCTGTGCGTCAGCTCGTAGCCTGCCTCTCCCACATTTCCGTACCCTCACCTGTGTCCTAAGCCTTGCCATTCCCTAACCCTAACCCAAGCCTGGAACGGAAACCCACCACCAGCCCTAAACCTTACGTTACGACGTACCCTACTCCTGGCCCGTACGCTGGCACAGACCCGTGCGTCAACACGTAGCCTGGCACTCCCACGTTTCTGTACGTTCACCTGTGCCCTAAGCCTTGCTGTTCCCTCACCCTAACCCTAGCCCGGAACGGAAACCCACCACCAGCCCTAAACCTTACCCTACGCCATACCCTACTCCTGGCCCGTACGCTGGCACTAACCCGTGCGTCAGCACGTAGCCTGACCCTCCCACGATTCCATACGTTCACCTGTGCCCTAAGCCTTGCTGTTCCCTCACCCTAACCCTAGCCCGGAACGGAAACCCACCACCAGCCCTAAACCTTACCCTACGCCATACCCTATTCCTGGCCCGTACGCTGGCACTGACGCATGCGTCAGCACCTAGCCTGACCTTCCCACGTTTCCGTACCCTCACCTGTGCCCTAAGCATTGTCATTCCCTAACCCTAACACTAGCACGGAACGGAAAACCACCACCAGCCGTACACATTAGCCTACGCCGTAGCCTAATCCTGGCCCGTACATTGGCACTGACCCATGCGTAAGAACGTAGCCTGACCATCCCACGTTTCCGTACCCTCAGCTGTGCCCTAAGCCTTGCCATTCCCTAACCGTAAACCAAGCCCGGAACGGAAACCCTCCACCAGACTTACACCTTACCCTACGCAGTACCCTACTCCTGGCCCTTACGGTGGCACTGACACGTGCGTGAGCACGTAGCCTGACCCACCCACGACCCTCCCAATACAGAAATGGGCAGAAGATCTCAAGAGACGTTTCTTCAAAGAAGACAAAAATATGACCAAGACGCACATGAAAAGCTGCTCAACATCACTAATTATTAGAGAAATGCAAATCAAAACTACAATGAGGGGGCTTCCCTGGTGGCGCAGTGGTTGAGAGTCCGCCTGCCGATGCAGGGGACACGGGTTCGTGCCCCGGTCCGGGAAGATCCCACATGTCGTGGAGCAGCTGGGCCCGTGAGCCATGGCCACTGAGCCTGCGCGTCCGGAGCCTGTGCTCCGCAACGGGAGAGGCCACAACAGTGAGCGGCCCGCGTACCAAAAAAAAAAAAAAAAAAACAAACTACAATGAGGTATCACCTCACACATGTTAGAATCGGCATCATCAGAAAACCTACAAACAACAAATTCTGGGGAGGGTGTGGACAAAAGGAGCCCTATTCCACTATTGGTGGGAATGTAAATTGATACAGTCACTATGGAGAACAGTGTGGAGTTTCCTTAAAAAAACTAGAAATAGAATTACCATCTGATCCAGCAATCGCACTTCTGGGCATATACCCAGAGAAAACCATAAATCAAAAAGGCACATTCACCACAATGTTCATTGCAGCACTATTTACAATAGCCAGGTAAGGGAGCAAACTAAATACCCACAAACAGATGAATGGGTAAAGATGTAGTACATATATAAAATGGAATATTACTCGGCCATAAAAAGGAATGAAACTGGGTCATTTGTAGAGACATCGATGGATCTAGAGACTGTCATACAGAATGAAGTAAGTCAGAAAGAGGAAAACAAATATTGTATATTAATGCATATATGTGGAACCTAAAAAGTGGTACAGATGAACTGGTTTGCAGGGAAGAAATAGAGACACAGGTAGAGAACAAACTTATGGACACCAAGTGTGGGAAGCCATGGGGTGGTAGAGGTGGGATGAGTTGGGAGATTGGGATTGGCCTGCATACATGCATATGCATAAAATACATAACTAATAATAAGCTGCTGTAAAAAAAAATAAAACTAAATTTCAAAATTATAAAAAATAAAATTCAAAAATAAAAGAAAAAAGTTCTTCCCTTCACACAGATGTATTTATAGGAATGTATTATTTCCATGCTTATATCTATAAATACATAAAAGAGGTATAAAATCTAACTTGAACCATAAACGAAAAAAAACCTGAACCCACCAGTTATACAGAGGAAAGCCCTATCAGGGAACTTGCTCCAGCGGTATACAATTCTGAAATTGGTCAGAGGTGGGGAATCATCTCCCATACAGCCAGCAACCCACCCCGCATGCAAGGAGCGTCCTCATTGCAAAGCTGGGGGACCGTGCCGAGGCATCTCTGAATAAAGGTGAGCTGAGCCCCAGGCCGGCTGCAGCTGAACTGTTCCCACCCTTCCCAGGTAAAACACCTGAATATGTACAAGGGCATGAAATCCTAGAGGAAGGGCCGTGGAGAAACACCAGTGACAGCACACAGGCCAACTTGGTGCCTGCAGGCGAGGCAGGATGGTCCTGACACCGGGCGCCCTTCTGGAAGCTTTCCATTTCCCTGCCTGAGATACCCCTCCTGTCCCGGACCCCACCCCTTTTTTTCCTTCCTTACCTCAGCCCAGAGAGAAATTCCAGTGGAACTTATGGGTGACACATCCTCTTCTTTACAGGTGGCAGCCTGGCAACTCCTGCAGAAAGGCCAGCAGAGCCCCACACACACCGGGCCACCCACAAAGCCGTGGCCCCTCACACGCTCCCACCAGCAGAGCCCCGAGACTGCTGACGGGGCAGAGAATATGGAGTCAGGAACAGCTTCAGGGGCTATTGCTGCCTGGAGCGCTGTTTATATTGACCTCAACCAGGCAGACCTGGGGAGGGCCGGCCGGCAGGGTAAGGCTGCCCAGGTCAGCTAATCCACAACCCTCAGGGAATCACATTGTTGAAAATGGACCTCGCTAAGGCGGAATAGAAGCCAAGGAAAATAAGGACACAATGCCATTTGCAGCACTGTAGATGAGTCTAGAGTTAATCACGTGACTTGTAGTAAGTCAGAAAGTGAAAGACACATATCATTTCATATCACTTATAGGTGTTACCTAAAATAGAAACCAGGGCAGTCATTTCCACTGAGAAGTGCAATCATAGATTCATTAAACAAACTTATGGTTCACCAATGGAAAGGTGTGAGGATTGGTTTCATTACGATATCGGGGTTAACAGACATATACAAACAGAGGTGACATATATAATCACCAAAGACCTACGGAATACCAAGAGAAGACTACTCAACATTCTGTCATAACGTACATGGGAAAAGGATCCCAGGAAGTACAGACATCTGTATATGTGTAAAAGAACCACATCTTCCACACCTACAACAAGCCAAACTTTGTAATCAAACTTGCTATAATAAAAAAAGAATTAAATTAAAAATACGAACAAGAAGTAGGGAGTCAAACTTGAGGGGCTTTCTCCTGGCACATTCCATTCTAAATTCCAATGTAGAACACGACATCCATTGAGGCTCTGTTGCCCTAGTAACCAGATGTGTTAAGGGAGAACTGCTGCCACCTAGTGGCCGTTTCACACAACAGCAGCTTTAATCCCAGTGCTAATGGTCAGTTGATATTCAAAATCATTGCAGGCCTGTAAATGACACCTGCCCTGAAAACAAATCCTGGGGCCACATATCGACCAAAAGATTTAAAGGACGTCCATATTTCAAAACGACCGTTTCAAAAGGCATATTTTATGCACATTAGTGTTCTGCTTCTTTTTCTTTCTTTCTTTTTTGGTTAAAAACACGGGAATGGAAAAAGGCATCCCTCAGAAGGGGCGAAAATAGTTGCAAACGAATCAATGGACAAAGGTTTAATCTCCAATATATATAAACAGCACATGCAGCTTAATATTAAAAAAACAAACAACCCAATACAAACATGGGCAGAATATCTAAAGAGACGTTTCTTCAAAGAAGACACAGAGATGGCTAAGACGCACATGAAAAGCTGCTCAAGAGCACTAATTATTAGAGAAATGCAAATCAAAACTACAATGAGGTATCACCTCACACCTGTTAGAATCGGCATCATCAGAAAATCTACAGACAACAAATTCTGGGGAGGGTGTGGACAAAAGGAGCCCTCTTCCACTATTGTTGGGAATGTAAATTGATACAGTCACTATGGAGAACAGTATGGAGTTTCCTTAAAAAACCTACAAATAGAAACCTTGACTTTCCCTCACCCTAACCATAGCCTGGAAAGGAAACCTACCACCAACCGTGCACCTTATCTATGCGGTACACTAATCCTAATTCGTACGCTGGCACTAACCGGTGAGTCAACATGTACCCTGACACTAACACGTTTCCGTACCCTCAGCTGTGCCCGAAACCTTGCCGTTGCCTATCCTTAACCTTAGCCCGGAACAGAAACCTACCATCAGCCCTACACCTTACCCTAAGCCGTACCCTAATCCTAATCCATACGTCAACACGTACCCTGACCCTAACACGTTTCCGTACCCTCACCTCTGCCATAAACCTTGCCGTTCCCTTACCTTAACCCTAGCCCGGAACGGAAAACTACCACCAACCCTACACCTTACCTTACGCCATACCCTAATCCTAATTCGTATGCTGACACTAACCTGTGCATCAACACGTACCCTGACCCTAACACGTTTCATACCCTCACCTGTGCCCTAAACTTTGCCAGTCCCTAAACATAACCCTAGACTGGAACGGAAACCTACCACCAACCCTACACCTTACTCTATGCGGTACCCTAATCCTCATGCGTACGCTCACACTAACCCGTGAGTCAACACGTACCCTGAACCTAACACATTTCCGTACCATCACCTGTGCCCTATACCTTGCAATTCGCTATCCCTAACCCTACTTCGGAATGTAAACCTACCGCCATCCGTACACCTTACTCTACGCCGTACCCTAATCCTAATGCGTACGATGACACTATTCCATGCATCAACATGCACCATGAACCTAACACGTTTCTGTACCCTCACCTGTGCCCTAAGCCTTGCCGTTCACTAACCCTAACACTAGCCCTGAACTGAAACCCACCACCAGCCCTACACCATACCCTATGCCGTACCCTACTCCTTGCCTGTATGCTGGCACTGACCCGTGCGTCAGCACGTAGCCTGCCTCTCCCAAGTTTCCGTACCCTCACCTGTGCCCTTAGCCTTGCCGTTCCCTAACCCTAACCCAAGCCCAGAACGGAAACCCACCACCAGCCCTACACCTTACCCTACGCCGTACCCTACTCCTGGCCCATACGCTGGCACTGAACCATGCGTCAGCAGGTAGCCTGACCCTCCCACGTTTCCGTACCCTCACCTGTGCCCTAAAACTTGACGTACCCTAACCCTAATCAAACCCCGGAATGGACACCCACCACCAGTCTTACACCTTACCCTACGCCGTACCCTACTCCTGGTCCACACCCTGGCACTGACCCGTGCTTCAGCATGTAGCCTGACCCTCCCACGTTTCCGTACCCTCACCTGTGCCCTAAGCCTTGCCGTTCCCTAACCCTAACCCTACACTTTACCCTACGCCATACCCTATTCCTGGGCCGTACGCTGGCACTGACACTTGCGTCAGCACATAGCCTGACCCTCCCACGTTTCTGTACCCTCACCTGTGCCCTAAGCCTTGCCATTTCCTAACCCTAACCCTAGCCGGGAACGGAAAACCACCACCAGCCCTACACCTTACCCTACGCCGTACCCTACTCCTGGGCCGTACACTGGAACTGACCCTTGTGTAAGCACGTAGCCTGCCACTCCCATGTTTCCATACTCTCACCTGTGCCCTAAGCCTTGCCGATCCCTAACCCTAACCCTACCCTGGAACAGAAACCCACCACCAGCCCTAAACCTTACCCTACGCCGTACCCTAATTCTGGCGCGTACGCTGGCACTGACCCGTGTGTCAGCACGTAGCGTGCCTCTCCCTCGTTTCCGTACCCTTACCTGTGCCCTAAGCCTTGCCGTTTCCTAACCCTAACCCGGAACAGAAACCCACCAACAGCCCTACACCTTTCCCTACTGCGTACCCTAATCCTGGCCCGTACACTCGCACTAAACCGTGCGTCAGCACATAGCCTGACCCTCCCACGTTTCTGTACCCTCAGCTGTGCCCTAAGCCTTGCCGTTCCCTAACCCTAACCCTAGCGCGGAATGGAAACCCACAACCAGCCCTACACCATACTTTACTCCTGACCCGTATGCTGGCACTGACACGTTTGTCAACACGTAGCCTGCCTCTCCCACGTGTCACTATGCTCACGTGTTCCCTAAACCTTGCCGTTCCCTAACCCTAACCCTAGCCCGGAACGGAAACCCACCACCAGCCCTACACGTTACCCTATGCTGTACCGTACTCCTGGCCCTTACGCTGGCACGGACACGTGCGTCAGCACACAGCATGACCATCCCACGACCCTCCCAATACAGAAATGGGCAGAAGATCTCAAGAGACGTTTCTTCAAAGAAGACACAGAGATGGCCAAGAGGCACATGAGAAGCTGCTCAAGAGCACTAATTATTAGAGAAATGCAAATCAAAACTACAATGAGGTATCACCTCACACCTGTTAGAATCGGCATCATCAGAAAATCTACAAACAACAAATTCTGGGGAGGGTCTGGACAAAGGGAGCCCTCTTCCACTATTGGTGGGTATGTAAATTGATAGAGTCACTATGGAGAACACTATGGAGTTTCCTTAAAAAATCTAGAAATAGAATTACCATCTGATCCAGCAATTCCACTTCTGGGCATATACCCAAAGAAAACCATAAATCAAAAAGGCACATTCACCACAATGTTCATTGCAGCACTATTTACAATAGCCAGGTAATGGAAGCAAACTAAACGCCCAAAGACAGATGAATGGATAAAGATGGGGTACATATATAAAATGGAATATTACTCGGCCATAAAAAGGAATGAATCTGGGTCATTTGTAGAGACATCGATGGATCTAGAGACTGTCATACAGAATGAAGTAAGTCAGAAAGGGGAAAACAAATATTGTATATTAATGCATATATGTGGAACCTAAAAAATGGTACAGATGAACTGGTTTGCAGGGAAGAAATAGAGACACAGAGGTATAGAACAAACGTATGGACACCAAGTGTGGGAAGCCATGGGGTGGTGGTGGTGGGATGAGTTGGGAGATTGAGATTGACCTGTATACATGTATATGCATAAAACACATAACTAATAATAATAAGCTGTATAAAAATGTAAATAAAATTAAATTTCAAAATTATAAAAAATAAAATTTAAAAGTAAAACAGAAAAAAGTTCTTCCCTTCACACAGATGTATTTATAGGAATGAATTATTTCCATGCTTATATCTATGAATACATAAAAGAGGAATAAAAGCTAACGTGAACCATAAACGAAGAAAAACTTGAACCGACCAGTTATACAGAGAAAAACCCTATCAGGGCACTTGCTCCAATGGTGAACAATATTGAAATTGGTCAGAGGTGGGGAATCATCTCCCATACAGCCATCAACACACACCCCACACAAGGAGCTTCCTCATTGCAAAGCTGGGTGACCGAACCGAGGCATCTCTGAATAAAGGTGAGCTGAGCCCCAGGTCAGTTGCTGCTGAACTGTTCCCACCCTTCCCAGATAAAACACCTGAATATGTACATGGGCTTGAAAGACTAGAGGAAGGGCCATGGAGCCACACCAGCGACAGCACGCAGGCCAACTTGGTGCCTGCAGGCCAGCCAGGGTGGTCCTGCCCACGGGCGCTCTTCCAGAAGCTTTCCATTGTCCTGCCTGAGATACCCACCCTGTCCCGGCCCCCACTGCATTTTTCCTTCGTCACCTCAGTCCGGAGAGAAATTCCAGCGGAAGGTATGGGTGACACATCCTCCTCTTTACAGGAGGCAGCCTGGCATCTCCTGCAGAAAGGCCAGCAGAACCCCACTCACACCGGGCCACCAACAAAGCTGTGGCCCCTCACTCCCTCCCACCAGCACAGCCCCGAGACTGCTCACGGAGCAGAGAATATGGAGGCAGGCACAGCTTCAGGGGCTATTGCTGCATGGAGCGCTGTTTATATTGACCTCAACCAGGCACACCTTGGGAGGGCCGGCCGGCAGGATAAGGCTGCCCACGTCAGCTAATCCACAACCCGCAGGGAAGCACATTGTTGAAAAGGGACCTCGCTAAGTCAGAATAGAAGGCAAGGAAAAAAAGGACACAATGTCTTTTGCAGCACCGTAGATGAGTCTAGAGGTAATCACGTGACATGTAGTAAGTCAGAAAGTGAAAGACACATATCATATCATATCACTTATAGGTGTTACCTAAAAATGGATACCAGGGCAGATATTTCCACCGAGAAGGGCAATCAGAGATTCATTAAACAAACTTATGGTTCACCAATGGAAATTTGTGAGGATTGGTTTCATTACGATATAGGGGTTAACAGACTTATACAAACACAGGTGACATATATAATCACCAAAGACCTACGGAATACCAAAAGACTACTCAACATTCTGTCATAAGATACATGGGAAAAGGATCCCAGGAAAAACCGACATCTGTATATGTGTAAAAGAACCACATCTTCCACACCTACAACAAGCCAAACATTGTAATCAAACTCGCTGTAATAAAAAATAAAAATTAAATTAAAAACACGAACAAGAAGTAGGGAGACAAACTTGAGGGGTTTTCTCCTGGCACATTCCATTCTAAATTCCAATCTAGAACATGACTTCCATTGAGGCTCTGTTGCCCTAGTAACCAGAATTGGTAAGGGAGAACTGCTGCCACCTTGTGGCCGTTTCATACAACAGAAGCTTTAATCCCAGCGCTAATGGTCAGTTGATATTCAAAATCATTGCAGGCCTGTAAATGACACCTGCCCTGAAAACAAATTCTGGGGTCACATATAGACCAAAAAATTCAAAGGACGTCCATATTTCAAAACGACCGTTTCAAAAGGCATATTTTACGCACATTAGTTTTCTACTTCTTTTTCTTTTTTTCTTTTTTGGTTAAAAAAACGGGAAAGGAAAAAGACATTCCTCAAAAGGGGCGAAAATAGTTGCAAACGAATCAATGGACAAAGGTTTAATCTCCAATATATATAAACAGCTCATGCAGCTTAATATTAAAAAAACAAACAACCCAATACAAAAATGGGCAGATCTAAAGAGACGTTTCTTCAAAGAAGACACAGAGATGGCCAAGACGCACATGAAAAGCTGCTCAAGAGCACTAATTATTAGAGAAATGCAAATCAAAACTACAATGAGGTATCACCACACACCTGTTAGAATAGGCATCATCAGAAAATCTACAAAGAACTAATTCTGTGGAGGGTGTGGACAAAAGGAGACCTCTTCCACTATTGGTGGGAATGTAAATTGATACACTCACTATGGAGAACACTATGGAGTTTCCTTAAAGAAACTAGAAATAGAATTACCATCTGATCCAGCAATCCCACTTCTGCTCATATACCCAAAGAAAACCATAAATCAGAAAGGCACATTCACCACAATGTTCATTGCAGCACTATTTACAAAGGCCAGGTAATGGAAGCAACCTAAATGCCCACACACAGATGAATGGATAAAGATGTGCTACATGTATAAAATGGAATATTACTCAGCCATAAAAAGGAATGAAACCGGGTCATTTGTAGAGACAGCGATGGATCTAGTGACTGTCATACAGAATGAAGTAAGTCAGAAAGAGGAAAACAAATATTGTATATTAATGCATATATGTGGAACCTACGAAATTTTACAGAGGAACTGGTTTGCAGGGAAGGAATAGAGACACAGATGTAGAGAACAAACGTATGGACACCTAGTGTGGAAAGCCATGTGGTGGTGGTGGTGGGATGACTTGGGAGATTGGGATTGACCTGCATACATGTATATGCATAAAATACATAACTAATAATAACCTGCTGGATAAAAAAATAAATAAAATTAAATTTCAAAATTTTAAAAAATAAAATTTATAAATAATACAGAAAAAAGTTCTTCCCTTCACACAGATGTATTTATAGGAAAGTATTATTTCCATGCTTATATCTATAAATACATAAAAGAGGAAGAAAAGCTAACGTGAACCATAAAAGAAAAAAACCTGAACCCACCAGTTATACAGAGGAAAACCCTATCAGGGCACTTGTTCCAACGGTAAACAATATTGAAATTGGTCAGAGGTGGGGAATCATCTCCCATACAGGCATCAACACACACCCCACACAAGGAGCTTCCTCATTGCAAAGCTGGGTGACCGAGCCGAGGCATCTCTGAATAAAGGTGAGCTGAGCCCCACGTCAGTTGCTGCTGAAATGTTCCCACCCTTCCCAGGTAAAACACCTGAATATGTACATGGGCTTGAAAGACTAGAGGAAGGGCCATGGAGCCACACCAGCGACAGCACGCAGGTCATCTTGGTGCCTGCAGGCCAGCCAGGGTGGTCCTGGCCACGGGCGCTCTTCCAGAAGCTTTCCATTGTCTGCCTGAGATACCCACCCTGTCCCGGCCCCCACTGCTTTTTTCCTTCGTCACCTCAGTCCGGAGAGAACTTCCAGCGGAAGGTATGGGTGACACATCCTCCTCTTTACAGGAGGCAGCCTGGCATCTCCTGCAGAAAGGCCAGCAGAACCCCACTCACACCGGGCCACCAACAAAGCTGTGGCCCCTCATTCCCTCCCACCAGCACAGCCCCGAGACTGCTCACGGGGCAGAGAATATGGAGGCAGGCACAGCTTCAGGGGCTATTGCTGCATGGAGCGCTGTTTATATTGACCTCAACCAGGCACACCTTGGGAGGGCCGGCCGGCAGGATAAGGCTGCCCACGTCAGCTAATCCACAACCCGCAGGGAATCACATTGTTGAAAAGGGACCTCGCTAAGTCAGAATAGAAGGCAAGGAAAAAAAGGACACAATGCGTTTTGCAGCACCGTAGATGAGTCTAGAGGTAATCACGTGACATGTAGTAAGTCAGAAAGTGAAAGACACATATCATATCATATCACTTATAGGTGTTACCTATAAATGGATACCAGGGCAGATATTTCCACCGAGAAGGGCAATTAGAGATTCATTAAACAAACTTATGGTTCACCAATGGAAAGGTGTGAGCATTGGTTTCATTACGATATCGGGGTTAACAGACTTATACAAACACAGGTGACATATATAATTACCAAAGACCTACGGAATACCAAAAGACTACTCAACATTCTGTCATAACGTACATGGGAAAAGGATCCCAGGAAAAACCGACATCTGTATATGTATGTGTAAAAGAACCACATCTTCCACACCTACAACAAGCCAAACATTTTAATCAAACTTGCTGTAATAAAAAATAAAAATTAAATTAAAAACACGAACAAGAAGTAGGGAGACAAACTTGAGGGGCTTTCTCCTGGCACATTCCATTCTAAATTCCAATCTAGAACACGACGTCCATTGAGGCTCTGTTGCCCTAGTAACCAGAATTGGTAAGGGAGAACTGCTGCCACCTTGTGGCCGTTTCACACAACAGCAGCTTTAATCCCAGCGCTAATGGTCAGTTGATATTCAAAATCATTGCAGGCCGGTAAATGACACCTGCCCTGAAAACAAATCCTAGGGTCACATATCGACCAAAAAATTCAAAGGACGTCCATGTTTCAAAACGACCATTTCAAAAGCCATATTTTACGCACATTAGTGTTCTTCTTCTTTTTGTTTCTTTACTTTTTTGTTAAAAAACGGGAATGGAAAAACGCATCCCTCAGAATGGGCAAAAATCGTTGAAAACCAATCAATGGACAAAGGTTTAATCTCCAATATATAAACAGCTCATGCAGCTTAATATTAAAAAAAACAAACAACCCAATACAAAAATGGGCAGAAGATCTAAAGAGACGTTTCTTCAAAGAAGACACAGAGATGGCCAAGACGCACATGAAAAGCTGCTCAAGAGCACTATTTATTAGAGAAATGCAAATCAAAACTACAATGAGGTATCACCTCACACCTGTTAGAATCGGCATCATCAGAAAATCTACAAACAAATTCTGGGGAGGGTGTGGACAAAAGGAACCCTCTTCCACTATGGTGGGAATGTAAATTGATACAGTCACTATGGAGAACAGTATGGAGTTTCCTTAAAAGAACTAGAAATAGAAACCTTGACTTTCCCTAACCCTAACCATAGCCCAGAACGGAATCCTACCACCAACCCTACACCTTATCTATGCTGTACACTAATACTAATCCGTACGCTGGCACTAACCGGTGAGTCAACACGTACCCTGACACTAACACGTTTCCATACCCTCAGCTGTGCCCTAAAACTTGTCGCTGCCTATCCTTAACCTTAGCCCGGAACGGAAACCTACCATCAGCCCTACACCTTACCCTAAGCTGTACCCTAATCCTAATTCATACATCAACACGTACCCTGACACTAACACGTTTCCGTAACCTCACCTCTGCCATAAACCTTGCCGTTCCCTAACCCTAACCCTAGCCCGGAACGGAAACCTACCACCAACCCTACACCTTACCTTACGCCGTACCCTAATCCTAATTCGTATGCTGACACTAACCTGTGCATCAACACATACCCTGACCCTAACATGTTTCGTACCCTCACCTGTGCCCTAAACTTTGCCGGTCCCTAAACATAACCCTAGACTGGAACGGAAACCTACCACCAACCCTACACCTTACTCTATGCGGTACCCTAATCCTCATGCGTATGCTGACACTAACCCGTGAGTCAACACGTACCCTGAACCTAACACATTTCTGTACCATCACCTGTGCCCAAAACCTTGCAATTCGCTAACCCTAACCCTACAACGGAATGGAAACCTACCGCCCTCCGTACACCTTACCCTATGCCGTACCCTAATCCTAATGCGTATGATGACACTATTCCATGTATCAACATGTATCATGACCCTAACACGTTTCTGTACCGTCACCTGTACCCTAAACCTTGCCGTACCCTAACACTAACCCTAGCCCAGAATGGAAAACTACCACAAACCGTACAGCATACCCTACACGGTACCCTAATCCTAATCCGTACACTGACACTAACCCGTGCGTCAACACGTACACTGACCCTAACACTTTTCCGTTCCCTCACCTGTGCCCTAAACCGTGCCGTTGCCTAACCCTAACCCTAGCCCAAAACGGAAACCTACCACCAACCCTACACGTTACTCTACGCCATACCCTAATCATAATTCGAGCGTCAACACGTACCCTGACCCTAACACATTTCCGTACCCTCACCTATGCCCTAAACCTTGCCGTTCCATAACACTAACCCTAGCCTGGAACGGAAACCTACCACCAACCCTAGACCTTAACCTACGAAGGACCATAAACCTACTCCGTACGCTGACACTAACACATGCGTCAACACTTACCCTGACCCTAACACGTTTCCGTACCTTCACCTGTGACCTAAACCTTGCCATTCCCTAACCCTAACCCTAGACCACAATGGAAACCTACCACCAAGCCTACACCTTACCCTAAGCCGTACCCTAATGCTAATCCATATGTCAACACGTACCCTGACACTAACACGTTTCCATACCCTCATCTGTGCCCAAAACCTTGCCGTTCCCTAACACTAACCCTAGCCTGAAACGGAAACCTACCACCAACCATACACTTTACCCTATGCCGCACCATAATCCTCATCTGTACGTTCACACTAACCCGTGCGTCAACACGTACCCTGAGCCTAACACGTTTCGATACCCTCACGTGTGCCCTAAAACTTGCCGTTCCCTAACACTAACCCTAGACCAGAACGGAAACCCACCACCAGCCCTACACCTTACCCTACGACGTACACTACTCCTGGCCCGTACGCTGGCACTGACCCGTGCGTCAGCACATAGCCTGACTCTCCCACGTTTCCGTACCCGCACCTGTGCCCTAAGACTTGCCGTTCCCTAACCCTAACCCTAGCCCGGAAAGGAAGCCCACCACCAGCCCTACACCTTTCCCTACGCCGTAGCCTACGACTGGCCCATACGCTGGCACTGACACGTGTGTCAGCACGTAGCATGACCCTCCCACGTTCCCATACCCTCACCTGTGCCCTAAGCCTTGACATTCCCTAACCCTAACCCTAGCCCGGAAAGGAAACCAACCACCAGCCCTACACCTTACCCTACGTTGTTGCCTACTCCTGGCCTGTACGCTGGCACTGACCCGTGCGTCAGCACATAGCCTGACCATCCACCATTTCCGTACCCTCAACTGTGCCCTAAGTCTAGTCCTTCCCTAACCCTAACCCTAGCCCAGAACAGAAACCCACCACCAGCCCTACAGCTTACCCTACGCCGTAGCCTAATCCTGGCCCGTACGCTGGCACTGATCCGTGCTTCAGCACGTAGCCTGACCTTCCCACGTTCCCGTACCCTCACCTGTGTCCTAAGCCTTGCCGTTCCATAACCCTAACCATAACCCCAAACGGAAACCCACCACCAGCCCTAAACCTTACCCTACGCCGTACCCTACACCTGGCCCGTACGCTGGCACTGATCCGTGCGTCAGCATGTAGCCTAACCCTCCCACTTTTCCTTACCCTCACCAGTTCCCTAAGCCTTGCCGATCCCTAACTCTAACCCTAGCCCGGAACGGAAACCCACCACCAGCCCTACACCCTACCCTACATGGTAGCCTACTGCTGGCCCGTAGGCTGGCACTCTCCCATGTGTCAGCCCGTAGCCTGCCTCTCCCACGTTTCCGTACCCTCACCTGTGCCCTAAGCCTTGGACTTCCCTACCTCTAACCCTAGCCTGGAACGGAAACCACCACCAGCCCTACACATTACTCTATGCCGTACCCTACTCCTGGCCCGTACGCTGGCACTGACCCATTCTTCAGCACGTATCCTGACCCTCCCACGTTTCCGTACCCTCACCTGTGTCCTAAGCCTTAACGTTCCCTAACCCTAACCCTAGACCGGAATGGACACCCACCACCGCCCTTACACCATACCCAACGCCGTACCCTACTCCTGGTCCACACCCTGGCACTGACCCGTTCTTCAGCATGTAGCCTGACCCTCCCACGTTTCCGTATCCTCACCTGTGCCCTAAGCCTTGCCGCTCCCTAACCCTAACACTAGCCCGGAATGGACACCCACCACCAGCCTTACACTTTACCCTACGCCGTACCCTATTCCTGGTCCATACCCTGGCATTGAACCGTGCTTCAGCATGTAGCCTAACCCTCCCACGTTTCCGTACCCTCACCTGTGCCCTAAGCCTTGCCTTTCCCTATCCCTAACCCTAGCCCGGAACGGAAACCCACCACAAAACCTAAACCTTAACGTACGCCGTAGACTACTCCTGACCCGTACGCTGGCAGTGACCCTTGCGTCAGCACATAGCCTGCCTCTGCCACGTTTCCATACCCTCACCTGTGCACTAAGCCTTGCCGTTCCCTAACTCTAACCTGGAACGGAAACCCACAACCAGCCCTACACCTTACCCAATGCCGTACCCGAATCCTGGCGCGTACGCTGGCAAAGACCCGTGCGTCATCACGTAGCCTGACCCTCCCACGTTTCCGTACCCCCACCTGTGCCCTAAGCCTTGCCGTTCCCTAACCCTAACCCTACACCTAACCCTACGCCATACCCTACACTTGGCCCATACGCTGGCACTGACCCGTGCGTCAGCACGTAGCCTGACCCTCCCACTTTTCCGTACCATCTTCTGTGCCCTCAGCTTTGCCGTTCCCTAACCCTAAACCTAGCCTGGAACGGAAACACACCACCAGCCCTAAACCTTACCCTACGACGTACCCTAATCCTGCCCCGTACGCTGTCACTGGCCCGTGCGTCAGCACGTAGCCTGCCACTCCTACGTTTCCGTACGCTCACCTGTGCCCTAAGCCTTGCCGTTCCCTAACCCTAACCCGGAATATAAACCCACCACCAGCCCTAAACCTTACCCTACGCTGTACCCTACTCCTGGCCCCTACGCTGGCACTGACCTGTGCGTCAGCACGTAGCCTGCCTCTCCCACGTTTCCATACCCTCACCTGTGTCCTAAGCCTTGCCGTTCCCTAACCCTAACCCTAGCCTGGAACGGAAACCCACCACTACCCCTAAACCTTATGCTACGACGTACCCTAATCCTGGCCCGTACGCTGGCACAGACCCGTGCGTCAACATGTAGCCTGCCACTCCCACGTTTCCGTACGTTCACCTGTGCCCTAAGCCTTGCTGTTCTCTCACCCTAAGCCTAGCCCAGAACGGAAACCCACCACCAGCCCTAAACATTACCCTACGCCATACCCTACTCCTGGCCCGTACGCTGGCACTGACCCGTGCGTCAGCACGTAGCCTGACCCTCCCACGTTTCCTTACGTTCACCTGTGCCCTAAGCCTTGCCGTTCCCTAACCCTAACCCTAGCACGGAACGGTATCTCACAACCAGCCCTACCCCTTACCCTACGCCGTTCCCTATTCCTGGCCCGTACGCAGGCACTGACCCGTGCGTCAGCACCTAGCCGGACCCTCCCACGTTTCCGTACCCTCACCTGTGCCCTAAGCCTTGTCATTCCCTAACCCTAACCCTAGCACGGAACGGAAACCCACCACCAGCCCTACACATTAGCCTACGCCGTAGCCTATTCCTGGCCCGTACATTAGCACTGACCCATGCGTAAGAACGTAGCCTGACCATCCCACGTTTCCGTACCCTCACCTGGGCCCTAAGCCTTGCCGTTCCCAAACCCTAAACCTAGCCCGGAACGGAAACCACCACCAGACCTACACCTTACTCTACGCAGTACCCTACTCCTGGCCCTTACGCTGGCACTGACACGTGCGTGAGCACATAGCCTTACCCTCCAACCACCCTACCAATACAGAAATGGTCAGAAGATCTCATGAGACGATGCTTCAAAGAAGACACAGACATGGCCAAGACGCAGATGAAAAGCTGCTCAACATCACTAATTATTAGAGAAATGCAAATCAAAACTACAATGAGGGGGCTTCCCTGGTGGTGCAGTGGTTGAGAGTCCGCCTGCCGATGCAGGGGACACGGGTTCGTGCCCCGGTCCTGGAAGATCCCACATGTCGCGGAGCAGCTGGGCCCGTGATTCATGGCCACTGAGCCTGCGCGTCCGGAGCCTGTGCTCCGCAACGGGAGATGCCACAACAGTGAGCGGCCCGCGTACCACAAAAAAAAAAAAAAAAAAAAAAAAAAAACTACAATGAGGTATCACCTCACACATGTTAGAATCGGCATCATCAGAAAACCTACAAACAACAAATTCTGGGGAGGGTGTGGACAAAAGGAGCCCTCTTCCACTATTGGTGGGAATGTAAATTGATACAGTCACTATGGAGAACAGTGTGGAGTTTCCTTAAAAAAACTAGAAATAGAATTACCATCTGATCCAGCAATCGCACTTCTGGGCATATACCCAGAGAAAACCATAAATCAAAAAGGCACATTCACCACAATGTTCATTGCAGCACTATTTACAGTAGCCAGGTAAGGGAGCAAACTAAATACCCACACAGATGAATGGGTAAAGATGTGGTACATATATAAAATGGAATATTACTCGGCCATAAAAAGGAATGAAACTGGGTCATTTGTAGAGACATCGATGGATCTAGAGACTGTCATACAGAATGAAGTAAGTCAGAAAGAGGAAAACAAATATTGTATATTAATGCATATATGTGGAACCTAAAAAGTGGTACAGATGAACTGGTTTGCAGGGAAGAAATAGAGACACAGGTAGAGAACAAACTTATGGACACCAAGCGTGGGAAGCCATGGGGTGGTAGAGGTGGGATGAGTTGGGAGATTGGGATTGGCCTGCATACATGCATATGCATAAAATACATAACTAATAATAACCTGCTGAATAAAAAAATAAAACTAAATTTCAAAATTATAAAAAATAAAATTTAAAAATAAAAGAGAAAAAAGTTCTTCCCTTCACACAGATGTATTTATAGGAATGTATTATTTCCATGCTTATATCTATAAATACATAAAAGAGGTATAAAATCTAACTTGAACCATAAACGAAAAAAAACCTGAACCCACCAGTTTTACAGAGGAAAGCCCTATCAGGGAACTTGCTCCAGCGGTATACAATTCTGAAATTGGTCAGAGGTGGGGAATCATCTCCCATACAGCCAGCAACCCACCCCGCATGCAAGGAGCGTCCTCATTGCAAAGCTGGGGGACCGTGCCGAGGCATCTCTGAATAAAGGTGAGCTGAGCCCAAGGCCAGCTGCAGCTGAACTGTTCCCACCCTTCCCAGGTAAAACACCTGAATATGTACAAGGGCATGAAATCCTAGAGGAAGGGCCGTGGAGCCACACCAGTGACAGCACACAGGCCAACTTGGTGCCTGCAGGCGAGGCAGGATGGTCCTGACCCCGGGCGCCCTTCTGGAAGCTTTCCATTTCCCTGCCTGAGATAACCCTCCTGTCCCGGAACCCACCCCTTTTTTTCCTTCCTTACCTCAGCCCGGAGAGAAATTCCAGTGGAACTTATGGGTGACACATCCTCTTCTTTACAGGTGGCAGCCTGGCAACTCCTGCAGAAAGGCCAGCAGAGCCCCACACACACCGGGCCACCCACAAAGCCGTGGCCCCTCACACGCTCCCACCAGCAGAGCCCCGAGACTGCTGACGGGGCAGAGAATATGGAGTCAGGCACAGCTTCAGGGGCTATTGCTGCCTGGAGCGCTGTTTATATTGACCTCAACCAGGCAGACCTGGGGAGGGCCGGCCGGCAGGGTAAGGCTGCCCAGGTCAGCTAATCCACAACCCTCAGGGAATCACATTGTTGAAAATGGACCTCGCTAAGGCAGAATAGAAGCCAAGGAAAATAAGGACACAATGCCATTTGCAGCACTGTAGATGAGTCTAGAGGTAATCACGTGACTTGTAGTAAGTCAGAAAGTGAAAGACACATATCATTTCATATCACTTATAGGTGTTACCTAAAATAGAAACCAGGGCAGTCATTTCCACTGAGAAGTGCAATCATAGATTCATTAAACAAACTTATGGTTCACCAATGGAAAGGTGTGAGGATTGGTTTCATTACGATATCGGGGTTAACAGACATATACAAACAGAGGTGACATATATAATCACCAAAGACCTACGGAATACCAAGAGAAGACTACTCAACATTCTGTCATAACGTACATGGGAAAAGGATCCCAGGAAGTACAGACATCTGTATATGTGTAAAAGAACCACATCTTCCACACCTACAACAAGCCAAACATTGTAATCAAACTTGCTATAATAAAAAAAGAATTAAATTAAAAATACGAACAAGAAGTAGGGAGTCAAACTTGAGGGGCTTTCTCCTGGCACATTCCATTCTAAATTCCAATGTAGAACAGGACATCCATTGAGGCTCTGTTGCCCTAGTAACCAGATGTGTTAAGGGAGAACTGCTGCCACCTAGTGGCCGTTTCACACAACAGCAGCTTTAATCCCAGTGCTAATGGTCAGTTGATATTCAAAATCATTGCAGGCCTGTAAATGACACCTGCCCTGAAAACAAATCCTGGGGTCACATATCGACCAAAAGATTTAAAGGACGTCCATATTTCAAAACGACCGTTTCAAAAGGCATATTTTATGCACATTAGTGTTCTGCTTCTTTTTCTTTCTTTCTTTTTTGGTTAAAAACACGGGAATGGAAAAAGGCATCCCTCAGAAGGGGCGAAAATAGTTGCAAACGAATCAATGGACAAAGGTTTAATCTCCAATATATATAAACAGCTCATGCAGCTTAATATTAAAAAAACAAACAACCCAATACAAACATGGGCAGAATATCTAAAGAGACGTTTCTTCAAAGAAGACACAGAGATGGCTAAGACGCACATGAAAAGCTGCTCAAGAGCACTAATTATTAGAGAAATGCAAATCAAAACTACAATGAGGTATCACCTCACACCTGTTAGAATCGGCATCATCAGAAAATCTACAGACAACAAATTCTGGGGAGGGTGTGGACAAAAGGAGCCCTCTTCCACTATTGTTGGGAATGTAAATTGATACAGTCACTATGGAGAACAGTATGGAGTTTCCTTAAAAAACCTACAAATAGAAACCTTGACTTTCCCTCACCCTAACCATAGCCTGGAACGGAAACCTACCACCAACCGTGCACCTTATCTACGCGGTACACTAATCCTAATTCGTACGCTGGCACTAACCGGTGAGTCAACATGTACCCTGACACTAACACGTTTCCATACCCTCAGCTGTGCCCCAAACCTTGCCGTTGCCTATCCTTAACCTTAGCCCGGAACAGAAACCAACCATCAGCCCTACACCTTACCCTAAGCCGTACCCTAATCCTAATCCATACGTCAACACGTACCCTGACCCTAACACGTTTCCGTACCCTCACCTCTGCCATAAACCTTGCCGTTCCCTTACCTTAACCCTAGCCCGGAACGGAAAACTACCACCAACCCTACACCTTACCTTACGCCATACCCTAATCCTAATTCGTATGCTGACACTAACCTGTGCATCAACACGTACCCTGACCCTAACACGTTTCGTACCCTCACCTGTGCCCTAAACTTTGCCAGTCCCTAAACATAACCCTAGACTGGAACGGAAACCTACCACCAACCCTACACCTTACTCTATGCGGTACCCTAATCCTCATGCGTACGCTCACACTAACCCGTGAGTCAACACGTACCCTGAACCTAACACATTTCCGTACCATCACCTGTGCCCTATACCTTGCAATTCGCTATCCCTAACCCTACTGCGGAATGTAAACCTATCGCCATCCGTACACCTTACTCTACGCCGTACCCTAATACTAATGCGTACGATGACACTATTCCATGCATCAACATGCACCATGAACCTAACACGTTACTGTACCCTCACCTGTGCCCTAAGCCTTGCCGTTCACTAACCCTAACACTAGCCCTGAACTGAAACCCACCACCAGATCTACACCATACCCTATGCCGTACCCTACTCCTTGCCTGTATGCTGGCACTGACCCGTGCGTCAGCACGTAGCCTGCCTCTCCCAAGTTTCCGTACCCTCACCTGTGCCCTTAGCCTTGCCGTTCCCTAACCCTAACCCTAGCCCAGAACGGAAACCCACCACCAGCCCTACACCTTACCCTACGCCGTACCCTACTCCTGGCCCATACGCTGGCACTGACCCATGCGTCAGCAGGTAGCCTGACCCTCCCACGTTTCCGTACCCTCACCTGTGCCCTAAAACTTGACGTACCCTAACCCTAATCAAACCCCGGAATGGACACCCACCACCAGTCTTACACCTTACCCTATGCCGTACCCTACTCCTGGTCCACACCCTGGCACTGACCCGTGCTTCAGCATGTAGCCTGACCCTCCCACGTTTCCGTACCCTCACCTGTGCCCTAAGCCTTGCCGTTCCCTAAACCTAACCCTACACTTTACCCTACGCCATATCCTATTCCTGGGCCGTACGCTGGCACTGACACATGCGTCAGCACATAGCCTGACCCTCCCACGTTTCTGTACCCTCACCTGTGCCCTAAGCCTTGCCATTCCCTAACCCTAACCCTGGCCGGGAAAGGAAACCCACCACCAGCCCTACACCTTACCCTACGCCGTACCCTACTCCTGGGCCGTACACTGGAACTGACCCTTGTGTAAGCACGTAGCCTGCCACTCCAATGTTTCCATACCCTCACCTCTGCCCTAAGACTTGCCGATCCCTAACCCTAACCCTACCCTGGAACAGAAACCCACCACCAGCCCTACACCTTACCCTACGCCGTACCCTAATCCTGGCCCGTACACTGGCACTGATCCGTGCGTCAGCATGTAGCCTAACCCTCCCACTTTTCCTTAACCTCACCTGTTCCCTAAGCCTTGCCGATCCCTAACCCTAACCCAAGCCCGGAACGGAAAGCTACCACCAACACAACACCTTACCCTAAGCCATACAGTAAACCTAATCTGTACGTCAACATGTACCCTGACCCTAAAACGTTTCCGTACCCTCACCTGTGCCCTAAACATTGCCATTCCCTAACCCTAACCCTAGCACGGAACGGAAACCTACCACCAACCCTACACATTACCCTACGCCGTACCCTAATCCTAATTCATACGCTGACACTAACCCGTGTTTCAACACGTACCTTGACTGTAACAAGTTTCTGTAAGCTCACCAGTGCCCAAACTTTGCCAATCCCTAACCCTAACCCTAGCCCGGAAAGGAAACCCACCACCAGCCCAACACATTACCCTACACCGAAGCCTACTCCAGGCCCGTACGCTGGCACTGACCCGTGTGTCAGCACGTAGCCTGACCCTCCGACGTTTCCATACCCTCACCTGTGCCCTAAGCCTTGCCGTTCCCTAACCCTAACCCTAGCCCGGAACGGAAACCCACCACCAGCCCTACACCTTACCCTATGCCGTACCCTACTCCTGGCCCATACGCTGGCACTGACACGTGCGTCAGCACGGAGCCTGAACCTCCCACGTTTCCGTACCCTCACCTTTGCCCTAAACCTTGCCATACCCTAACCCTAACCCTAGCCTGGAAAGGAAACCAACCACCAGCCCTACACCTTAACCTAAGCCATTGCCTACTCCTGGCCTGTATGCTGGCACTGACCCGTGCGTCACCACATAGCCTGACCGTCCCCCGTTTCTGTACCCTCACCTGTGCCCTAAGCCTTGCCGTTCCCTAACCCTAACCCTAGCCCGAAACGGAAACCCACCACCAGCCCTACACCTTACCCTACGCCGTACCATACTCCTGGATCGTACACTGGAACTGAACACTGCGTCACATGCAGCCTGACCCGCCCACGTTTCCGTACCCTCACCTGTGCCCTAAGCCTTCCCGTTCCCTAACCCCAACCCTAGCCCGGAACAGAGACCAACCACCAGCCCTACATCTTACCCTACATCGAAGCCTACTCCTGCCCAGAAGCTGACACTGACACGTGCGTGAGCACGTAGCCTGACCCTCCCACTTTTCCGTACCCTCACCTGTACCCTAAGCCTTGCCGTTCGCTAACCCTAACCCTAGCCCAGAACGGAAACCCACCACCGGGCCTACACCTTACCCTACGCCGAAGCCTACACCTGGGCGTACGCTGTCATTGACCCGTGTGTCAGCACGTAGTCTGACACTCCCACGTTTCCGTAACCTCACCTGTGCCCTAAGCCTTGCGATTTCCTACCCCTAACCCTAGCCCGGAACGGAATCCCACGACCACCCCTACAGCATACCCTACGCCGTACCCAACTCCTGGCCCGTACGGTGGCACTGACCTGTGTGTCAACACGTAGCCTGCCTCTCACACGTTTCTGTACCCTCACCTGTGCCCTAAGCCTTACCGTACCCTAACCCTAACCCTAGCCCGGAAAGGAAACCCACCAACAGCCCTACACCTTACCGTACGCCGTAGCCTACGCCTGGCCCATATGCTGGCACTGACCCGTGTGTTAGCACGTAGCATGACCCTCCCACGTTTCCATACCCTCACCTGTGCCCTATGCCTTGCCATTCCCTAACCCTAACCCTAGCCCGGAAAGGAAACCAACCACCAGCCCTACACCTTACCCTACGCTGTTGCCTACTCCTGGCCTGTACGCTGGCACTGACACGTGTGTCAGCACATAGCCTGTCCCTCCCCCATTTCTGTACCCTCACCTGTGCCCTAAGGCTTGTCATGCCCTAACCCTAACCCTAGCCCAGAGCAGAAACCCACCACCAGCCCTAAACCTTACCCTACGCCGTAGCCTATTCCTGGCCCGTACGCTGGCACTGATCCGTGCGTCAGCATTTCGCCTGACCCTCCCACGTTCCCGTACCCTCACCTCTGTCCTAAGCCTTGCCGTTCCATAACCCTAACCATAACCACGAACGGAAACTTACCACCAGCCCTACACCTTACTCTACGCCATAGCCCACTCCTGGCCCATACGCAGGCACTGACTAGTGCGTCAGCACGTAGCCTGCCCCTCCCACGTTTCGGTATCCTCACCCGAACCCGAAGCCTTGTCATTCCCTAAACCTAACCTTAGCCCGGAAAGGAAACCCACCACCAGCCCTACACCTTACCCTACGCCGTACCTTACTCCTGGCCCGTGCGATGGCACTGACCCGTGCGTCAGAACACAGCCTGACCCTCCCAAGTTTCCGTACCCTCACCCGTGCCCTAAGCCTTGCCGTTCCCTAACCCTAACCCTACACCTTACCCTACGCCGTACCCTACTCTTGGCCCGTACGCTGGCACTGACCCGTGCGTCAACACGTAGCATGACCCTCCCACGTTTCCGTACCATCTTCTGTGCCCTAAGCTTTGCCATTCCCTAACCCTAACCCTAGCCCAGAATGGAAACACACCACCAGCCGTACACCTTACCTTACGCCGTACCCTAATCCTGCCCCGTACGCTAGCACTGACCCGTGCGTCAGCATGGAGCCTGACACTCCCACGTCTCCGTACCCTCACCTGTGGCCTAAGCCTCGCCGTTCCCTAACCCTAACCCTAGCCCGGAACGGAGACCCACCATCAGCCCTACCCCTTACCCTTGTCGAAGCCTACTCCTGCCCGGAAGCTGACACTGACACGTGCTTGAGCACGTACCCAGACCCTCCCACTTTTCCGTACCCTCACCTGTTCCCTAAGCCTTGCGTTCGCTAACCCTTACCCTGGCCCGGAACGGAAACCCACCACCGGGCCTACACCTTACACTACGCCGAAGACTACTCCTGGGCGTACGCTGTCAATGACCCGTGCGTCAGCACGTAGTGTGACACCCCAACGTTTCTGTAACCTCACCTGTGCCCTAAGTCTTGTGGTTCCCTTCCCCTAACAGTTGCCCGGAAAGGAAACCCACCACCACCCCTACACCATACCCAACGTCATACCCAACTCCTGCCCCGTACGGTGGCACAGACCCGTGTGTCAGCACGTAGCCTGCCTTTCCAACGTTTCCTTACCCTCAACTGTGCCGTAAGCCTCGCAATTCCCTAACACTAACCCTAGCTCGGAACAGAAACCCACCACCAGCCCTACACCTTACCCTACGCCGTACCCTATTCCTGGACCGTACGCTGGCACTGACACGTGATTCAGCATGTAGCCTGACCCACCCACGTTTCCGTACCCTCACCTGTGCCCTAAGCATTGCCTTTCCCTAACCCTAACCCTAGCCGGGAACGGAAACCCACCACCAGCCCTACACCTTACCGTACGCCGTACCCTACTCTTGGCCTATACGCTGGCACTGACCGGTGCGTCAGAACATAGCCTGACCCACCCACGTTTCCGTACCCTCACCTGTGCCCTAAGCCTTGCCGTTCCGTAACCCTAACCCTAGCCCGGAACGGGAAACCACAGCCAGCCCGACACCTTACCCTATGCCGTAAACGACTCCTGGCCCGTATGCTGGCACAGACCCGTGTGTCAGCACGTAGCCTGCCTTTCCAACGTTTCCTTACCCTCAACTGTGCCGTAAGCCTCGCAATTCCCTAACACTAACCCTAGCTCGGAACAGAAACCCACCACCAGCCCTACACCTTACCCTACGCCGTACCCTATTCCTGGACCGTACGCTGGCACTGACACGTGATTCAGCATGTAGCCTGACCCACCCAGGTTTCCGTACCCTCACCTGTGCCCTAAGCATTGCCTTTCCCTAACCCTAACCCTAGCCGGGAACGGAAACCCACCACCAGCCCTACACCTTACCGTACGCCGTACCCTACTCTTGGCCTATACGCTGGCACTGACCGGTGCGTCAGAACATAGCCTGACCCACCCAAGTTTCCGTACCCTCACCTGTGCCCTAAGCCTTGCCGTTCCGTAACCCTAACCCTAGCCCGGAACGGGAAACCACAGCCAGCCCGACACCTTACCCTATGCCGTAAACGACTCCTGGCCCGTATGCTGGCACTGACCCGTGCGTCAGCACGTAGCCTGACCCTCCCACTTTTCCGAACCCTCACCTGTGCCCAAAGCCTTGCCGTTCCGTAACCCTAACCCTAGCCCGGAACGGAAACCCACCACCAGCCCTAAACCTTACCCTACGCCGTACCATACTCCTGGCCCGTACGCTGGCACTGACCCGTGCGTCAGCATGTAGCCTGACCCTCCCACTTTTCCTTACCCTCACCTGTTTCCTAAGCCTTACCGATCCCTAACTCTAACCCTAGCCCGGAACGGAAACCCACCACCAGCCCTACACCCTACCCTACGTCGTAGCCTACTGCTGGCCCGTAAGCTGACACTCTCCCATGTGTCAGCCCGTAGCCTGCCTCTCCCACGTTTCCGTACCCTCACCTGTGCCCTAAGCTTTGCCGCTCCCTAACCCTAACCCTAGCCCAGAATGGACACCCACCACCAGCCTTACCCTTTACCCTACACCGTACCCTACACCTGGTCCATACCCTGGAACTAACCCTTGATTCAGCATGTAGCCTGACCCTCCGGTGTTTCCATACCCTCACATGTGCCCTAAGCCTTGCCATTCCCTAACCCTAACCCTAGCCCGGAACGGAAACCCACCACCAGCCCTACACCTTACCCTATGCCGTATCCTACTCCTGGCCCGTACACAGGCACTGACCCGTGCGTTAGCACGGAGCCTGACCCTCCCACGTTTCCGTACGTTAACCTGTGCCCTAAGACTTCCCGTTCCATAACCCTATCACTAGCCCGGAACAGAGACCCACCACCAGCCCTACACCTTACCCTACGTCGAAGCCTACTCCTGCCCAGAAGCTGACACTGACACGTGCGTGAGCACGTAGCCTGACCTCCCACTTTTCCGTACCCTCACCTGTGCCCTAAGCCTTGCCGTTCGCTAACCCTAACCCTAGCCCAGAACGGAAACCCACCACCGGGCCTACACCTTACCCTACACCGAAGCCTACACCTGGGCGTACGCTGTCATTGACCCATGTGTCAGCACGTAGTCTGACACTCCCACGTTTCCATAACCTCACCTGTGCCCTAAGCCTTGCGGTTCCCTACCACTAATCCTAGCCGGGAACGGAATCCCACGACCACCCCTACAGCATACCCTACGCCGTACCCAACTCCTGGCCCGTACAGTGGCACTGACCTGTGTATCAGCACGTAGCCTGCCTCTCACACGTTTCCGTACCCTTACCTGTGCCCTAAGCCTTACCGTTACCTAACCCTAACCCTAGCCCGGAAAGGAAACCCACCACCAGCCCTACACCTTACCGTACGCCGTAGCCTACGCCGGGCCCATATGCTGGCACTGACCCGTGTGTCAGCACGTAGCATGACCCTCCCACGTTTCCATACCCTCACCTGTGCCCTATGACTTGCCATTCCGTAACCCTAACCCTAGCCCGAAAAGGAAACCAACCAACAGCCCTACACCTTACCCTACGCTGTTGCCTACTCCTGGCCTGTATGCTGGCACTGACCCGTGCGTCAGCACATAGCCTGACCCTCCCCCGTTTCCGTACCCTCACCTGTGCCCTAAGGCTTGTCGTGCCCTAACCCTAACCCTAGCCCAGAACAGAAACCCACCACCAGCCCTACACCTTACCCTACGCCGTAGACTAATCCTGGCCCGTACGCTGGCACTGATCCGTGCGTCAGCACGTAGCCTGACCCTCCCACGTTCCCGTACCCTCACCTGTGTCCTAAGCCTTGCCATTCCATAACCCTAACCATAACCCCGAACGGAAACCTACCACCAGCCCTACACCTTACTCTACGCCATAGCCCCCTCCTGGCCCATACGCTGGCACTGACCTGTGCGTCAGCACGTAGCCTGCCCCTCCCACGTTTCTGTATACTCACCCGAACCCTAAGCCTTGTCATTCCCTAAACCTAACCTAAGCCCGGAAAGGAAACCCACCCCCAGCCCTACACCTTACCCTACGCCGTACCTTACTCCTGGCCCGTACGCTGGCACTGATCCATGCGTCAGAACATAGCCTGAACCTCCCACGTTTCCGTACCCTCACCTGTGCCTTATGCCTTGCCGTTCCCTAACCCTAACGCTAGCCCGGAATGGTAACCCACCACCAGCCCTACACCTTACCCTACGCCGTACCCTACTCTTGGCCTGTACGCTGGCACTGACCCGTGCGTCAGCACGTAGCCTGACCCACCAACGTTTCCGTACCCTCACCTGTGCCCTAAGCCTTGCCGTTCCGTAACCCTAACCCTAGCCCGGAACGGGAAACCACAGCCAGCCCGACACCTTACCCTACTCCGTACACGACTTCTGGCCCGTATGCTGTCACTGACCCATGCGTCAGCGCGTAGCCTGACCCTCCCACGTTTCTGTACCCTCACCTGTGCCCTAAGCCTTGCCGTTCCCTAACCCTAACCCTACACCTTACACTACGCCGTACCCTACTCTTGGCCCGTACTCTGGCACTGACCCGTGCGTCAACACGTAGCCTGACCCTCCCACGTTTCCGTACCATCTACTGTGCCCTAAGCTTTGCCATTCCCTAACCCTAACCCTAGCCCGGAACGGAAACCCACCACCAGCCCTACACCTTACCCTACGCCGTACGCTAATCCTGCCCCATACGCTAGCACTGACCCGTGCCTCAGCACATAGCCTACCACTCACACGTTTCCGCACCCTCACCAGTGCCCTACGCCTTGCCGTTCCCTAACCCTAACGCTAGCCCAGACCGGAAACACACCACCAGCCCTACAGCTTACCCTAAGCTGTACCCTACTCGTTGCCCGTACTCTGGCACTGACCCATGCGTCAGCACGTAGGCTACCTCTCCCAACTTTCTGTACCCTCACCTGTGCCCTTAGCCTTGCCGTTCCCTTACCCTATACCAAAACGGAAACCCACCACCAGCCCTACACCTTACCCTACGCAGTAACTTACTCCTGGCCCGTACGCTGGAACTGACCCGTGCGTCAGCATGGAGCCTGACCCTCCCACGTTTCCGTACCCTCAACTGTGCCTTAAGCCTTCCCGATCCCTAACCCTAACCCTAGCCCAGAACGGAGACCCACCACCAGCCCTACACCTTACCGTACGTCGAAGACTACTCCTGCCCGGAAGCTGACACTGACACGTGCGTGAGCACGTACCCTGACCCTCCCACTTTTCCGTACCCTCACCTGTGCCCTAAGCCTTGCCATTCGCTAACCCTTACCCTGGCCTGGAACGGAAACCCACCACCGGGCCTACACCTTACCCTACGCCGAAGCCTACACCTGGGTGTACGCTGTCATTGACCCGTGCATCAGCACGTAGTCTGACCCTCCCACGTTTATGTAACCTCACCTCTGCCCTAAGTCTTGCCGTTCCCTACCCCTAACCCTTGCCTGGAACGGAAACCCACCACGACCCCTACACCATACCCTACGCCGTACCCAACTCCTGGCCCATACGCTGGCACTGACACGTTTTTCAGCACGTAGCCTGACCCTCCCACGTTTCCGTACCCTCACGTGTGCCCTAAGCCTTAACGTTCCCTAACCCTAACCCTAGACCGGAATGGACACCCACCGCCGCCCTTACACCATACCATACGCCGTACCCTACTCCTGGTCCACACCCTGGCACTGACCCGTTCTTTAGCACGTAGCCTGACCCTCCCACGTTTCCGTACCCTCTCCTGTGCCCTAAGCCTTGCCGCTCCCTAACCCTAACCCTAGCCCGGAATGGATCACCACCACCAGCCTTACACTTTACCCTACGCCGTACCCTATTCCTGGCCCGTACGCTGGCACTGACGCATGCGTCAGCACCTAGCCTGACCTTCCCACGTTTCCGTACCCTCACCTGTGCCCTAAGCTTTGTCATTCCCTTACCCTAACACTAGCACGGAATGGAAACCCACCACCAGCCCTACACATTAGCCTACGCCGTAGCCTAATCCTGGCCCGTACATTGGCACTGACCCGTGTGTAAGAACGTAGCCTGACCATCCCACGTTTCCGTACACTCAGCTGTGCCCTAAGCCTTGCAGTTCCCTAACCGTAAACCAAGCCTGGAACGGAAACCCACCACCAGACTTACACCTTACCCTACGCAGTACCCTACTCCTGGCCCTTACGGTGGCACTGACACGTGCGTGAGCACGTAGCCTGACCCACCCACGACCCTCCCAATACAGAAATGGGCAGAAGATCTCAAGAGACGTTTCTTCAAAGAAGACACAGATATGACCAAGATGCACATGAAAAGCTGCTCAACATCACTAATTATTAGAGAAATGCAAATCAAAACTACAATGAGGTATCACCTCATAACTGTTAGAATCGGCATCATCAGAAAACCTACAAACAACAAATTCTGGGGAGGGTGTGGACAAAAGGAGCCCTCTTCCACTATTGGTGGGAATGTAAATTGATACAGTCATTATGGAGAACAGAATGGAGTTTCCTTAAAAAAACTAGAAATAGAATTACCATCTGATCCAGCAATCCCACTTCTGGGCATATACCGAAAGAAAACCATAAATCAAAAAGGCACATTCACCACAATGTTCATTGCAGCACTATTTACGATAGCCAGGTAATGGAAGCAAACTAAATGCCCACAGACAGATGAATGGATAAAGATGGGGTACATATATAAAATGGAATATTACTCGGCCATAAAAAGGAATGAAACTGGGTCATTTGTAGAGATATGGTTGGATCTAGTGACTGTCATACAGAATGAAGTAAGTCAGAAAGAGGAAAACAAATATTGTATTTTAATGCATATATGTGGAACCTAAAAACTGGTACAGATGAACTGGTTTGCAGGGAAGAAATAGAGACAGAGGTAGAGAACAAACGTATGGACACCAAGTGTGGGAATCCATGGGGTGGAAGTGGTGGGATGAGTTGGCAGATTGGGATTGGCCTTCATACATGTATATGCATAAAATACATAACTAATAATAACCTGCTGTATAAAAAAATAAATAAAATTAAATTTCAACATTTTAAAATATAAAATTTAAAAATGAGAAAAAAGATATCCCCTTCAAACAGATGTATTTATAGGAATGAATTATTTCCATGCTTATATCTATAAATACATAAAAGAGGAATAAAATCTAACTTGAACCGTAAACGAAAAAAAACCTGAACCCACCAGTTATACAGAGGAAAGCACTATCAGGGCACTTGCTACAGCGGTAAACAATTCTGAAATTGGTCAGAGGTGGAGAATCATCTCCCATACAGCCAGCAACACACCCCCCACGCAAGGAGAGTCCTCATTGCAAAGCTGGGGGACCGTGCCAAGGCATCTCTGAAAAAAGTTGAGCTGAGCCCCAGGCCACCTGCTGCTGAACTGTTCCCACCCTTCCCAGGTAAAACACCTGAATATGTACAAGGGCTTGAAAGCCTAGAGGAAGGGCCGAGAAGCCACACAACAAACAGCACGCAGGCCAACTTGGTGCCTGCAGGCCAGCCAGGGTGGTCCTGGCACTGGGCGCTCTTCCGGAAGCTTTCCATTGTCTTGTCTGAGATACCCCACCTGTCCCGGCCCACACTGCTTTTTTCCTTCCTCACCTCTGTCCACTGAGAAATTCCAGCGGAAGGTATGGGTGACACATTCTCTTCTTTACAGGTGGCAGCCTGGGAACTCCTCTAGAAAGGCCAGCAGAACCCCACTCACAACGGGCCCCCAACAAAGCTGTGACCCCTCACTCCCTCCCACCAGCACAGCCCCGAGACTGCTGACGGGGCAGAGTATATGGAGTCAGGCACAGCTTTAGGGCCTATTGCTGTTTGGAGACCTGTTTATATTGACCTCCAGCAGGCAGACCTGGGGAGGGCCGGCCGGCAGGGTAAGGCTGCCCAGGTCAGCTAATCCACAACCCTCAGGGAATCACATTGTTGAAAATGGACTTCGCTAAGGCAGAATAGAAGCCAAGGAAAATAAGGACACAATGCCATTTGCAGCACCGTAGATGAGTCTAGAGGTAATCACGTGACTTGTAGTAAGTCAGAAAGTGAAAGACACATATCATATCATATCACTTATAGGTGTTACCTAAAATAGATAGCAGGGCAGTTATTTCCACTGAGAAGGGCAAACACAGGTTCATTAAACAAACTTATGGTTCACCAATGGAAAGGTGTGAGGATTGGTTTCATTATAATATCGGGGTTAACAGACATATACAAACAGAGGTGACATATATAATCACCAAAGACCTACGGAATACCAAGAGAAGACTACACAACATTCTGTCATAACGTACATGGTAAAGGATCCCAGGAAGAACAGACATCTGTATATGTGTAAAAGAACCACATCTTCCACACCTCCAACAAGCCAAACATTGTAATCAAACTTGCTATAATAAAAAATAAAAGAAATAAATTAAAAATACGAACAAGAAGTAGGGAGACAAACTTGAGGGGCTTTCTCCTGGCACATTCCATTCTAAATTCCAAAATAGAACATGACGGCCTTTGAGGCTCTGTTTCCCTGGTAACCAGATGTGTTAAGGGAGAACTGCTGCCACCTTGTGGCCGTTTCACACAACAGCAGCTTTAATCCCAGCGCTAATGGTCAGTTGATATTCAAAATCATTGCAGGCCTGTAAATGACACCTGCCCTGAAAACAAATCCTGGGGTCACATATCGACCAAAAAATTTAAAGGACGTCCATATTTCAAAACGACCCTTTCAAAAGATATATTTTATGCACATTAGTGTTCTGCTTCTTTTTCTTTCTATCTTTTTTGGTTAAAAAAACGGGAATGGAAAAAGGCATCCCTCAGAATGGGCGAAAATAGTTGCAAACCAATCAATGGACAAAGGTTTAATCTCCAATATATATAAACAGCTCATGCAGCTTAATATTAAAAAAACAAACAACCCAATACAAAAATGGGCAGAATATCTAAAGAGACGTTTCTTCAAAGAAGACACAGAGATGGCTAAGACGCACATGAAAAGCTGCTCAACAGCACTAATTATTAGAGATATGCAAATCAAAACTATAATGAGGTATCACCTCACACCTGTTAGAATCGGCATCATCAGAAAATCTACAAACAACAAATTCTGGGGAGGGTGAGGACAAAAGGAGCCGTCTTCCTCTATGGTGGGAATGTAAATTGATACAGTCACTATGGAGAACAGTATGGAGTTTCCTTAAAAAAACTAGAAATAGAAACCTTGACTTTCCCTAACCCTAACCATAGCCCGGAACGGAAACCTACCACCAACCCTACACCTTATCTATGCCATACACTAATCTTAATCCGTACGCTGGCACTAACCGGTGAGTCAACACGTACCCTGACCCTAACACGTTTCCGTACCCTCAGCTGTGCCCTAAACCTTGCCGTTGCATATCCTTAACCTTAGCCCGGAATAGAAACCTACCATCAGCCCTACACCTTACCCTAAGCCGTACCCTAATCCTAAACCATACGTCAACACGTACCCTTACCCTAACACGTTTCCGTACCCTCACCTCTGCCATAAACCTTGCCGTTCCCTAACCCTAACCCTAGCCCAGAACGGAAACCTACCACCAACCCTACACCTTACCTTACGCCGTACCCTAATCCTAATTCGTATGCTGACACTAACTTGTGCATCAACACGTACCCTGACCCTAACACGTTTCGTACCCTCACCTGTGCCCTAAACTTTGCCGGTCCCTAAACATAACCCTAGACTGGAACGGAAACGTACCACCAACCCTACACCTTACTCTATGTGGTACCCTAATCCTCCTACGTACGCTGACACTAACCCGTGAGTCAACACGTACCCTGAACCTAACACATTTCCGTACCATCACCTGTGCCCAAAACCTTGCAATTCGCTAACCCTAACCCTACAACTGAATGGAAACCTACCGCCATCCGTACACCTTACCCTACGCCGTACCCTAATCCTAATGCGTACGATGACACTATTCCATGCATCAACATGTACCATGACCCTAACACGTTTCTGTACCCGCACCTGTGCCCTAAACCTTGCCGTACCCTAACACGAACCCTAGCCCAGAATGGAAAACTACCACAAACCGTACAGCATACCCTACATGGTACCCTAATCCTAATCCGTACACTGACACTAACCCGTGCGTCAACACGTACACTGACCCTAACACTTTTCCGTACCCTCACCTGTGCCCTAAACCGTGCCATTGCCTAACCCTAACCCTAGCCCAAAACGGAAACCTACCACCAACCCTACACGTTACCCTACACCATACCCTAATCATAATCCGAGCGTCAACACGTACCATGACCCTAACACATTTCCGTACCCTCACCTATGCCCTAAACCTTGCCGTTCCATAACACTAACCCTAGCCTGGAACGGAAACCTACCACCAACCCTAGACTTTAACCTACGAAGGACCATAAACCTACTCCGTACGCTGACACTAACCCATGCGTCATCACTTACCCTGACCCTAACACGTTTCCGTACCTTCACCTGTGACCTAAACCTTGCCATTCCCTAACCCTAACCCTAGCCCACAACGGAAACCTACCACCAAACCTACACCTTACCCTAAGCCGTACCCTAATGCTAATCCATATGTCAACACGTACCCTGACACTAACACGTTTCCATACCCTCATCTGGGCCCAAAACCTTGCCGTTCCCTAACACTAACCCTAGCCTGGAACGGAAACCTACCACCAACCATACACCTTACCCTATGCCGCACCATAATCCTCATCTGTACGTTCACACTAACCCATGCGTCAACACGTACCCTGAGCCTAACACGTTTCAATACCCTCACGTGTGCCCTAAACCTTGTCATTCCCTAACCCTAACCCAAGCCCGGAACGGAAACCTACCACCAAGACAACACCTTACCCTAAGCCATACCGTAAACCTAATCTGTACGTCAACATGTACCCTGACCCTAAAACGTTTCCGTACCCTCACCTGTGCCCTAAACATTGCCATTCCCTAACCCTAACCCTAGCACGGAACGGAAACCTACCACCAACCCTACACATTACCCTACGCCGTACCCTAATCCTAATTCATACGCTGACACTAACCCGTGTTTCAACACGTACCTTGACTGTAACAAGTTTCTGTAAGCTCACCTGTGCCCAAACTTTGCCAATCCCTAACCCTAACCCTAGTCCGGAAAGGAAACCCACCACCAGCCCAACACATTACCCTACACCGAAGCCTACTCCAGGCCCGTACGCTGGCACTGACCTGTGTGTCATCACGTAGCCTGACCCTCCGACGTTTCCATACCCTCACCTGTGCCCTAAGCCTTGCCGTTCCCTAACCCTAACCCTAGCCCGGAACGGAAACCCACCACCAGCCCTACACCTTACCCTATGCCGTACCCTACTCCTGGCCCATACGCTGGCACTGACACGTGCGTCAGCACGGAGCCTGACCCTCCCACGTTTCCGTACCCTCACCTTTGCCCTAAACCTTGCCATTCCCTAACCCTAACCCTAGCCTGGAAAGGAAACCAACCACCAGCCCTACACCTTAACCTAAGCCATTGCCTACTCCTGGCCTGTATGCTGGCACTGACCCGTGCGTCACCACGTAGCCTGACCGTCCCCCGTTTCTGTACCCTCACCTGTGCCCTAAGCCTTGCCGTTCCCTAACCCTAACCCTAGCCCTAAACGGAAACCCACCACCAGCCCTACACCTTACCCTACACCGTACCATACTCCTGGATCGTACGCTGGAACTGAACACTGCGTCACATGCAGCGTGACCCTCCCACGTTTCCGTACCCTCACCTGTGCCCTATGCCTTCCCGTTCCCTAATCCTAACCCTAGCCCGGAACAGAGACCCACCACCAGCCCTACATCTTACCCTACATCGAAGCCTACTCCTGCCCAGAAGCTGACACTGACACGTGCGTGAGCACGTAGCCTGACCCTCCCACTTTTCCGTACCCTCACCTGTACCCTAAGCCTTGCCGTTCGCTAACCCTAACCCTAGCCCAGAACGGAAACCCACCACCGGGTCTACACCTTACCCTACGCCGAAGCCTACACCTGGGCATACGCTGTCATTGACCCGTGTGTCAGCACGTAGTCTGACACTCCCACGTTTCCGTAACCTCACCTGTGCCCTAAGACTTGCGATTCCCTACCCCTAACCCTAGCCTGGAACGGAATCCCACGACCACCCCTACAGCATACCCTACGCCATACCCAACTCCTGGCCCGTACGGTGGCACTGACCTGTGTGTCAGCACGTAGCCTGCCTCTCACACGTTTCTGTACCCTCACCTGTGCCCTAAGCCTTACCGTACCCTAACCCTAACCCTAGCCCGGAAAGGAAACCCACCAACAGCCCTACACCTTACCGTACGCCGTAGCCTACGCCTGGCCCATATGCTGGCACTGACCCGTGTGTTAGCACGTAGCATGACCCTCCCACGTTTCCATACCCTCACCTGTGCCCTATGCCTTGCCATTCCCTAACCCTAACCCTAGCCCGGAAAGGAAACCAACCACCAGCCCTACACCTTACCCTACGCTGTTGCCTACTCCTGGCCTGTACGCTGGCACTGACACGTGCGTCAGCACATAGCCTGTCCCTCCCCCATTTCTGTACCCTCACCTGTGCCCTAAGGCTTGTCATGCCCTAACCCTAACCCTAGCCCAGAGCAGAAACCCACCACCAGCCCTAAACCTTACCCTACGCCGTAGCCTATTCCTGGCCCGTACGCTGGCACTGATCCGTGCGTCAGCATTTCGCCTGACCCTCCCACGTTCCCGTACCCTCACCTCTGTCCTAAGCCTTGCCGTTCCATAACCCTAACCATAACCCCGAACGGAAACCTACCACCAGCCCTACACCTTACTCTACGCCATAGCGCACTCCTGGCCCATACGCTGGCACTGACTTGTGCGTCAGCACGTAGCCTGCCCCTCCCACGTTTCCGTATCCTCACCCGAACCCGAAGCCTTGTCATTCCCTAAACCTAACCTTAGCCCGGAAAGGAAACCCACCACCAGCCCTACACCTTACCCTACGCCATACCTAACTCCTGGCCCGTACGATGGCACTGACCCGTGCGTCAGAACATAGCCTGAACCTCCCACGTTTCCGTACCCGCACCTGTGCCCTAAGGCTTGTCGTTCTCTAGCCCTAACCCTATCCCGGAACGGAAAACCACCCCCTGCCCTAAACGTTACCCTACACTGTACCCTACTTCTGGCCAGTACACTGGCACTGACCCATGCGTCAGCATGTAGCCTGACCCTCCCACGTTTCCGTACCCTCACCCGTGCCCTAAGCCTTGCCGTTCCCTAACCCTAACCCTACACCTTACCCTACGCCGTACCCTACTCTTGGCCCGTACGCTGGCACTGACCCGTGCGTCAACACGTAGCATGACCCTCCCACGTTTCCGTTCCATCTTCTGTGCCCTAAGTTTTGCCATTCCCTAACCCTAACCCTAGCCCAGAATGGAAACACACCACCAGCCGTACACCTTACCTTACGCCGTACCCTAATCCTGCCCCGTACGCTAGCACTGACCCGTGCGTCAGCATGGAGCCTGACACTCCCACGTCTCCGTACCCTCACCTGTGCCCTAAGCCTCGCCGTTCCCTAACCCTAACCCTAGCCCGGAACGGAGACCCACCTTCAGCCCTACCCCTTACCCTTGTCGAAGCCTACTCCTGCCCGGAAGCTGACACTGACACGTGCTTGAGCACGTACCCCGACCCTCCCACTTTTCCGTACCCTCACCTGTTCCCTAAGCCTTGCGTTCGCTAACCCTTACCCTGGCCCGGAACGGAAACCCACCACCGGGCCTACACCTTACACTACGCCGAAGACTACTCCTGGGCGTACGCTGTCATTGACCCATGCGTCAGCCCGTAGTGTGACCCCCCAACGTTTCTGTAACCTCACCTGTGCCCTAAGTCTTGTGGTTCCCTTCCCCTAACAGTTGCCCGGAAAGGAAACCCACCACCACCCCTACACCATACCCAACGTCATACCCAACTCCTGCCCCGTACGGTGGCACTGACCCGTGTGTCAGCACGTAGCCTGCCTTTCCAATGTTTCCTTACCCTCACCTGTGCCCTAAGCCTCGCAATTCCCTAACACTAACCCTAGCTCGGAACAGAAACCCACCACTAGCCCTACACCTTACCCTACGCCGTACCCAATTCCTGGACCGTACGCTGGCACTGACACGTGATTCAGCATGTAGCCTGACCCAACCACGTTTCCGTACCCTCACCTGTGCCCTAAGCATTGCCTTTCCCTAACCCTAACACTAGCCGGGAACGGAAACCCACCACCAGCCCTACACCTTACCGTACGCCGTACCCTACTCTTGGCCTATACGCTGGCACTGACCCGTGCGTCAGCACGTAGCCTGACCCACCCACGTTTCCGTACCCTCACCTGTGCCCTAAGCCTTGCCGTTCCGTAACCCTAACCCTAGCCCGGAACGGGAAACCACAGCCAGCCCGACACATTACCCTATGCCGTAAACGACTACTGGCCCGTATGCTGGCACTGACCCGTGCGTCAGCACGTAGCCTGACCCTCCCACTTTTCCGAACCCTCACCTGTGCCCAAAGCCTTGCCGTTCCGTAACCCTAACCCTAGCCCGGAACGGAAACCCACCACCAGCCCTAAACCTTACCCTACGCCGTACCATACTCCTGGCCCGTACGCTGGCACTGACCCGTGCGTCAGCATGTAGCCTGACCCTCCCACTTTTCCTTACCCTCACCTGTTCCCTAAGCCTTACCGATCCCTAACTCTAACCCTAGCCCGGAACGGAAACCCACCACCAGCCCTACACCCTACCCTACGTCGTAGCCTACTGCTGGCCCGTAAGCTGACACTCTCCCATGTCTCAGCCCGTAGCCTGCCTCTCCCACGTTTCCGTACACTCACCTGTGCCCTAAGCTTTGCCGCTCCCTAACCCTAACCCTAGCCCAGAATGGACACCCACCACCAGCCTTACACTTTACCCTACGCCGTACCCTACACCTGGTCCATACCCTGGAACTAACCCTTGATTCAGCATGTAGCCTGACCCTCCGGCGTTTCCATACCCTCACCTGTGCCCTAAGCCTTGCCATTCCCTAACCCTAACCCTAGCCCGGAACGGAAACCCACCACCAGCCCTACACCTTACCCTATGCCGTATCCTACTCCTGGCCCGTACACAGGCACTGACCCGTGCGTCAGCACGGAGCCTGACCCTCCCACGTTTCCGTACCTTAACCTGTGCCCTAAGACTTCCCGTTCCCTAACCCTATCACTAGCCCGGAACAGAGACCCACCACCAGCCCTACACCTTACCATACGTCGAAGCCTACTCCTGCCCAGAAGCTGACACTGACACGTGCGTGAGCACGTAGCCTGACCCTCCTACTTTTCCGTACCCTCACCTGTGCCCTAAGCCTTGCCGTTCGCTAACCCTAACCCTAGCCCAGAACGGAAACCCACCACCGGGCCTACACCTTACCCTACACCGAAGCCTACACCTGGGCGTACGCTGTCATTGACCCATGTGTCAGCACGTAGTCTGACACTCCCACGTTTCCATAACCTCACCTGTGCCCTAAGCCTTGTGGTTCCCTACCACTAACCCTAGCCCGGAACGGAATCCCACGACCACCCCTACAGCATACCCTACGCCGTACCCAACTCCTGGCCCGTACGGTGGCACTGACCTGTGTATCAGCACGTAGCCTGCCTCTCACACGTTTCCGTACCCTCACCTGTGCCCTAAGCCTTACCGTACCCTAACCCTAACCATAGCCCGGAAAGGAAACCCACCAACAGCCCTACACCTTACCGTACGCCGTAGCCTACGCCTGGCCCATATGCTGGCACTGACCCGTGTGTTAGCACGTAGCATGACCCTCCCACGTTTCCATACCCTCACCTGTGCCCTATGCCTTGCCATTCCCTAACCCTAACACTAGCCCGGAAAGGAAACCAACCACCAGCCCTACACCTTACCCTACGCTGTTGCCTACACCTGGCCTGTACGCTGGCACTGACTCATGCGTCATTACATAGCCTGACCCTCCCCCGTTTCCGTACCCTCACCTGTGCCCTAAGGCTTATCGTGCCCTAACCCTAACCCTAGCCCAGAACAGAAACCCACCACCAGCCCTACACCTTACCCTACGCCGTAGACTAATCCTGGCCCGTACGCTGGCACTGATCCTTGCGTCAGCACGTAGCCTGACCCTCCCACGTTCCCGTACCCTCACCTGTGTCCTAAGCCTTGCCATTCCATAACCCTAACCATAACCCCGAACGGAAACCTACCACCAGCCCTACACCTTACTCTACGCCATAGCCCACTCCTGGCCCATACGCTGGCACTGACCTGTGCGTCAGCACGTAGCCTGCCCCTCCCACGTTTCTGTATCCTCACCCGAACCCTAAGCCTTGTCATTCCCTAAACCTAACCTAAGCCCGGAAAGGAAACCCACCCCCAGCCCTACACCTTACCCTACGCCGTACCTTACTCCTGGCCCGTACGCTGGCACTGATCCATGCGTCAGAACATAGCCTGAACCTCCCACGTTTCCGTACCCTCACCTGTGCCTTATGCCTTGCCGTTCCCTAACCCTAACGCTAGCCCGGAATGGTAACCCACCACCAGCCCTACACCTTACCCTACGCCGTACCCTACTCTTGGCCTGTACGCTGGCACTGACCCGTGCGTCAGCACGTAGCCTGACCCACCAACGTTTCCGTACCCTCACCTGTGCCCTAAGCCTTGCCGTTCCGTAACCCTAACCCTAGCCCGGAACGGGAAACCACAGCCAGCCCGACACCTTACCCTACTCCGTACACGACTTCTGGCCCGTATGCTGTCACTGACCCATGCGTCAGCGCGTAGCCTGACCCTCCCACGATTCTGTACCCTCACCTGTGCCCTAAGCCTTGCCGTTCCCTAACCCTAACCCTACACCTTACACTACGCCGTACCCTACACTTGGCCCGTACTCTGGCACTGACCCGTGCGTCAACACGTAGCCTGACCCTCCCACGTTTCCGTACCATCTACTGTGCCCTAAGCTTTGCCATTCCCTAACCCTAACCCTAGCCCGGAACGGAAACCCACCACCAGCCCTACACCTTACCCTACGCCGTACCATACTCCTGGAGCTTACGGTGGAACTGAACCCTGCGTTAGATGCAGCCTGACCCTCCCACGTTTCCGTACCCTCACCTGTGCCCTAAGCCTTCCCGTTCCCTAACCCTAACCCTAGCCCTGAACAGAGACCCACCACCAGCCCTACATCTTACCCTACGTCGAAGACTACTCCTGCCCAGAAGCTGACACTGACACGTGCGTGAGCATGTAGCCTGACCCTCCCACTTTTCCGTACCCTCACCTGTACCCTAAGCCTTGCCGTTCGCTAACCCTAACCCTAGCCCAGAATGGAAACCCACCACCGGGCCTACACCTTACCCTACGCCGAAGCCTACACCTGGGCGTACGCTGTCATTGACCCGTGTGTCAGCACGTAGTCTGACACTCCCACGTTTCCGTAACCTCACCTGTGCCCTAAGCCTTGCGATTTCCTACCCCTAACCCTAGCCCGGAACGGAATCCCACGACCTCCCCTACAGCATACCCTACGCCGTACCCAACTCCTGGCCCGTACGGTGGCACTGACCTGTATGTCAGCACGTAGCCTGCCTCTCACACGTTTCTGTACCCTCACCTGTGCCCTAAGCCTTACCGTACCCTAACCCTAACCCTAGCCCGGAAAGGAAACCCACCACCAGCCCTAGACCTTACCGTACGCCGTAGCCTCCGCCGGGCCCATATGCTGGCACTGACCCATGTGTCAGCACGTAGCATGACCCTCCCACGTTTCCATACCCTCACCTGTGCCCTATGCCTTGCCATTCCCTAACCCTAACCCTAGCCCGGAAAGGAAACCAACCACCAGCCCTACACCTTACCCTACGCTGTTGCCTACTCCTGGCCTGTACGCTGGCACTGACACGTGCGTCAGCACATAGCCTGTCCCTCCCCCATTTCCGTACCCTCACCTGAGCCCTAAAGCTTGTCATGCCCTAACCCTAACCCTAGCCCAGAGCAGAAACCCACCACCAGCCCTAAACCTTACCCTACGCCGTAGCCTATTCCTGGCCCGTACGCTGGCACTGATCCTTGCGTCAGCACTTAGCCTGACCCTCCCACGTTCCCGTACCCTCACCTCTGTCCTAAGCCTTGCCGTTCCATAACCCTAACCATAACCCCGAACGGAAACCTACCACCAGCCCTACACCTTACTCTATGCCATAGCCCACTCCTGGCCCATACGCTGGCACTGACTTGTGCGTCAGCACGTAGCCTGCCCCTCCCACGTTTCCGTATCCTCACCCGAACCCGAAGCCTTGTCATTCCCTAAACCTAACCTTAGCCCGTAAAGGAAACCCACCACCAGCCGTACACCTTACCCTACGCCGTACCTTACTCCTGGCCCGTACGCTGGCACTGACCCGTGCGTCAGAACATAGCCTGAACCTCCCACGTTTCCGTACCCGCACCTGTGCCCTAAGGCTTGTCGTTCTCTAGCCCTAACCCTATCCTGGAACGGAAAACCACCCCCTGCCCTAAACCTTACCCTACACTGTACCCTACTTCTAGCCAGTACACTGGCACTGACCCGTGCGTCAGCATGTAGCCTGACCCTCCCACGTTTCCGTACCCTCACCCGTGCCCTAAGCCTTGCCGTTCCCTAACCCTAACCCTACACCTTACCCTACGCCGTACCCTACTCTAGGTCCGTACGCTGGCACTGACCCGTGCGTCAACACGTAGCATGACCCTCCCACGTTTCCGTACCATCTTCTGTGCCCTAAGCTTTGCCATTCCCTAACCCTAACCCTAGCCCAGAATGGAAACCCACCACCAGCCCTACACCTTACCCTACGCCGTACCCTAATCCTGCCCCGTACGCTAGCACTGACCCATGCGTCAGCATGGAGCCTGACACTCCCACGTTTCCGTACCCTCACCTGTGCCCTAAGCCTCGCCGTTCCCTAACCCTAACCCTAGCCCGGAACGGAGACCCACCATCAGCCCTACCCCTTACCCTTGTCGAAGCCTACTCCTGCCCGGAAGCTGACACTGACACGTGCTTGAGCACGTACCCAGACCCTCCCACTTTTCCGTACCCTCACCTGTTCCCTAAGCCTTGCGTTCGCTAACCCTTACCCTGGCCCGGAACGGAAACCCACCACCGGGCCTACACCTTACACTACGCCGAAGACTACACCTGGGCGTACGCTGTCATTGACCCGTGCGTCAGCACGTAGTGTGACCCCCCAACGTTTCTGTAACCTCACCTGTGCCCTAAGTCTTGTGGTTCCCTTCCCCTAACAGTTGCCCGGAAAGGAAACCCACCACCACCCCTACACCATACCCAACGTCATACCCAACTCCTTCCCCGTACGGTGGCACTGACCCGTGTGTCAGCACGTAGCCTGCCTTTCCAACGTTTCCTTACCCTCACCTGTGCCCTAAGCCTCGCAATTCCCTAACACTAACCCTAGCCCGGAACAGAAACCCACCACCAGCCCTACACCTTACCCTACGCCGTACCCAATTCCTGGACCGTACGCTGGCACTGACACGTGATTCAGCATGTAGCCTGACCCACCCACGTTTCCATACCCTCACCTGTGCCCTAAGCATTGCCTTTCGCTAACCCTAACCCTAGCCGGGAACGGAAACCCACCACCAGCCCTACACCTTACCGTACGCCGTACCCTACTCTTGGCCTATACGCTGGCACTGACCCGTGCGTCAGCACGTAGCCTGACCCACCCACGTTTCCGTACCCTCACCTGTGCCCTAAGCCTTGCCGTTCCGTAACCCTAACCCTAGCCCGGAACGGGAAACCACAGCCAGCCCGACACCTTACCCTATGCCGTAAACGACTCCTGGCCCGTATGCTGGCACTGACCCGTGCATCAGCACGTAGCCTGACCCTCCCACTTTTCCGAACCCTCTCCTGTGCCCTAAGCCTTGCCATTCCGTAACCCTAACCCTAGCCCGGAACGGAAACCCACCACCAGCCCTAAACCTTACCCTACGCCGTACCATACCCCTGGCCCGTACGCTGGCACTGACCCGTGCGTCAGCATGTAGCCTGACCCTCCCACTTTTCCTTACCCTCACCTGTTCCCTAAGCCTTACCGATCCCTAACTCTAACCCTAGCCCGGAACGGAAACACACCACCAGCCCTACACCCTACCCTACGTCGTAGCCTACTGCTGGCCCGTAAGCTGACACTCTCCCATGTGTCAGCCCGTAGCCTGCCTCTCCCACGTTTCCGTACCCTCACCTGTGCCCTAAGCCTTGCCGCTCCCTAACCCTAAGCCTAGCCCAGAATGGACACCCACCACCAGCCTTACACTTTACCCTACGCCGTACCCTACACCTGGCCCATAACCTGGAACTAACCCTTGATTCAGCATGTAGCCTGACCCTCCGACGTTTCCATACCCTCACCTGTGCCCTAAGCCTTGCGATTCCCTAACCCTAACCCTAGCCCGGAACGGAAACCCACCACCAGCCCTACACCTTACCCTATGCCGTATCCTACTCCTGGCCCGTACACTGGCACTGACCCGTGCGTCAGCACGGAGCCTGACCCTCCCACGTTTCCGTACCTTCACCTGTGCCCTAAGACTTCCCGTTCCCTAACCCTATCACTAGCCCGGAACAGAGACCCACCACCAGCCCTACACCTTACCCTACGTCGAAGCCTACTCCTGCCCAGAAGCTGACACTGACACGTGCGTGAGCACGTAGCCTGACCCTCCCACTTTTCCGTACCCTCACCTGTGCCCTAAGCCTTGCCGTTCGCTAACCCTAACCCTAGCCCAGAACGGAAACCCACCAACGGGCCTACAACTTACCCTACACCGAAGCCTACACCTGGGCGTACGCTGTCATTGACCCATGTGTCAGCACGTAGTCTGACAGTCCCACGTTTCCATAACCTCACCTGTGCCCTAAACCTTGGGGTTCCCTACCCCTAACCCTAGCCCGGAACGGAATCCCACGACTACCCCTACAGCATACCCTACGCCGTACACAACTCCTGGCCCGTACGGTGGCACTGACCTGTGTATCAGTACGTAGCCTGCCTCTCACACGTTTCCGTACCCTCACCTGTGCCCTAAGCCTTACCGTTACCTAACCCTAATCCTAGCCCGGAAAGGAAACCCACCACCAGCCCTAGACCTTACCGTACGCCGTAGCCTACGCCGGGCCCATATGCTGGCACTGACCCGTGTGTCAGCACGTAGCATGACCCTCCCACGTTTCCATACCCTCACCTGTGCCCTATGCCTTGCCATTCCCTAACCCTAACCCTAGCCCGGAAAGGAAACCAACCAACAGCCCTCCACCTTACCCTACGCTTTTGCCTACTCCTGGCCTGTACGCTGGCACTGACCCGTGCGTCAGCACATAGCCTGACCCTCCCCCGTTTCCGTACCCTCACCTGTGCCCTAAGGCTTGTCGTGCCCTAACCCTAACCCTAGCCCAGAACAGAAACCCACCAACAGCCCTACACCTTACCCTACGCCGTAGACTAATCCTGGCCCGTACGCTGGCACTGATCCGTGCGTCAGCACGTAGCCTGACCCTCCCACGTTCCCGTACCCTCACCTGTGTCCTAAGCCTTGCCATTCCATAACCCTAACCATAACCCCGAACGGAAACCTACCACCAGCCCTACACCTTACTCTACGCCATAGCCCACTCCTGGCCCATACGCTGGCACTGACCTGTGCGTCAGCACGTAGCCTGCCCCTCCCACGATTCCGTATCCTCACCCGAACCCTAAGCCTTGTCATTCCCTAAACCTAACCTTAGCCCGGAAAGGAAACCCACCCCCAGCCCTACACCTTACCCTATGCCGTACCTTACTCCTGGCCCGTACGCTGGCACTGATCCATGCGTCAGAACATAGCCTGAACCTCCCACGTTTCCGTACCCTCACCTGTGCCTTATGCCTTGCCGTTCCCTAACCCTAACGCTAGCCCGGAATGGTAACCCACCACCAGCCCTACACCTTACCCTACGCCGTACCCTACTCTTGGCCTGTACGCTGTCACTGACCCGTGCGTCAGCACGTAGCCTGACCCACCCACGTTTCCGTACCCTCACCTGTGCCCTAAGCCTTGCCGTACCGTAACCCTAACCATAGCCCGGAACGGGAAACCACAGCCAGCCCGACACATTACCCTACGCCGTACACGACTTCTGGCCCGTATGCTGTCACTGACCCATGCGTCAGTGCGTAGCCTGACCCTCCCACGTTTCTGTACCCTCACCTGTGCCCTAAGCCTTGCTGTTCCCTAACCCTAACCCTACACCTTACACTACGCCGTACCCTACTCTTGGCCCGTACGATGGCACTGACCCGTGCGTCAACACGTAGCCTGACCCTCCCACGTTTCCGTACCATCTACTGTGCCCTAAGCTTTGCCATTCCCTAACCCTAACCCTAGCCCGGAACGGAAACCCACCACCAGCCCTACACCTTACCCTATGCCGTACGCTAATCCTGCCCCATACGCTAGCACTGACCCGTGCCTCAGCGCATAGCCTACCACTCCCACGTTTCCGCACCCTCACCAGTGCCCTAAGCCTTGCCGTTCCCTAACCCTAACCCTAGCCCAGACCGGAAACACACCACCAGCCCTACAGCTTACCCTACGCCATACCCTACTACTTGCCCGTACGCTGGCACTGACCCATGCGTCAGCACGTAGCCTACCTCTCCCAACTTTCTGTACCCTCACCTGTGCCCTTAGCCTTGCCGTTCCCTAACCCTATACCAAAACGGAAACCCACCACCAGCCCTACACCTTACCCTACGCAGTATCTTACTCCTGGCCCGTACGCTGGAACTGACCCGTGCGTCAGCATGGAGCCTGACCCTCCCACGTTTCCGTACCCTCAACTGTGCCTTAAGCCTTCCTGATCCCTAACCCTAACCCTAGCCCAGAACGGAGACCCACCACCAGCCCTACACCTTACCGTACGTCAAAGCCTACTCCTGCCCGGAAGCTGACACTGACACGTGCGTGAGCACGTACCCTGACCCTCCCACTTTTCCGTACCCTCACCTGTGCCCTAAGCCTTGCCATTCGCTAACCCTTACTCTGGCCTGGAACGGAAACCCACCACCGGGCCTACACCTTACCCTACGCCGAAGCCTACACCTGGGTGTACGCTGTCATTGACCCGTGCATCAGCACGTAGTCTGACCCTCCCACGTTTACGTAACCTCACCTCTGCCCTAAGTCTTGCCGTTCCCTACCGCTAACCCTTGCCTGGAACGGAAACCCACCACGACCCCTACACCATACCCTACGCCGTACCCAACTCCTGGCCCATACGCTGGCACTGACACGTTTTTCAGCACGTAGCCTGACCCTCCCACGTTTCCGTACCCTCACATGTGCCCTAAGCCTTAACGTTCCCTAACCCTAACCCTAGACCGGAATGGACACCCACCGCCGCCCTTACACCATACCCTACGCCGTACCCTACTCCTGGTCCACACCCTGGCACTGACCCGTTCTTCAGCACATAGCCTGACCCTCCCACGTTTCCGTACCCTCTCCTGTGCCCTAAGCCTTGCCGCTCCCTAACTCTAAACCTAGCCCGGAATGGATCCCCACCACCAGCCTTACACTTTACCCTACGCCGTACCCTACTCCTGGTTCATACCCTGGCACTGACCAGTGCTTCAGCATGTAGCCTGACCCGCCCACGTTTCCGTACCCTCACCTGTGCCCTAAGCCTTGCCTTTACCTATCCCTAACCCTAGCCCGGAACGGAAACCCACCAGAAACCCTAAACCTTAATGTATGCCGTAGCCTACTCCTGACCCGTACGCTGGCAGTGACCATTGCGTCAGCACATAGCCTGCCTCTGCCACGTTTCCATACCCTCACCTGTGCACTAAGCCTTGCCGTTCCCTAACCCTAACCTGGAACGGAAAACCAACACCAGCCCTACACCTTACCCTACACCGTACCATACTCCTGGACCGTACGCTGTCACTGACACGTGCGTCAGCACGTAGACTGACCCTCCCACGTTTCCGTACCCTCACCTGTGCCCTAAGCCTTGCCGTTCCCTAACCCTAACCCTAGCCCGTAACAGAAACCCACCACCAGCCCTACACCTTACCCTACGACGTACCCTAATCCTGCCCCGTACGCTGTCACTGGCCCGTGCGTCAGCACGTAGCCTGCCACTCCTACGTTTCCGTACCCTCACCTGTGTCCTAAGCCATGCCATTCCCTAACCCTAACCCTAGCACGGAACATAAACCCACCACCAGCCCTAGACCTTACACTACGCCGTACCCTACTCCTGGCCCCTACACTGGCACTGACCTGTGCGTCAGCTCGTAGCCTGCCTCTCCCACGTTTCCGTACCGTCACCTGTGTCCTAAGCCTTGCCGTTCCCTAACCCTAACCCAAGCCTGGAACGGAAACCCACCACCAGCCCTAAACCTTTCGTTACGACGTACCCTACTCCTGGCCCGTACGCTGGCACAGACCCGTGCGTCAACACGTAGCCTGCCACTCTCACGTTTCTGTACGTACACCTGTGCCCTAAGCCTTGCTGTTCCCTCACCCTAACCCTAGCCCGGAACGGAAAACCACCACCAGCCCTACCCTTACCCTACGCCATACCCTACTACTGGCCCGTACGCTGGCAGTAACCCGTGCGTCAGCACGTAGCCTGACCCTCCCACGATTCCATACGTTCACCTGTGCCCTAAGCCTTGCCGTTCCCTAACCCTAACCATAGCCCGGAATGGTATCTCACAACCATCCCTACTCATTACCCTACGCCGTACCCTATTCCTGGCCCGTACGCTGGCACTGACGCATGCGTCAGCACCTACCCTGACCTTCCCACGTTTCCGTACCCTCACCTGTGCCCTAAGCTTTGTCATTTCCTAACCCTAACACTAGCACGGAACGGAAACCCACCACCAGCCCTACACATTAGCCTACGCCGTAGCCTAATCCTGGCCCGTACATTGGCACTGACCCGTGCGTAAGAACGTAGCCTGATCATCCCACGTTTCCGTACACTCAGCTGTGCCCTAAGCCTTGCCGTTCCCTAACCGTAAACCAAGCCCGGAATGGAAACCCACCACCAGACTTACACCTTACCCTACGCAGTACCCTACTCCTGGCCCTTACGGTGGCACTGACACGTGCGTGAGCACGTAGCCTGACCCACCCACCACCCTCCCAATACAGAAATGGGCAGAAGATCTCAAGAGACGTTTCTTCAAAGAAGACACAGATATGACCAAGACGCACATGAAAAGCTGCTCAACATCACTAATTATTAGAGAAATGCAAATCAAAACTACAATGAGGTATCACCTCATAACTGTTAGAATCGGCATCATCAGAAAACCTACAAACAACAAATTCTGGGGAGGGTGTGGACAAAAGGAGCCCTCTTCCACTATTGGTGGGAATGTAAATTGATACAGTCATTATGGAGAACAGAATGGAGTTTCCTTAAAAAAACTAGAAATAGAATTACCATCTGATCCAGCAATCCCACTTCTGGGCATATACACAAAGAAAACCATAAATCAAAAAGGCACATTCACCACAATGTTCATTGCAGCACTATTTACGATAGCCAGGTAATGGAAGCAAACTAAATGCCCACAGACAGATGAATGGATAAAGATGGGGTACATATATAAAATGGAATATTACTCGGCAATAAAAAGGAATGAGGGCTTCCCTGGTGGCGCAGTGGTTGAGAGTCCGCCTGCCGATGCAGGGGACACGGGTTCGTGCCCCAGTCCGGGAAGATCCCACATGCCGCGGAGCGGCTAGGCCCGTGAGCCATGGCCGCTGAGCCTGTGCGTCCGGAGCCTGTGCTCTGCAAGGGGAGAGGCCACAACAGTGAGAGGCCCACGTAACAAAAAAAAAAAAAAAAAAAAAAAAAAAAAAAAAAAAAAAAAAAAAAAAAGGAATGAAACTGGGTCATTTGTAGAGATATGGATGGATCTAGTGACTGTCATACAGAATGAAGTAAGTCAGAAAGAGGAAAACAAATATTGTATTTTAATGCATATATGTGGAACCTAAAAACTGGTACAGATGAACTGGTTTGCAGGGAAGAAATAGAGACAGAGGTAGAGAACAAACGTATGGACACCAAGTGTGGGAATCCATGGGGTGGAAGTGGTGGGATGAGTTGGGAGAATGGGATTGGCCTGCATACATGTATATGCATAAAATACATAACTAATAATAACCTGCTGTATAAAAAAATAAATAAAATTAAATTTCAAAGTTTTAAAAAAGAAAATTTATAAATAATACAGAAAAAAGTTCTTCCCTTCACACAGATATATTTATAGGAATGAATTATTTCCATGCTTATATCTATAAATACATAAAAGAGGAATAAAATCTAACTTGAACCATAAAAGAAAAAAAAAACCTGAACCCACCAGTTATACAGAGGAAAACCCTATCAGGGCACTTGCTCCAGCGGTAAACAATTATGAAATTGGTCAGAGGTGGGGAATCTTCTCCCATACAGCCAGCAAACCACACCCCACACAAGGAGCATCCTCATTGCAAAGCTGGGGGATCCTGCAGAGGCATCTCTGAATAAAGGTGAGCTAAGCCCCAGGTCAGCTGCTGCTGAACTGTTCCCACCCTTCCCAGGTAAAACACCTGAATATGTACAAGGGCTTGAAAGACTAGAGGAAGGGCCGTGGAGCCACACCAGTGACAGCACGCAGGCCAACTTGGTGCCTGCAGGCCAGCCAGGGTGGTCCTGCCTCCGGGCGCTCTTCTGGAAGCTTTCCATTGTCCTGCCTGAGATACCCCACCTGTCCCGGCCCCCACTGCTTTTTTACTTCCTCACCTCTGTCCGGAGAGAAATTCCAGCGGAAGGTATGGGTGACACATCCTCTTCTTTACAGGTGGCAGCCTGGCAACTCCTGCAGAAAGGCCAGCAGAACCCCACTCACACCGGGCCACCAACAAAGCTGTCGCCCCTCATTCCCTCCCACCAGCACAGCGCCAAGACTGCTGACGGTGCAGAGAATATGGAGTCAGGCAGAGGTTCACGGGCTATTGCTGCTTGGAGCGCTGTTTATATTGACCTCAACCAGGCACACCTGGGGAGGGCCGGGCAGCAGGGTAAGGCTGCCCAGGTCAGCTAATCCACAACACTCAGGGAATCACATTGTTGAAAATGGACCTCGCTAAGGCAGAAGAGAAGCCAATGAAAAAAAGAACAGAATGTCATTTGCACCACCGTAGATGAGTCTAGAGGTAATCACGTGACTTGTAGTAAGTCAGAAAGTGAAAGACACATATCATATCATATCACTTATACGTGTTACCTAAAAATGGATACCAGGGCAGATATTTCCACCGAGAAGGGCAATCAGAGATTCATTAAACAAACTTATGGTTCACCAATGGAAAGGTGTGAGGATTGGTTTCATTACGATATTGCGGTTAACAGACATACAAACACAGGTGACATATATAATCACCAAAGACCTATGGAATACCAAAAGACTACTCAACATTCTGTCATAACGTACATGGGAAAAGGATCCCAGGAAAAACAGACATCTGTATATGTGTAAAACAACCACATCTTCCACACCTCCAACAAGCCAAACATTGTAATCAAACTTGTTGTAATAAAAAATAAAAATTAAATTAAAAACACGAACAAGAAGTAGGGAGACAAACATGAGGGGCTTTCTCCTGGCACATTCCATTCTAAATTCCAATCTAGAACACGACTTCCATTGAGGCTCTGTTGCCCTAGTAACCAGAATTGGTAAGGGCGCACTGCTGCCACCTTGTGGCCGTTTCACACAACAGCAGCTTTAATCCCAGCGCTAATGGTCAGTTGATATTCAAAATCATTGCAGGCCTGTAAATGACACCTGCCCTGAAAACAAATCCTGGGGTCACATATAGACCAAAAAATTCAAAGGACGTCCATATTTCAAAAGGACCGTTTCAAAAGGCATATTTTATGCACATTAGTTTTCTGCTTCTTTTTCTTTCTTTCTTTTTTGGTTAAAAAAACGGGAATGGAAAAAGGCATCCCTCAGAAGGGGCGAAAATAGTTGCAAACGAATCAATGGACAAAGGTTTAATCTCGAATATTTATAAACAGCTCATGCAGCTTAATATTAAAAAAACAAACAACCCAATACAAAAATGGGCAGAAGATCTAAAGATACGTTTCTTCAAAGAAGACACAGAGATGGCCAAGACGCACATGAAAAGCTGCTCAACAGCACTAATTATTAGAGAAATGCAAATCAAAACTACAATTAGGTATCACCTCACACTGTTAGAATCGGCATCATCAGAAAATCTACAAACAACAAATTCTGGGGAGCGTGTGGACAAAAGGAGCCCTCTTCCACTATTGGTGGGAATGTAAATTGATACAGTCACTATGGAGAACAGTGTGGTGTTTCGTTAAAAAAAACTGGAAATAGAATTACCATCTGATCCAGCAACCCCACTTCTGGGCATATACCCAAAGAAAACCATAAATCAAATAGGCACATTCACCAAAATGTTCATTGCAGCACTATTTACAATAGCCAGGTAATGGAAGCAAACTAAATGCCCACAGACAGATGAATGGATAAAGATGTGGTACATGTATAAAATGGAATATTACTCAGCCATAAAAAGGAATGAAACTGGGTCATTTGTAGAGACATCGATGGATCTAGAGACTGTCATACAGAATGAAGTAAGTCAGAAAGAGGAAAACAAATATTGTATATTAATGCATATATGTGGAACCTAAAAACTGGTACAGATGAACTGGTTTGCAGGGAAGAAATAGAGACAGCGGTAGAGAACAAACGTATGGACACCAAGTGTGGGAAGCCATGGTGTGGTGGTGGTGGGATGAGTTGGGAGATTGGGATTGACCTGCATAAATGTATATGCATAAAATACATAACGAATAATAACCTGCTGTATTAAAAAAATAAATAAAATTAAATTTCAAAGTTTTAAAAAAGAAAATTTAAAAATAATACAGAAAAAAGTTCTTCCCTTCACACAGATGTATTTATAGGAATGAATTATTTCCATGCTTATATCTATAAATACATAAAAGAGGAATAAAATCTAACTTGAACCATAAAAGAAAAAAAAAACCTGAACCCACCAGTTATACAGAGGAAAACCCTATCAGGGCACTTGCTCCAGCGGTAAACAATTCTGAAATTGGTCAGAGGTGGGGAATCTTCTCCCATACAGCCAGCAAACCACACCCCACGCAAGGAGCGTCCTCATTGCAAAGCTGGGGGATCGTGCAGAGGCATCTCTGAATAAAGGTGAGCTGAGCCCCAGGCCAGCTGCTGCTGAACTGTTCCCACCCTTCCCAGGTAAAACACCTGAATATGTACAAGGGCTTGAAAGACTAGAGGAAGGGCCGTGGAGCCACACCAGTTACATCACGCAGGCCAACTTGGTGCCTGCAGGCCAGCCAGGGTGGTCCTGCCTCCGGGCGCTCTTCTGGAAGCTTTCCTTTGTCCTGCCTGAGATACCCCACCTGTCCCGGCCCCCACTGCTTTTTTCCTTCCTCACCTCTGTCCGGAGAGAAATTCCAGCGGAAGGTATGGGTGACACATCCTCTTCTTTAAAGGTGGCAGCCTGGCAACTCCTGCAGAAAGGCCAGCAGAACCCCACTCACACCGGGCCACCAACAAAGCTGTCGCCCCTCATTCCCGCCCACCAGCACAGCCCCGAGACTGCTGACGGTGCAGAGAATATGGAGTCAGGCAGAGGTTCACGGGCTATTGCTGCTTGGAGCGCTGTTTGTATTGACCTCAACCAGGCACACCTGGGGAGGGCCGGGCGGCAGGGTAAGGCTGCCCAGGTCAGCTAATCCACAACACTCAGGGAATCACATTGTTGAAAATGGACCTCGCTAAGGCAGAAGAGAAGCCAATGAAAAAAAGAACACAATGTCATTTGCACCACCGTAGATGAGTCTAGAGGTAATCACGTGACTTGTAGTAAGTCAGAAAGTGAAAGACACATATCATATCATATCACTTATAGGTGTTACCTAAAAATGGATACCAGGGCAGATATTTCCACCGAGAAGGGCAATCAGAGATTCATTAAACAAACTTATGGTTCACCAATGGAAAGGTGTGAGGATTGGTTTCATTACGATATCGGAGTTAACAGACTTATACAAACACAGGTGACATATAATCACCAAAGACCTATGGAATACCAAAAGACTACTCAACATTCTGTCATAACGTACATGGGAAAAGGATCCCAGGAAAAACAGACATCTGTATATGTGTAAAACAACCACATCTTCCACACCTCCAACAAGCCAAACATTGTAATCAAACTTGCTGTAATAAAAAATAAAAATTAAATTAAAAACACGAACAAGAAGTAGGGAGACAAATTTGAGGGGCTTTCTCCTGGCACATTCCATTCTAAATTCCAATCTAGAACACGACTTCCACTGAGGCTCTGTTGCCCTAGTAACCAGAATTGGTAAGGGAGAACTGCTGCCACCTTGTGGCCGTTTCACACAACAGCAGCTTTAATCCCAGCGCTAAAGGTCAGTTGATATTCAAAATCATTGCAGGCCTGTAAATGACACCTGCCCTGAAAACAAATCCTGGGGTCACATATCGAACAAAAAATTCGTCCATATTTCAAAACGACCATTTCAAAAGGCATATTTTATGCACATTAGTTTTCTGCTTCTTTTTCTTTCTTTCTTTTTTGGTTAAAAAAACGGGAATGGAAAAAGGCATCCCTCAGAAGGGGCGAAAATAGTTGCAAACGAATCAATGGACAAAAGGTTTAATCACCAATATATATAAACAGCTCATGCAGCTTAATATTAAAAAAACAAACAACCCAATACAAAAATGGGCAGAAGATCTAAAGAGACGTTTCTTCAAAGAAGACACAGAGATGACCAAGACGCACATGAAAAGCTGCTCAACAGCACTAATTATTAGAGAAATGCAAATCAAAACTACAATTAGGTATCACCTCACACTGTTAGAATCGGCATCATCAGAAAATCTACAAACAACAAATTCTGGGGAGCGTGTGGACAAAAGGAGCCCTCTTCCACTATTGGTGGGAATGTAAATTGATACAGTCACTATGGAGAACAGTGTGGAGTTTCGTTAAAAAAAACTGGAAATAGAATTACCATCTGATCCAGCAATCCCACTTCTGGGCATATACCCAAAGAAAACCATAAATCAAATAGGCACATTCACCAAAATGTTCATTGCAGCACTATTTACAATAGCCAGGTAATGGAAGCAAACTAAATGCCCACAGACAGATGAATGGATAAAGATGTGGTACATGTATAAAATGGAATATTACTCAGCCATAAAAAGGAATGAAACTGGGTCATTTGTAGAGACATCGATGGATCTAGAGACTGTCATACAGAATGAAGTAAGTCAGAAAGAGGAAAACAAATATTGTATATTAATGCATATATGTGGAACCTAAAAACTGGTACAGATGAACTGGTTTGCAGGGAAGAAATAGAGACAGCGGTAGAGAACAAACGTATGGACACCAAGTGTGGGAAGCCATGGTGTGGTGGTGGTGGGATGAGTTGGGAGATTGGGATTGACCTGCATACATGTATATGCATGAAATACATAACGAATAATAACATGCTGTATTAAAAAATAAATAAAATTAAATTTCAAAGTTTTAAAAAAGAAAATTTAAAAATAATACAGAAAAAAGTTCTTCCCTTCACACAGATGTATTTATAGGAATGAAATATTTCCATGCTTATATCTATAAATACATAAAAGAGGAATAAAATCTAACTTGAACCATAAAAGAAAAAAAAAAAACCTGAACCCACCAGTTATACAGAGGAAAACCCTATCAGGGCACTTGCTCCAGCGGTAAACAATTCTGAAATTGGTCAGAGGTGGGGAATCTTCTCCCATACAGCCAGCAAACCACACCCCACGCAAGGAGCGTCCTCATTGCAAAGCTGGGGGATCGTGCAGAGGCATCTCTGAATAAAGGTGAGCTGAGCCCCAGGCCAGCTGCTGCTGAACTGTTCCCACCCTTCCCAGGTAAAACACCTGAATATGTACAAGGGCTTGAAAGACTAGAGGAAGGGCCGTGGAGCCACACCAGTGACAGCACGCAGGCCAACTTGGTGCCTGCAGGCCAGCCAGGGTGGTCCTGCCCCCGGGCGCTCTTCTGGAAGCTTTCCATTGTCCTGCCTGAGATACCCCACCTGTCCCGGCACCCACTGCTTTTTTCCTTCCTCACCTCTGTCCGGAGAGAAATTCCAGCGGAAGGTATGGGTCACACATCCTCTTCTTTACAGGTGGCAGCCTGGCAACTCCTGCAGAAAGGCCAGCAGAACCCCACTCACACCGGGCCACCAAGAAAGCTGTGGCCCCTCATTCCCTCCCACCAGCACAGCCCCGAGACTGCTGACGGGGCAGAGAATATGGAGTCAGGCAGAGCTTCACGGGCTATTGCTGCTTGGAGCGCTGTTTATATTGACCTCAACCAGGCACACTTGGGGAGGGCCGGGCGGCAGGGTAAGGCTGCCCAGGTCAGCTAATCCACAACACTCAGGGAATCACATTGTTGAAAATGGACCTCGCTAAGGCAGAAGAGAAGCCAAGGAAAAAAAGAACACAATGCCATTTGCACCACCGTAGATGAGTCTAGAGGTAATCACGTGACTTGTAGTAAGTCAGAAAGTGAAAGACACATATCATATCATATCACTTATAGGTGTTACCTAAAAATGGATACCAGGGCAGATATTTCCACCAAGAAGGGCAATCAGAGATTCATTAAACAAACTTATGGTTCACCAATGGAAAGGTGTGAGGATTGGTTTCATTAAGATATCGGGGTTAACAGACTTATACAAACACAGGTGACATATATAATCACCAAGACCTACGGAATACCAAAAGACTACTAAACGTTCTGTCATGACGTACATGGGAAAAGGATCCCAGGAAAAAGAGACATCTGTATATGTGTAAAACAACCACATCTTCCACACCTCCAACAAGCCAAACATTGTAATCAAACTTGCTGTAATAAAAAATAAAAATTAAATTAAAAACACGAACAAGAAGTAGGGAGACAAATTTGAGGGGCTTTCTCCTGGCACATTCCATTCTAAATTCCAATCTAGAACACGACTTCCACTGAGGCTCTGTTGCCCTAGTAACCAGAATTGGTAAGGGAGAACTGCTGCCACCTTGTGGCCGTTTCACACAACAGCAGCTTTAATCCCAGCGCTAAAGGTCAGTTGATATTCAAAATCATTGCAGGCCTGTAAATGACACCTGCCCTGAAAACAAATCCTGGGGTCACATATCGAACAAAAAATTCGTCCATATTTCAAAACGACCATTTCAAAAGGCATATTTTATGCACATTAGTTTTCTGCTTCTTTTTCTTTCTTTCTTTTTTGGTTAAAAAAACGGGAATGGAAAAAGGCATCCCTCAGAAGGGGCGAAAATAGTTGCAAACGAATCAATGGACAAAAGGTTTAATCACCAATATATATAAACAGCTCATGCAGCTTAATATTAAAAAAACAAACAACCCAATACAAAAATGGGCAGAAGATCTAAAGAGACGTTTCTTCAAAGAAGACACAGAGATGACCAAGACGCACATGAAAAGCTGCTCAACAGCACTAATTATTAGAGAAATGCAAATCAAAACTACAATTAGGTATCACCTCACACTGTTAGAATCGGCATCATCAGAAAATCTACAAACAACAAATTCTGGGGAGCGTGTGGACAAAAGGAGCCCTCTTCCACTATTGGTGGGAATGTAAATTGATACAGTCACTATGGAGAACAGTGTGGAGTTTCGTTAAAAAAAACTGGAAATAGAATTACCATCTGATCCAGCAATCCCACTTCTGGGCATATACCCAAAGAAAACCATAAATCAAATAGGCACATTCACCAAAATGTTCATTGCAGCACTATTTACAATAGCCAGGTAATGGAAGCAAACTAAATGCCCACAGACAGATGAATGGATAAAGATGTGGTACATGTATAAAATGGAATATTACTCAGCCATAAAAAGGAATGAAACTGGGTCATTTGTAGAGACATCGATGGATCTAGAGACTGTCATACAGAATGAAGTAAGTCAGAAAGAGGAAAACAAATATTGTATATTAATGCATATATGTGGAACCTAAAAACTGGTACAGATGAACTGGTTTGCAGGGAAGAAATAGAGACAGCGGTAGAGAACAAACGTATGGACACCAAGTGTGGGAAGCCATGGTGTGGTGGTGGTGGGATGAGTTGGGAGATTGGGATTGACCTGCATACATGTATATGCATGAAATACATAACGAATAATAACATGCTGTATTAAAAAATAAATAAAATTAAATTTCAAAGTTTTAAAAAAGAAAATTTAAAAATAATACAGAAAAAAGTTCTTCCCTTCACACAGATGTATTTATAGGAATGAAATATTTCCATGCTTATATCTATAAATACATAAAAGAGGAATAAAATCTAACTTGAACCATAAAAGAAAAAAAAAAAACCTGAACCCACCAGTTATACAGAGGAAAACCCTATCAGGGCACTTGCTCCAGCGGTAAACAATTCTGAAATTGGTCAGAGGTGGGGAATCTTCTCCCATACAGCCAGCAAACCACACCCCACGCAAGGAGCGTCCTCATTGCAAAGCTGGGGGATCGTGCAGAGGCATCTCTGAATAAAGGTGAGCTGAGCCCCAGGCCAGCTGCTGCTGAACTGTTCCCACCCTTCCCAGGTAAAACACCTGAATATGTACAAGGGCTTGAAAGACTAGAGGAAGGGCCGTGGAGCCACACCAGTGACAGCACGCAGGCCAACTTGGTGCCTGCAGGCCAGCCAGGGTGGTCCTGCCCCCGGGCGCTCTTCTGGAAGCTTTCCATTGTCCTGCCTGAGATACCCCACCTGTCCCGGCACCCACTGCTTTTTTCCTTCCTCACCTCTGTCCGGAGAGAAATTCCAGCGGAAGGTATGGGTCACACATCCTCTTCTTTACAGGTGGCAGCCTGGCAACTCCTGCAGAAAGGCCAGCAGAACCCCACTCACACCGGGCCACCAAGAAAGCTGTGGCCCCTCATTCCCTCCCACCAGCACAGCCCCGAGACTGCTGACGGGGCAGAGAATATGGAGTCAGGCAGAGCTTCACGGGCTATTGCTGCTTGGAGCGCTGTTTATATTGACCTCAACCAGGCACACTTGGGGAGGGCCGGGCGGCAGGGTAAGGCTGCCCAGGTCAGCTAATCCACAACACTCAGGGAATCACATTGTTGAAAATGGACCTCGCTAAGGCAGAAGAGAAGCCAAGGAAAAAAAGAACACAATGCCATTTGCACCACCGTAGATGAGTCTAGAGGTAATCACGTGACTTGTAGTAAGTCAGAAAGTGAAAGACACATATCATATCATATCACTTATAGGTGTTACCTAAAAATGGATACCAGGGCAGATATTTCCACCAAGAAGGGCAATCAGAGATTCATTAAACAAACTTATGGTTCACCAATGGAAAGGTGTGAGGATTGGTTTCATTAAGATATCGGGGTTAACAGACTTATACAAACACAGGTGACATATATAATCACCAAGACCTACGGAATACCAAAAGACTACTAAACGTTCTGTCATGACGTACATGGGAAAAGGATCCCAGGAAAAACAGACATCTGTATATGTGTAAAAGAACCACATCTTCCACACCTCCAACAAGCCAAACATTGTAATCAAACTTGTTGTAATAAAAAATAAAAATTAAATTAAAAACACGAACAAGAAGTAGGGAGACAATCTTGAGGGGCTTTCTCCTGGCACATTCCATTCTAAATTCCAATCTAGAACACGACTTCCATTGAGGCTCTGTTGCCCTAGTAACCAGAATTGGTAAGGGAGCACTGCTGCCACCTTGTGGCCGTTTCACACAACAGCAGCTTTAATCCCAGCGCTAATGGTCAGTTGATATTCAAAATCATTGCAGGCCTGTAAATGACACCTGCCCTGAAAACAAATCCTGGGGTCACATATAGACCAAAAAATTCAAAGGACGTCCATATTTCAAAAGGACCGTTTCAAAAGGCATATTTTATGCACATTAGTTTTCTGCTTCTTTTTCTTTCTTTCTTTTTTGGTTAAAAAAACGGGAATGGAAAAAGGCATCCCTCAGAAGGGGCGAAAATAGTTGCAAACGAATCAATGGACAAAGGTTTAATCTCGAATATTTATAAACAGCTCATGCAGCTTAATATTAAAAAAACAACCCAATACAAAAATGGGCAGAAGATCTAAAGATACGTTTCTTCAAAGAAGACACAGAGATGGCCAAGACGCACATGAAAAGCTGCTCAACAGCACTAATTATTAGAGAAATGCAAATCAAAACTAGAATTAGGTATCACCTCACACTGTTAGAATCGGCATCATCAGAAAATCTACAAACAACAAATTCTGGGGAGCGTGTGGACAAAAGGAGCCCTCTTCCACTATTGGTGGGAATGTAAATTGATACAGTCACTATGGAGAACAGGGTGGAGTTTCGTTAAAAAAAAACTGGAAATAGAATTACCATCTGATCCAGCAATCCCACTTCTGGGCATATACCCAAAGAAAACCATAAATCAAATAGGCACATTCACCAAAATGTTCATTGCAGCACTATTTACAATAGCCAGGTAATGGAAGCAAACTAAATGCCCACAGACAGATGAATGGATAAAGATGTGGTACATGTATAAAATGGAATATTACTCAGCCATAAAAAGGAATGAAACTGGGTCATTTGTAGAGACATCGATGGATCTAGACACGGTCATACAGAATGAAGTAAGTCAGAAAGAGGAAAACAAATATTGTATATTAATGCATATATGTGGAACCTAAAAACTGGTACAGATGAACTGGTTTGCAGGGAAGAAATAGAGACAGAGGTAGAGAACAAACGTATGGACACCAAGTGTGGGAAGCCATGGTGTGGTGGTGGTGGGATGAGTTGGGAGATTGGGATTAACCTGCATACATGTATATGCATGAAATACATAACTAATAATAACCTGCTGTATAAAAAAATAAATAAAATTAAATTTCAAAATTTTAAAAAATTTTTAAAAATAATACAGAAAAAAGTTCTTCCCTTCACACAGATGTATTTATAGGAATGAATTATTTCCATGCTTATATCTATAAATACATAAAAGAGGAATAAAATCTAACTTGAACCATAAAAGAAAAAAAAACCTGAACCCACCAGTTATACAGAGGAAAACCCTATCAGGGCACTTGCTCCAGCGGTAAACAATTCTGAAATTGGTCAGAGGTGGGGAATCTTCTCCCATACAGCCAGCAAACCACACCCCACGCAAGGAGCGTCCTCATTGCAAAGCTGGGGGATCGTGCAGAGGCATCTCTGAATAAAGGTGAGCTGAGCCCCAGGCCAGCTGCTGCTGAACTGTTCCCACCCTTCCCAGGTAAAACACCTGAATATGTACAAGGGCTTGAAAGACTAGAGGAATGGCCGTGGAGCCACACCAGTGACAGCACGCAGGCCAACTTGGTGCCTGCAGGCCAGCCAGGGTGGTCCTGCCCCCTGGCGCTCTTCTGGAAGCTTTCCATTGTCCTGCCTGAGATACCCCACCTGTCCCGGCTCCCACTGCTTTTTTCCGTCCTCACCTCTGTCCGGAGAGAAATTCCAGCGGAAGGTATGGGTGACACATCCTCTTCTTTACAGGTGGCAGCCTGGCAACTCCTGCAGAAAGGCCAGCAGAACCCCACTCACACCGGGCCACCAACAAAGCTGTGGCCCCTCATTCCCTCCCACCAGCACAGCCCCGAGACTGCTGACGGGGCAGAGAATATGGAGTCAGGCATAGCTTCACGGGCTATTGCTGCTTGGAGCGCTGTTTATATTGACCTCAACCAGGCACACCTGGTGAGGGCCGGGCGGCAGGGTAAGGCTGCCCAGGTCAGCTAATCCACAACACTCAGGGAATCACATTGTTGAAAATGGACCTCGCTAAGGCAGAAGAGAAGCCAAGGAAAAAAAGAACACAATGCCATTTGCACCACCGTAGATGAGTCTAGAGGTAATCACGTGACTTGTAGTAAGTCAGAAAGTGAAAGACACATATCATATCATATCACTTATAGGTGTTACCTAAAAATGGATACCAGGACAGATATTTCCACCGAGAAGGGCAATCAGAGATTCATTAAACAAACTTATGGTTCACCAATGGAAAGGTGTGAGGATTGGTTTCATTACGATATCGGGGTTAACAGACTTATACAAACACAGGTGACATATAATCACCAAAGACCTATGGAATACCAAAAGACTACTCAACATTCTGTCATAACGTACATGGGAAAAGGATCCCAGGAAAAACAGACATCTGTATATGTGTAAAAGAACCACATCTTCCACACCTCCAACAAGCCAAACATTGTAATCAAACTTGCTGTAATAAAAAATAAAAATTAAATTAAAAACACGAACAAGAAGTAGGGAGACAAACTTGAGGGGCTTTCTCCTGGCACATTCCATTCTAAATTCCAATCTAGAACACGACTTCCATTGAGTCTCTGTTGCCCTAGTAACCAGAATTGGTAAGGGAGCACTGCTGCCACCTTGTGGCCGTTTCACACAACAGCAGCTTTAATCCCAGCGCTAATGGTCAGTTGATATTCAAAATCCTTGCAGGCCTGTAAATGACACCTGCCCTGAAAACAAATCCTGGGGTCACATATAGACCAAAAAATTCAAAGGACGTCCATATTTCAAAAGGACCGTTTCAAAAGGCATATTTTATGCACATTAGTTTTCTGCTTCTTTTTCTTTCTTTCTTTTTTGGTTAAAAAAACGGGAATGGAAAAAGGCATCCCTCAGAAGGGGCGAAAATAGTTGCAAACGAATCAATGGACAAAGGTTTAATCTCGAATATTTATAAACAGCTCATGCAGCTTAATATTAAAAAAACAAACAACCCAATACAAAAATGGGCAGAAGATCTAAAGATACGTTTCTTCAAAGAAGACACAAAGATGGCCAAGACGCACATGAAAACCTGCTCAACAGCACTAATTATTAGAGAAATGCAAATCAAAACTACAATTAGGTATCACCTCACACTGTTAGAATCGGCATCATCAGAAAATCTACAAACAACAAATTCTGGGGAGCGTGTGGACAAAAGGAGCCCTCTTCCACTATTGGTGGGAATGTAAATTGATACAGTCACTATGGAGAACAGTGTGGAGTTTCGTTAAAAAAACTGGAAATAGAATTACCATCTGATCCAGCAATCCCACTTCTGGGCATATACCCAAAGAAAACCATAAATCAAATAGGCACATTCACCAAAATGTTCATTGCAGCACTATTTACAATAGCCAGGTAATGGAAGCAACCTAAATGCCCACAGACAGATGAATGGATAAAGATGGGGTACATATATAAAATGGAATATTACTCGGCCATAAAAAGGAATGAAACTGGGTCATTTGTAGAGACATCGATGGATCTAGAGACTGTCATACAGAATGAAGTAAGTCAGAAAGAGGAAAACAAATATTGTATATTAATGCATATATGTGGAACCAAGAAAATGGTACAGATGAACTGGTTTTCAGGGAAGAAATAGAGACACAGAGGTAGAGAACAAACATATGGACACCAAGTGTGGGAAGCCATGGGGTGGGGTGGAGGGATGAGTTGAGAGTTTGAGATTGACCTGTATACATGTATATGCATAAAATACATAACTAATAATAACCCGCTGTATAAAAAAGTAAATAAAATAAAATTTCAAAATTTTAAAATATAAAATTTAAAAATAAAACAGAAAAAAGTTCTTCCCTTCACACAGATGTATTTATAGGAATGAATTATTTCCATGCTTATATCTATAAATACATAAAAGAGGAATAAAATCTAACTTGAACCATAAAAGAAAAAAAAAACCTGAACCCACCAGTTATACAGAGGAAAACCCTATCAGGGCACTTGCTCCAGCGGTAAACAATTCTGAAATTGGTCAGAGGTGGGGAATCTTCTCCCATACAGCCAGCAAACCACACCCCACGCAAGGAGCGTCCTCATTGCAAAGCTGGGGGATCGTGCAGAGGCATCTCTGAATAAAGGTGAGCTGAGCCCCAGGCCAGCTGCTGCTGAACTGTTCCCACCCTTCCCAGGTAAAACACCTGAATATGTACAAGGGCTTGAAAGACTAGAGGCATGGACGTGGAGCCACACCAGTGACAGCACGCAGGCCAACTTGGTGCCTGCAGGCCAGCCAGGGTGGTCCTGCCCCCGGGCGCTCTTCTGGAAGCTTTCCATTGTCCTGCCTGAGATACCCCACCTGTCCCGGCCCCCACTGATTTTTTCCTTCCTCACCTCTGTCCGGAGAGAAATTCCAGCGGAAGGTATGGGTGACACATCCTCTTCTTTACAGGTGGCAGCCTGGCAACTCCTGCAGAAAGGCCAGCAGAACCCCACTCACACCGGGCCACCAACAAAGCTGTGGCCCCTCATTCCCTCCCACCAGCACAGCCCCGAGACTGCTGACGGGGCAGAGAATATGGAGTCAGGCAGAGCTTCACGGGCTATTGCTGCTTGGAGCGCTGTTTATATTGACCTCAACCAGGCACACCTGGTGAGGGCCGGGCGGCAGGGTAAGGCTGCCCAGGTCAGCTAATCCACAACACTCAGGGAATCACATTGTTGAAAATGGACCTCGCTAAGGCAGAAGAGAAGCCAAGGAAAAAAAGAACACAATGCCATTTGCACCACCGTACATGAGTCTAGAGGTAATCACGTGACTTGTAGTAAGTCAGAAAGTGAAAGACACATATCATATCATATCACTTATAGGTGTTACCTAAAAATGGATACCAGGGCAGATATTTCCACCAAGAAGGGCAATCAGAGATTCATTAAACAAACTTATGGTTCACCAATGGAAAGGTGTGAGGATTGGTTTCATTACGATATCGGGGTTAACAGACTTATACAAACACAGGTGACATATATAATCACCAAAGACCTACGGAATACCAAAAGACTACTCAACGTTCTGTCATACCGTACATGGGAAAAGGATCCCAGGAAAAACAGACATCTGTATATGTGTAAAAGAACCACATCTTCCACACCTCCAACAAGCCAAAGATTGTAATCAAACTTGCTGTAATAAAAAATAAAAATTAAATTAAAAACACGAACAAGAAGTCGGGAGACAAACTTGAGGGGCTTTCTCCTGGCACATTCCATTCTAAATTCCAATCTAGAACAGGACTTCCATTGAGGCTCTGTTGCCCTAGTAACCAGAATTGGTAAGGGAGAACTGCTGCCACCTTGTGGCCGTTTCACACAACAGCAGCTTTAATCCCAGCGCTAATGGTCAGTTGATATTCAAAATCATTGCAGGCCTCTAAATGACACCTGCCCTGAAAACAAATCCTGGGGTCACATATAGACCAAAAAATTCAAAGGACGTCCATATTTCAAAAGGACCGTTTCAAAAGGCAAATTTTATGCACATTAGTTTTCTGCTTCTTTTTCTTTCTTTCTTTTTTGGTTAAAAAAACGGGAATGGAAAAAGGCATACCTCAGAAGGGGCGAAAATAGTTGCAAACGAATCAATGGACAAAGGTTTAATCTCGAATATTTATAAACAGCTCATGCAGCTTAATATTAAAAAAACAAACAACCCAATACAAAAATGGGCAGAAGATCTAAAGATACGTTTCTTCAAAGAAGACACAGAGATGGCCAAGACGCACATGAAAAGCTGCTCAACAGCACTAATTATTAGAGAAATGCAAATCAAAACTACAATTAGGTATCACCTCACACTGTTAGAATCGGCATCATCAGAAAATCTACAAACAACAAATTCTGGGGAGCGTGTGGACAAAAGGAGCCCTCTTCCACTATTGGTGGGAATGTAAATTGATACAGTCACTATGGAGAACAGTGTGGAGTTTCGTTAAAAAAAACTGGAAATAGAATTACCATCTGATCCAGCAATCCCACTTCTGGGCATATACCCAAAGAAAACCATAAATCAAATAGGCACATTCACCAAAATGTTCATTGCAGCACTATTTACAATAGCCAGGTAATGGAAGCAAACTAAATGCCCACAGACAGATGAATGGATAAAGATGTGGTACATGTATAAAATGGAATATTACTCAGCCATAAAAAGGAATGAAACTGGGTCATTTGTAGAGACATCGATGGATCTAGAGACTGTCATACAGAATGAAGTAAGTCAGAAAGAGGAAAACAAATATTGTATATTAATGCATATATGTGGAACCTAAAAACTGGTACAGATGAACTGGTTTGCAGAGAAGAAATAGAGACAGCGGTAGAGAACAAACGTATGGACACCAAGTGTGGGAAGCCATGGTGTGGTGGTGGTGGGATGAGTTGGGAGATTGGGATTGACCTGCATACATGTATATGCATAAAATACATAACGAATAATAACCTGCTGTATTAAAAAAATAAATAAAATTAAATTTCAAAGTTTTAAAAAAGAAAATTTAAAAATAATACAGAAAAAAGTTCTTCCCTTCACACAGATGTATTTATAGGAATGAATTATTTCCATGCTTATATCTATAAATACATAAAAGAGGAATAAAATCTAACTTGAACCATAAAAGAAAAAAAAAACCTGAACCCACCAGTTATACAGAGGAAAACCCTATCAGGGCACTTGCTCCAGCGGTAAACAATTCTGAAATTGGTCAGAGGTGGGGAATCTTCTCCCATACAGCCAGCAAACCACACCCCACGCAAGGAGCGTCCTCATTGCAAAGCTGGGGGATCGTGCAGAGGCATCTCTGAATAAAGGTGAGCTGAGCCCCAGGCCAGCTGCTGCTGAACTGTTCCCACCCTTCCCAGGTAAAACACCTGAATATGTACAAGGGCTTGAAAGACTAGAGGAAGGGCCGTGGAGCCACACCAGTGACAGCACGCAGGCCTACTTGGTGCCTGCAGGCCAGCCAGGGTGGTCCTGCCTCCGGGCGCTCTTCTGGAAGCTTTCCATTGTCCTGCCTGAGATACCCCACCTGTCCCGGCCCCCACTGCTTTTTTCCTTCCTCACCTCTGTCCGGAGAGAAATTCCAGCGGAAGGTATGGGTGACACATCCTCTTCTTTACAGGTGGCAGCCTGGCAACTCCTGCAGAAAGGCCAGCAGAACCCCACTCACACCGGGCCACAACAAAGCTGTCGCCCCTCATTCCCGCCCACCAGCACAGCCCCGAGACTGCTGACGGTGCAGAGAATATGGAGTCAGGCCGAGGTTCACGGGCTATTGCTGCTTGGAGCGCTGTTTATATTGACCTCAACCAGGCACACCTGGTGAGGGCCGGGCGGCAGGGTAAGGCTGCCCAGGTCAGCTAATCCACAACACTCAGGGAATCACATTGTTGAAAATGGACCTCGCTAAGGCAGAAGAGAAACCAATGAAAAAAAGAACACAATGTCATTTGCACCACCGTAGATGAGTCTAGAGGTAATCACGTGACTTGTTGTAAGTCAGAAAGTGAAAGACACATATCATATCATATCACTTATAGGTGTTACCTAAAAATGGATACCAGGGCAGATATTTCCACCGAGAAGGGCAATCAGAGATTCATTAAACAAACTTATGGTTCACCAATGGAAAGGTGTGAGGATTGGTTTCATTACGATATCGGGGTTAACAGACTTATACAAACACAGGTGACATATAATCACCAAAGACCTATGGAATACCAAAAGACTACTCAACATTCTGTCATAACGTACATGGGAAAAGGATCCCAGGAAAAACAGACATCTGTATATGTGTAAAAGAACCACATCTTCCACACCTCCAACAAGCCAAACATTGTAATCAAACTTGCTGTAATAAAAAATAAAAATTAAATTAAAAACACAAACAAGAAGTAGGGAGACAAACTTGAGGGGCTTTCTCCTGGCACATTCCATTCTAAATTCCAATCTAGAACACGACTTCCATTGAGGCTCTGTTGCCCTAGTAACCAGAATTGGAAAGGGAGAACTGCTGCCACCTTGTGGCCGTTTCACACAACAGCAGCTTTACTCCCAGCGCTAATGGTCAGTTGATATTCAAAATCATTGCAGGCCTGTAAATGACACCTGCCCTGAAAACAAATCCTGGGGTCACATATAGACCAAAAAATTCAAAGGACGTCCATATTTCAAAAGGACCGTTTCAAAAGGCATATTTTATGCACATTAGTTTTCTGCTTCTTTTTCTTTCTTTCTTTTTTGGTTAAAAACACGGGAATGGAATAAGGCATCCCTCAGAAGGGGCGAAAATAGTTGCAAACGAATCAATGGACAAAGGTTTAATCTCGAATATTTATAAACAGCTCATGCAGCTTAATATTAAAAAAACAAACAACCCAATACAAAAATGGGCAGAAGATCTAAAGATACGTTTCTTCAAAGAAGACACAGAGATGGCCAAGACGCACATGAAAAGCTGCTCAACAGCACTAATTATTAGAGAAATGCAAATCAAAACTACAATTAGGTATCACCTCACACTGTTAGAATCGGCATCATCAGAAAATCTACAAACAACAAATTCTGGGGAGCGTGTGGACAAAAGGAGCCCTCTTCCACTATTGGTGGGAATGTAAATTGATACAGTCACTATGGAGAACAGTGTGGAGTTTCGTTAAAAAAACTGGAAATAGAATTACCATCTGATCCAGCAATCCCACTTCTGGGCATATACCCAAAGAAAACCATAAATCAAATAGGCACATTCACCAAAATGTTCATTGCAGCACTATTTACAATAGCCAGGTAATGGAAGCAAACTAAATGCCCACAGACAGATGAATGGATAAAGATGTGGTACATGTATAAAATGGAATATTACTCAGCCATAAAAAGGAATGAAACTGGGTCATTTGTAGAGACATCGATGGATCTAGAGACTGTCATACAGAATGAAGTAAGTCAGAAAGAGGAAAACAAATATTGTATATTAATGCATATATGTGGAACCTAAAAACTGGTACAGATGAACTGGTTTGCAGGGAAGAAATAGAGACAGCGGTAGAGAACAAACGTATGGACACCAAGTGTGGGAAGCCATGGTGTGGTGGTGGTGGGATGAGTTGGGAGATTGGGATTGACCTGCATACATGTATATGCATGAAATACATAACTAATAATAACCTGCTGTATAGAAAAATAAATAAAATTAAATTTCAAAATTTTAAAAAAAATTTAAAAATAATACAGAAAAAAGTTCTTCCCTTCACACAGATGTATTTATAGGAATGAATTATTTCCATGCTTATATCTATAAATACATAAAAGAGGAATAAAATCTAACTTGAACCATAAAAGAAAAAAAAAACCTGAACCCACCAGTTATACAGAGGAAAACCCGATCAGGGCACTTGCTCCAGCGGTAAACAATTCTGAAATTGGTCAGAGGTGGGGAATCTTCTCCCATACAGCCAGCAAACCACACCCCACGCAAGGAGCGTCCTCATTGCAAAGCTGGGGGATCGTGCAGAGGCATCTCTGAATAAAGGTGAGCTGAGCCCCAGGCCAGCTGCTGCTGAACTGTTCCCACCCTTCCCAGGTAAAACACCTGAATATGTACAAGGGCTTGAAAGACTAGAGGAATGGCCGTGGAGCCACACCAGTGACAGCACGCAGGCCAACTTGGTGCCTGCAGGCCAGCCAGGGTGGTCCTGCTTCCGGGCGCTCTTCTGGAAGCTTTCCATTGTCCTGCCTGAGATACCCCACCTGTCCCGGCCCCCACTGCTTTTTTCCTTCCTCACCTCTGTCCGGAGAGAAATTCCAGCGGAAGGTATGGGTGACACATCCTCTTCTTTACAGGTGGCAGCCTGGCAACTCCTGCAGAATGGCCAGCAGAACCCAACTCACACCGGGCCACCAACAAAGCTGTCGCCCCTCATTCCCGCCCACCAGCACAGCCCCGAGACTGCTGACGGTGCAGAGAATATGGAGTCAGGCAGAGGTTCACGGGCTATTGCTCCTTGGAGCGCTGTTTATATTGACCTCAACCAGGCACACCTTGGGAGGGCCGGGCGGCAGGGTAAGGCTGCCCAGGTCAGCTAATCCACAACACTCAGGGAATCACATTGTTGAAAATGGACCTCGCTAAGGCAGAAGAGAAGCCAAGGAAAAAAAGAACACAATGCCATTTGCACCACCGTAGATGAGTCTAGAGGTAATCACGTGACTTGTAGTAAGTCAGAAAGTGAAAGACACATATCATATCATATCACTTATAGGTGTTACCTAAAAATGGATACCAGGGCAGATATTTCCACCGAGAAGGGCAATCAGAGATTCATTAAACAAACTTATGGTTCACCAATGGAAAGGTGTGAGGATTGGTTTCATTACGATATCGGTGTTAACAGACTTATACAAACACAGGTGACATATAATCACCAAAGACCTATGGAATACCAAAAGACTACTCAACATTCTGTCATAACGTACATGTGAAAAGGATGCCAGGAAAAACAGACATCTGTATATGTGTAAAAGAACCACATCTTCCACACCTCCAACAAGCCAAACATTGTAATCAAACTTGCAGTAATAAAAAATAAAAATTAAATTAAAAACACGAACAAGAAGTAGGGAGACAAACTTGAGGGGCTTTCTCCTGGCACATTCCATTCTAAATTCCAATCTAGAACACGACTTCCATTGAGGCTCTGTTGCCCTAGTAACCAGAATTGGTAAGGGAGAACTGCTGCCACCTTGTGGCCGTTTCACACAACAGCAGTTTAATCCCAGCGCTAATGGTCAATTGATATTCAAAATCCTTGCAGGCCTGTAAATGACACCTGCCCTGAAAACAAATCCTGGGGTCACATATAGACCAAAAAATTCAAAGGACGTCCATATTTCAAAAGGACCGTTTCAAAAGGCATATTTTATGCACATTAGTTTTCAGCTTCTTTTTCTTTCTTTCTTTTTTGGTTAAAAACACGGGAATGGAATAAGGCATCCCTCAGAAGGGGCGAAAATAGTTGCAAACGAATCAATGGACAAAGGTTTAATCTCGAATATTTATAAACAGCTCATGCAGCTTAATATTAAAAAAACAAACAACCCAATACAAAAATGGGCAGAAGATCTAAAGATACGTTTCTTCAAAGAAGACACAGAGATGGCCAAGACGCACATGAAAAGCTGCTCAACAGCACTAATTATTAGAGAAATGCAAATCAAAACTACAATTAGGTATCACCTCACACTGTTAGAATCGGCATCATCAGAAAATCTACAAACAACAAATTCTGGGGAGCGTGTGGACAAAAGGAGCCCTCTTCCACTATTGGTGGGAATGTAAATTGATACAGTCACTATGGAGAACAGTGTGGAGTTTCGTTAAAAAAAACTGGAAATAGAATTACCATCTGATCCAGCAATCCAACTTCTGGGCATATACCCAAAGAAAACCATAAATCAAATAGGTACATTCACCAAAATGTTCATTGCAGCACTATTTACAATAGCCAGGTAATGGAAGCAAACTAAATGCCCACAGACAGATGAATGGATAAAGATGTGGTACATGTATAAAATGGAATATTACTCAGCCATAAAAAGGAATGAAACTGGGTCATTTGTAGAGACATCGATGGATCTAGAGACTGTCATACAGAATGAAGTAAGTCAGAAAGAGGAAAACAAATATTGTATATTAATGCATATATGTGGAACCTAAAAACTGGTACAGATGAACTGGTTTGCAGGGAAGAAATAGAGACAGAGGTAGAGAACAAACGTATGGACACCAAGTGTGGGAAGCCATGGTGTGGTGGTGGTGGGATGAGTTGGGAGATTGGGATTGACCTGCATACATGTATATGCATGAAATACATAACTAATAATAACCTGCTGTATAAAAAAATAAATAAAATTATATTTCGAAATTTTAAAAAAAATTTAAAAATAATACAGAAAAAAGTACTTCCCTTCACACAGATGTATTTATAGGAATGAATTATTTCCATGCTTATATCTATAAATACATAAAAGAGGAATAAAATCTAACTTGAACCATAAAAGAAAAAAAAAACCTGAACCCACCAGTTATACAGAGGAAAACCCTATCAGGGCACTTGCTCCAGCGGTAAACAATTCTGAAATTGGTCAGAGGTGGGGAATCTTCTCCCATACAGCCAGCAAACCACACCCCACGCAAGGAGCGTCCTCATTGCAAAGCTGGGGGATCGTGCAGAGGTATCTCTGAATAAAGGTGAGTGAGCCCCAAGCCAGCTGCTGCTGAACTGTTCCCACCCTTCCCAGGTAAAACACCTGAATATGTACAAGGGCTTGAAAGACTAGAGGAATGGCCGTGGAGCCACACCAGTGACAGCACGCAGGCCAACTTGGTGCCTGCAGGCCAACCAGGGTGGTCCTGCCCCCGGGCGCTCTTCTGGAATCTTTCCATTGTCCTGCCTGAGATACCCCACCTGTCCCGGCCCCCACTGCTTTTTTCCTTCCTCACCTCTGTCCGGAGAGAAATTCCAGCGGAAGGTATGGGTGACACATCCTCTTCTTTACAGGTGGCAGCCTGGCAACTCCTGCAGAAAGGCCAGCAGAACCCCACTCACACCGGGCCACCAACAAAGCTGTGGCCCCTCATTCCCTCCCACTAGCACAGCCCCGAGACTGCTGACGGGGCAGAGAATATGGAGTCAGGCAGAGCTTCACGGGCTATTGCTGCTTGGAGCGCTGTTTATATTGACCTCAACCAGGCACACCTGGGGATGGCCGGGCGGCAGGGTAAGGCTGCCCAGGTCAGCTAATCCACAACACTCAGGGAATCACATTGTTGAAAATGGACCTCGCTAAGGCAGAAGAGAAGCCAATGAATAAAAGAACAGAATGTCATTTGCAACACCGTAGATGAGTCTAGAGGTAATCAAGTGACTTGTAGTAAGTCAGAAAGTGAAAGACACATATCATATCATATCACTTATAGGTGTTACCTCAAAATGGATACCAGGGCAGATATTTCCACCGAGAAGGGCAATCAGAGATTCATTAAACAAACTTATGGTTCACCAATGGAAAGGTGTGAGGATGGGTTTCATTACGATATCGGGGTTAACAGACTTATACAAACACAGGTGACATATAATCACCAAAGACCTATGGAATACCAAAAGACTACTCAACATTATGTCATAACGTAAATGGGAAATGGATCCCAGGAAAAACAGACATCTGTATATATGTAAAAGAACCACATCTTCCACACCTCCAACAAGCCAAACATTGTAATCAAACTTGCTGTAATAAAAAATAAAAATTAAATTAAAAACACGAACAAGAAGTAGGGAGACAAACTTGAGGGCCTTTCTCCTGGCACATTCCATTCTAAATTCCAATCTAGAACACGACTTCCATTGAGGCTCTGTTGCCCTAGTAACCAGAATTGGTAAGGGAGAACTGCTGCCACCTTGTGGCCGTTTCACACAACAGCAGCTTTAATCCCAGCGCTAATGGTCAGTTGATATTCAAAATCATTGCAGGCCTGTAAATGACACCTGCCCTGAAAACAAATCCTGGGGTCACATATAGACCAAAAAATTCAAAGGACGTCCATATTTCAAAAGGACCGTTTCAAAAGGCATATTTCATGCACATTAGTTTTCTGCTTCTTTTTCTTTCTTTCTTTTTTGGTTAAAAAAACGGGAATGGAAAAAGGCATCCCTCAGAAGGGGCGAAAATAGTTGCAAACGAATCAATGGACAAAGGTTTAATCTCGAATATTTATAAACAGCTCATGCAGCTTAATATTAAAAAAACAAACAACCCAATACAAAAATGGGCAGACGATCTAAAGATACGTTTCTTCAAAGAAGACACAGAGATGGCCAAGACGCACATGAAAAGCTGCTCAACAGCACTAATTATTAGAGAAATGCAAATCAAAACTACAATTAGGTATCACCTCACACTGTTAGAATCGGCATCATCAGAAAATCTACAAACAACAAATTCTGGGGAGGGTGTGGACAAAAGGAGCCCTCTTCCACTATTGGTGGGAATGTAAATTGATACAGTCACTATGGAGAACAGTATGGAGTTTCCTTTAAAAAACTAGAAATAGAATTACCATCTGACCCAGCAATCCCACTTCTGGGCATATACCCAAAGAAAACCATAAATCAAATAGGCACATTCACCAAAATGTTCATTGCAGCACTATTTACAATAGCCAGGTAATGGAAGCAAACTAAATGCCCACAGACAGATGAATGGATAAAGATGTGGTACATGTATAAATTGGAATATTACTCAGCCATAAAAAGGAATGAAACTGGGTCATTTGTAGAGACATCGATGGATCTAGAGACTGTCATACAGAATGAAGTAAGTCAGAAAGAGGAAAACAAATATTGTATATTAATGCATATATGTGGAACCTAAAAACTGGTACAGATGAACTGGTTTGCAGGGAAGAAATAGAGACAGCGGTAGAGAACAAACGTATGGACACCAAGTGTGGGAAGCCATGGTGTGGTGGTGGTGGGATGAGTTGGGAGATTGGGATTGACCTGCATACATGTATATGCATAAAATACATAACGAATAATAACCTGCTGTATTAAAAAAATAAATAAAATTAAATTTCAAAGTTTTAAAAAAGAAAATTTAAAAATAATACAGAAAAAAGTTCTTCCCTTCACACAGATGTATTTATAGGAATGAATTATTTCCATGCTTATATCTATAAATACATAAAAGAGGAATAAAATCTAACTTGAACCATAAAAGAAAAATAAAACCTGAACCCACCAGTTATACAGAGGAAAACACTATCAGGGCACTTGCTCCAGCGGTAAACAATTCTGAAATTGGTCAGAGGTGGGGAATCTTCTCCCATACAGCCAGCAAACCACACCCCACGCAAGGAGCGTCCTCATTGCAAAGCTGGGGGATCGTGCAGAGGCATCTCTGAATAAAGGTGAGCTGAGCCCCAGGCCAGCTGCTGCTGAACTGTTCCCACCCTTCCCAGGTAAAACACCTGAATATGTACAAGGGCTTGAAAGACTAGAGGAATGGCCGTGGAGCCACACCAGTGACAGCACGCAGGCCAACTTGGTGCCTGCAGGCCAGCCAGGGTGATCCTGCCCCCGGGCGCTCTTCTGGAAGCTTTCCATTGTCCTGCCTGAGATACCCCTCTTGTCCCGGCCCCCACTGCTTTTTTCCTTCCTCACCTCTGTCCGGAGAGAAATTCCAGCGGAAGGTATGGGTGACACATCCTCTTCTTTACAGGTGGCAGCCTGGCAACTCCTGCAGAAAGGCCAGCAGAACCCCACTCACACCGGGCCACCAACAAAGCTGTCGCCCCTCATTCCCTCCCACCAGCACAGCCCCGAGACTGCTGACGGTGCAGAGAATATGGAGTCAGGCAGAGGTTCACGGGCTATTGCTGCTTGGAGCGCTGTTTATATTGTCCTCAACCAGGCACACCTGGGGAGGGCCGGGCGGCAGGGTAAGGCTGCCCAGGTCAGCTAATCCTCAACACTCAGGGAATCACATTGTTGAGAAAGGACCTCGCTAAGGCAGAAGAGAAGCCAAGGAAAAAAAGAACACAATGCCATTTGCACCACCGTACATGAGTCTAGAGGTAATCACGTGACTTGTAGTAAGTCAGAAAGTGAAAGACACATATCATATCATATCACTTATAGGTGTTACCTAAAAATGGATACCAGGGCAGATATTTCCACCGAGAAGGGCAATCAGAGATTCATTAAACAAACTTATGGTTCACCAATGGAAAGGTGTGAGGATGGGTTTCATTACGATATCGGGGTTAACAGACTTATACAAACACAGGTGACATATAATCACCAAAGACCTATGCAATACCAAAAGACTACTCAACATTCTGTCATAACGTACATGGGAAAAGGATCCCAGGAAAAACAGACATCTGTATATGTGTAAAAGAACCACATCTTCCACACCTCCAACAAGCCAAACATTGTAATCAAACTTGCTGTAATAAAAAATAAAAATTAAATTAAAAACACGAACAAGAAGTAGGGAGACAAACTTGAGGGGCTTTCTCCTGGCACATTCCATTCTAAATTCCAATCTAGAACACGACTTCCATTGAGGCTCTGTTGCCCTAGTAACCAGAATTGGTAAGGGAGAACTGCTGCCACCTTGTGGCCGTTTCACACAACAGCAGCTTTACTCCCAGCACTAATGGTCAGTTGATATTCAAAATCATTGCAGGCCTGTAAATGACACCTGCCCTGAAAACAAATCCTGGGGTCATATAGAGACCAAAAAATTCAAAGGACGTCCATATTTCAAAAGGACCGTTTCAAAAGGCATATTTTATGCACATTAGTTTTCTGCTTCTTTTTCTTTCTTTCTTTTTTGGTTAAAAAAACGGGAATGGAAAAAGGCATCCCTCAAAAGGGGCGAAAATAGTTTCAAACGAATCAATGGACAAAGGTTTAATCACCAATATATATAAACAGCTCATGCAGCTTAATATTAAAAAAACAAACAACCCAATACAAAAATGGGCAGAAGATCTAAAGATACGTTTCTTCAAAGAAGACACAGAGATGGCCAAGACGCACATGAAAAGCTGCTCAACAGCACTAATTATTAGAGAAATGCAAATCAAAACTACAATGAGGTATCACCTCAAACCTGTTAGAATCGGCATCATCAGAAAATCTACAAACAACAAATTCTGGGGAGGGTGTGGACAAAAGGAGCCCTCTTCCACTATTGGAGGGAATGTAAATTGATACAGTCACTATGGAGAACAGTATGGAGTTTCCTTAAAAAAAACTAGAAATAGAATTACCATCTGATCAAGCAATCCCACTTCTGGGCATATACCCAAAGAAAACCATAAATCAAAAAGGCACATTCACCACAATGTTCATTGCAGCACTATTTACAATAGCCAGGTAATGGAAGCAACCTAAATGCCCACAGACAGATGAATGGATAAAGATGGGGTACATATATAAAATGGAATATTACTCGGCCATAAAAAGGAATGAAACTGGGTCATTTGTAGAGACATCGATGGATCTAGAGACTGTCATACAGAATGAAGTAAGTCAGAAAGAGGAAAACAAATATTGTATATTAATGCATATATGTGGAACCAAGAAAATGGTACAGATGAACTGGTTTTCAGGGAAGAAATAGAGACACAGAGGTAGAGAACAAACATATGGACACCAAGTGTGGGAAGCCATGGGGTGGGGTGGAGGGATGAGTTGAGAGTTTGAGATTGACCTGTATACATGTATATGCATAAAATACATAACTAATAATAACCCGCTGTATAAAAAAGTAAATAAAATAAAATTTCAAAATTTTAAAATATAAAATTTAAAAATAAAACAGAAAAAAGTTCTTCCCTTCACACAGATGTATTTATAGGAATGAATTATTTCCATGCTTATATCTATAAATACATAAAAGAGGAATAAAATCTAACTTGAACCATAAACGAAAAAAAACCTGAACCCACCAGTTATACAGAGGAAAGCATTATCAGGGCACTTGCTCCAGCGGTAAACAATTCTGAAATTGGTCAGAGGTGGAGAATCATCTCCCATACAGCCAGCAACACACCCCCCACGCAAGGAGAGTCCTCATTGCAAAGCTTGGGGCCATGCCAAGGCATCTCTGAAAAAAGTTGAGCTGAGCCCCAGGCCACCTGCTGCTGAACTGTTCCCACCCTTCCCAGGTAAAACACCTGAATATGTACAAGGGCTTGAAAGCCTAGAGGAAGGCCCGAGAAGCCACACCAGCAACAGCACGCAGGCCAACTTGGTGCCTGCAGGCCAGCCAGGTTGGTCCTGGCACCGGGCGCTCTTCCGGAAGCTTTCCATTGTCTTGTCTGAGATACCCCACCTGTCCCGGCCCACACTGCTTTTTTCCTTCCTCACCTCTGTCCACTGAGAAATTCCAGCGGAAGGTATGGGTGACACATTCTCTTCTTTACAGGTGGCAGCCTGGCAACTCCTCCAGAAAGGCCAGCAGAACCCCACTCACAACGGGCCCCCAACAAAGCTGTGACCCCTCACTCCCTCCCACCAGCACAGCCCCGAGACTGCTGACGGGGCACAGAATATGGAGTCAGGCACAGCTTCAGGGCCTATTGCTGTTTGGAGACCTGTTTATATTGACCTCCAGCAGGCAGACCTGGGGAGGGCCGTCCGGCAGGGTAAGGCTGCCCAGGTCAGCTAATCCACAACCCTCAGGGAATCACATTGTTGAAAATGGACTTCGCTAAGGCAGAATAGAAGCCAAGGAAAATAAGGACACAATGCCATTTGCAGCACCGTAGATGAGTCTAGAGGTAATCACGTGACTTGTAGTAAGTCAGAAAGTGAAAGACACATATCATATCATATCACTTATAGGTGTTACCTAAAATAGATAGCAGGGCAGTTATTTCCACTGAGAAGGGCAATCACAGGTTCATTAAACAAATTTATGTTTCACCAATGGAAAGGTGTGAGGATTGGTTTCATTATAATATTGGGGTTAACAGACATTTACAAACAGAGGTGACATATATAATCACCAAAGACCTATGGAATACCAAGAGAAGACTACACAACATTCTGTCATAACGTACATGGTAAAGGATCCCAGGAAGAACAGACATCTGTATATGTGTAAAAGAACCACATCTTCCACACCTCCAACAAGCCATACATTGTAATCAAACTTGCTATAATAAAAAATAAAAGAAATAAATTAAAAATACGAACAAGAAGTATGGAGACAAACTTGAAGGGCTTTCTCCTGGCACATTCCATTCTAAATTCCAAAATAGAACACGACGTCCTTTGAGGCTCTGTTTCCCTGGTAACCAGATGTGTTAAGGGAGAACTGCTGCCACCTTGTGGCCGTTTCACACAACAGCAGCTTTAATCCCAGCGCTAATGGTCAGTTGATATTCAAAATCATTGCAGGCCTGTAAATGACACCTGCCCTGAAAACAAATCCTGGGGTCACATATCGACCCAAAAATTTAAAGGACGTCCATATTTCAAAACGACCCTTTCAACAGATATATTTTATGCACATTAGTGTTCTGCTTCTTTTTCTTTCTTTCTTTTTTGGTTAAAAAAACGGGAATGGAAAAAGGCATCCCTCAGAATGGGCGAAAATAGTTGCAAAGGAATCAATGGACAAAGGTTTAATCTCCAATATATATAAACAGCTCATGCAGCTTAATATTAAAAAAACAAACAACCCATTACAAAAATGGGCAGAATATCTAAAGAGACGTTTCTTCAAAGAAGACACAGAGATGGCTAAGACGCACATGAAAAGCTGCTCAACAGCACTAATTATTAGAGAAATGCAAATCAAAACTATAATGAGGTATCACCTCACACCTGTTAGAATCGGCATCATCAGAAAATCTACAAACAACAAATTCTGGGGAGGGTGCGGACAAAAGGAGCCGTCTTCCTCTATGGTGGGAATGTATATTGATACAGTCACTATGGAGAACAGTATGGAGTTTCCTTAAAAAAACTAGAAATAGATACCTTGACTTTCCCTAACCCTAACCATAGCCCGGAAAGGAAACCTACCACCAACCCTACACCTTATCTATGCCGTACACTAATCTTAATCCGTACGCTGGCACTAACCGGTGAGTCAACACGTACCCTGACCCTAACACGTTTCCGTACCCTCAGCTGTGCCCTAAACCTTGCCGTTGCCTATCCTTAACCTTAGCCCGGAATAGAAACCTACCATCAGCCCTACACCTTACCCTAAGCCGTACCCTAATCCTAAACCATACGTCAACACGTACCCTTACCCTAACACGTTTCCGTACCCTCACCTCTGCCATAAACCTTGCCGTTCCCTAACCCTAACCCTAGCCCAGAACGGAAACCTACCACCAACCCTACACCTTACCTTACGCCGTACCCTAATCCTAATTCGTATGCTGACACTAACTTGTGCATCAACACGTACCCTGACCCTAACACGTTTCGTACCCTCACCTGTGCCCTAAACTTTGCCGGTCCCTAAACATAACCCTAGAGTGGAACGGAAACGTACCACCAACCCTACACCTTACTCTATGCGGTACCCTAATCCTCCTACGTACGCTGACACTAACCCGTGAGTCAACACGTACCCTGAACCTAACACATTTCCGTACCATCACCTGTGCCCAAAACCTTGCAATTCGCTAACCCTAACCCTACAACGGAATGGAAACCTACCGCCATCCGTACACCTTACCCTACGCCGTACCCTAATCCTAATGCGTACGATGACACTATTCCATGCATCAACATGTACCATGACCCTAACACGTTTCTGTACCCTCACCTGTGCCCTAAACCTTGCCGTACCCTAACACTAACCCTAGCACAGAATGGAAAACTACCACAAACCGTACAGCATACCCTACACGGTACCCTAATCCTAATCCGTACACTGACACTAACCCGTGCGTCAACACGTACACTGACCCTAACACTTTTCCGTACCCTCACCTGTGCCCTAAACCATGCCGTTGCCTAACCCTAACCCTAGCCCAAAACGGAAACCTACCACCAACCCTACACGTTACCCTACGCTATACCCTAATCATAATCCGAGCGTCAACACGTACCATGACCCTAACACATTTCCGTACCCTCACCTATGCCCTAAACCTTGCCGTTCCATAACACTAACCCTAGCCTGGAACGGAAACCTAGCACCAACCCTAGACTTTAACCTACGAAGGACCATAAACCTACTCCGTACGCTGACACTAACCCATGCGTCAACACTTTCCCTGACCCTAACACGTTTCCGTACCTTCACCAGTGACCAAAACCTTGCCATTCCCTAACACTAACCCTAGCCTGGAACGGAAACCTACCACCAACCATACACCTTACCCTATGCCGCACCATAATCCTCATCTGTACGTTCACACTAAACCGTGCGTCAACACGTACCCTGAGCCTAACACGTTTCAATACCCTCACGTGTGCCCTAAACCTTGTCATTCCCTAACCCTAACACAAGCCCGGAACGGAAACCTACCACCAACACAACACCTTACCCTAAGCCATACCGTAAACCTAATCTGTACGTCAACATGTACCCTGACCCTAAAACGTTTCCGTACCCTCACCTGTGCCCTAAACATTGCCATTCCCTAACCCTAACCCTAGCACGGAACGGAAACCTACCACCAACCCTACACATTACCCTACGCCGTACCCTAATCCTAATTCATACGCTGACACTAACCCGTGTTTCAACACGTACCTTGACTGTAACAAGTTTCTGTAAGCTCACCTGTGCCCAAACTTTGCCAATCCCTATCCCTAAACCTAGCCCGGAAAGGAAACTCACCACCAGCCCAACACATTACCCTACACCGAAGCCTACTCCAGGCCCGTACGCTGGCACTGACCCGTGTGTCAGCACGTAGCCTGACCCTCCGACGTTTCCATACCCTCACCTGTGCCCTAAGCTTTGCCGTTCCCTAACCCTAACCCTAGCCCGGAACGGAAACCCACCACCAGCCCTACACCTTACCCTATGCCGTACCCTACTCCTGGCCCGTACGCTGGCACTGACACGTGCGTCAGCACGGAGCCTGACCCTCCCACGTTTCCGTACCCTCACCTTTGCCCTAAACCTTGCCATTCCCTAACCCAAAACCTAGCCTGGAAAGGAAACCAACCACCAGCCCTACACCTTAACCTAAGCCATTGCCTACTCCTGCCCTGTATGCTGGCACTGACCCGTGCGTCACCACGTAGCCTGACTGTCCCCCGTTTCTGTACCCTCACCTGTGCCCTAAGCCTTGCCGTTCCCTAAACCTAACCCTAGCCCGAAACGGAAACCCACCACCAGCCCTACACCTTACCCTACGCCGTACCATACTCCTGGAGCGTACGCTGGAACTGAACCCTGCGTCAGATGCAGCCTGACCCTCCCACGTTTCCGTACCCTCACCTGTGCCCTAAGCCTTCCCGTTCCCTAACCCTAACCCTAGCCCGGAACAGAGACCCACCACCAGCCCTACACCTTACCCTACGTCGAAGCCTACTCCTGCCCAGAAGCTGACACTGACACGTGCGTGAGCACGTAGCCTGACCCTCCCACTTTTCCGTACCCTCACCTGTGCCCTAAGCCTTGCCGTTCGCTAACCCTAACACTAGCCCAGAACGGAAACCCACCACCGGGCCTACACTTTACCCTACGCCGAAGCCTACACCTGGGCGTACGCTGTCATTGACCCGTGTGTCAGCACGTAGTCTGACACTCCCACGTTTCCGTAACCTCACCTGTGCTCTAAGCCTTGCGATTCCCTACCCCTAACCCTAGCCCGGAACGGAATCCCACGACCACCCCTACAGCATACCCTACGCCGTACCCAACTCCTGGCCCGTACGGTGGCACTGACCTGTGTGTCAGCACGTAGCCTGCCTCTCACACGTTTCTGTACCCTCACCTGTGCCCTAAGCCTTACCGTACCCTAACCCTAACCCTAGCCCGGAAAGGAAACCCACCACCAGCCCTACACCTTACCGTACGCCGTAGCCTACGCCGGGCCATATGCTGGCACTGACCCGTGTGTTAGCACGTAGCATGACCCTCCCACGTTTCCATACCCTCACCTGTGCCCTATGCCTTGCCATTCCCTAACCCTAACCCTAGCCCGGAAAGGAAACCAACCACCAGCCCTACACCTTACCCTACGCTGTTGCCTACTCCTGGCCTGTACGCTGGCACTGACACGTGCGTCAGCACATAGCCTGTCCCTCCCCCATTTCCGTACCCTCACCTGTGCCCTAAGGCTTGTCATGCCCTAACCCTAACCCTAGCCCAGAGCAGAAACCCACCACCAGCCCTAAACCTTACCCTACGCCGTAGCCTATTCCTGGCCTGTACGCTGGCACTAATCCGTGCGTCAGCACTTAGCCTGACCCTCCCACGTTCCCGTACCCTCACCTCTGTCCTAAGCCTTGCCGTTCCATAACCCTAACCATAACCCCGAACGGAAACCTACCACCAGCCCTACACCTTACTCTACGCCATAGCCCACTCCTGGACCATACGCTGGCACTGACTTGTGCGTCAGCACGTAGCCTGCCCCTCCCACGTTTCCGTATCCTCACCCGAACCCGAAGCCTTGTCATTCCCTAAACCTAACCTTAGCCCGTAAAGGAAACCCACCACCAGCCCTACACCTTACCCTACGCCGTACCTTACTCCTGGCCCGTACGCTGGCACTGACCCGTGCGTCAGAACATAGCCTGAACCTCCCACGTTTCCGTACCCGCACCTGTGCCCTAAGGCTTGTCCTTCTCAAGCCCTAACCCTATCCCGGAACGGAAAACCACCCCCTGCCCTAAACCTTACCCTACACTGTACCCTACTTCTGGCCAGTACACTGGCACTGACCCGTGCGTCAGCATGTAGCCTGACCCTCCCACGTTTCCGTACCCTCACCTGTGCCCTAAGCCTTGCCGTTCCCTAACCCTAACCCTACACCTTACCCTACGCCGTACCCTACTCTTGGCCCGTACGCTGGCACTGACCCGTGCGTCAACACGTAGCATGGCCCTCCCACGTTTCCGTAACATCTTCTGTGCCCTAAGCTTTGCCATTCCCTAACCCTAACCCTAGCCCAGAATGGAAACCCACCACCAGCCCTACACCTGACCCTACGCCGTACCCTAATCCTGCCCCGTACGCTAGCACTGACCCGTGCGTCAGCATGGAGGCTGACACTCCCACGTTTCCGTACCCTCACCTGTGCCCTAAGCCTCGCCGTTCCCTAACCCTAACCCTAGCCCGGAACGGAGACCCACCATCAGCCCTACCCCTTACCCTTGTCGAAGCCTACTCCTGCCCGGAAGCTGACACTGACACGTGCTTGAGCACGTACCCAGACCCTCCCACTTTTCCGTATCCTCACCTGTTCCCTAAGCCTTGCGTTCGCTAACCCTTACCCTGGCCCGGAACGGAAACCCACCACCGGGCCTACACCTTACACTACGCCGAAGACTACACCTGGGCGTACGCGGTCATTGACCCGTGCGTCAGCACGTAGTGTGACCCCCCAACGTTTCTGTAACCTCACCTGTGCCCTAAGTCTTGTGGTTCCCTTCCCCTAACAGTTGCCCGGAAAGGAAACCCACCACCACCCCTACACCATAACCAACGTCATACCCAACTCCTGCCCCGTACGGTGGCACTGACCCGTGTGTCAGCACGTAGCCTGCCTTTCCAACGTTTCCTTACCCTCACCTGTGCCCTAAGCCTCGCAATTCCCTAACACTAACCCTAGCCCGGAACAGAAACCCACCACCAGCCCTACACCTTACCCTACGCCGTACCCTATACCTGGACCGTACGCTGGCAATGACACGTGATTCAGCATGTAGCCTGACCCACCCACGTTTCCGTACCCTCACCTGTGCCCTAAGCATTGCCTTTCCCTAACCCTAACCCTAGCCGCGAACGGAAACCCACCACCAGCCCTACACCTTACCGTACGCCGTACCCTACTCTTGGCCTATACGCTGGCACTGACCCGTGCGTCAGCACGTAGCCTGACCCACCCACGTTTCCGTACCCTCACCTGTGCCCTAAGCCTTGCCGTTCCGTAACCCTAACCCTAGCCCGGAACGGGAAACCACAGCCAGCCCGACACCTTACCCTATGCCGTAAACGACTCCTGGCCCGTATGCTGGCACTGACCCGTGCGTCAGCACGTAGCCTGACCCTCCCACTTTTCCGAACCCTCACCTGTGCCCTAAGCCTTGCCGTTCCGTAACCCTAACCCTCGCCCGGAACGGAAACCCACCACCAGCCCTAAACCTTACCCTAAGCCGTACCATACTCCTGGCCCGTACGCTGGCACTGAGCCGTGCGTCAGCATGTAGCCTGACCCTCCCACTTTTCCTTACCCTCAACTGTTCCCTAAGCCTTACCGATCCCTAACTCTAACCCTAGCCCGGAACGGAAACCCACCACCAGCCCTACACCCTACCCTACGTCGTAGCCTACTGCTGGCCCGTAAGCTGACACTCTCCCATGTGTCAGCCCGTAGCCTGCCTCTCCCACGTTTCCGTACCCTCACCTGTGCCCTAAGCCTTGCCGCTCCCTAACCCTAACCCTAGCCCAGAATGGACACCCACCACCAGCCTTACACTTTACCCTACGCCGTACCCTACACCTGGTCCATACCCTGGAACTAACCCTTGATTCAGCATGTAGCCTGACCCTCCGACGTTTCCATACCCTCACCTGTGCCCTAAGCCTTGCCATTCCCTAACCCTAACCCTAGCCCGGAACGGAAACCCACCACCAGCCCTACACCTTACCCTATGCCGTATCCTACTCCTGGCCCGTACACTGGCACTGACCCGTGCGTCAGCACGGAGCCTGACCCTCCCACGTTTCCGTACCTTAACCTGCGCCCTAAGACTTCCCATTCCCTAACCCTATCACTAGCCCGGAACAGAGACCCACCACCAGCCCTACACCTTACCCTACGTCGAAGCCTACTCCTGCCCAGAAGCTGACACTGACACGTGCGTGAGCACGTAGCCTGACCCTCCCACTTTTCCGTACCCTCACCTGTGCCCTAAGCCTTGCCGTTCGCTAACCCTAACCCTAGCCCAGAACGGAAACCCACCACCGGGCCTACACCTTACCCTACACCGAAGCCTACACCTGGGCGTACGCTGTCATTGACCCATGTGTCAGCACGTAGTCTGACACTCCCACGTTTCCATAACCTCACCTGTGCCCTAAGCCTTGCGGTTCCCTACCCCTAACCCTAGCCCGGAACGGAATCCCACGACCACCCCTACAGCATACCCTACGCCGTACCCAACTCCTGGCCCGTACGGTGGCACTGACCTGTGTATCAGCACGTAGCCTGCCTCTCACACGTTTCCGTACTCTCACCTGTGCCCTAAGCCTTACCGTTACCTAACCCTAACCATAGCCCGGTAAGGAAACCCACCACCAGCCCTACACCTTACCGTACGCCGTAGCCTACGCCGGGCCCATATGCTGGCACTGACCCGTGTGTTAGCACGTAGCATGACCCTCCCACATTTCCATACCCTCACCTGTGCCCTATGCCTTGCCATTCCCTAACCCTAACCCTAGCCCGGAAAGGAAACCAACCACCAGCCCTACACCTTACCCTACGCTGTTGCCTACTCCTGGCCTGTACGCTGGCACTGACACGTGCGTCAGCACATAGGCTGACCCTCCCCCATTTCCGTACCCTCACCTGTGCCCTAAGGCTTGTCGTGCCCTAACCCTAACCCTAGCCCAGAGCAGAAACCCACCAACAGCCCTAAACCTTACCCTACGCCGTGGCCTATTCCTGGCCCGTACGCTGGCACTGATCCGTGCATCAGCACGTAGCCTGACCCTCCCACGTTCCCGTACCCTCACCTGTGTCCTAAGCCTTGCCTTTCCATAACCCTAACCATAACCCCGAACGGAAACCTACCACCAGCCCTACACCTTACTCTACGCCATAGCCCACTCCTGGCCCATACGCTGGCACTGACCTGTGCGTCAGCACGTAGCGTGCCACTCCCACGTTTCCGTATCCTCACCCGAACCCTAAGCCTTGTCATTCCCTAAACCTAACCTTAGCCCGGAAAGGAAACCCACCCCCAGCCCTACACCTTACCCTACGCCGTACCTTACTCCTGGCCCGTACGCTGGCACTGATCCATGCGTCAGAACATAGCATGAACCTCCCACGTTTCCGTACCCTCACCTGTGCCTTATGCCTTGCCGTTCCCTAACCCTAACGCTAGCCCGGAATGGTAACCCACCACCAGCCCTACACCTTACCCTACGCCATACCCTACTCTTGGCCTGTACACTGGCACTGACCCGTGCGTCAGCACGTAGCCTGACCCACCCACGTTTCCGTACCCTCACCTGTGCCCTAAGCCTTGCCGTTCCGTAACCCTAACCCTAGCCCGGAACGGGAAACCACAGCCAGCCCGACACCTTACCCTACGCCGTACACGACTTCTGGCCCGTATGCTGTCACTGACCCATGCGTCAGCGCGTAGCCTGACCCTCCCACGTTTCTGTACCCTCACCTGTGCCCTAAGCCTTGCCGTTCCCTGACCCTAACCCTACACCTTACACTACGCCGTACCCTACTCCTTGCCCGAACGCTGGCACTGACCCATGCGTCAGCACGTAGCCTACCTCTCCCAACTTTCTGTACCCTCACCTGTGCCCTTTGCCTTGCCGTTCCCTTACCCTATACCAAAACGGAAACCCACCACCAGCCCTACACCTTACCCTACGCAGTAACTTACTCCTGGCCCGTACGCTGGAACTGACCCGTGCGTCAGCATGGAGCCTGACCCTCCCACGTTTCCGTACCCTCAACTGTGCCTTAAGCCTTCCCGATCCCTAACCCTAACCCTAGCCCAGAACGGAGACCCACCACCAGCCCTACACCTTACGGTACGTCGAAGCCTACTCCTGCCCGGAAGCTGACACTGACACGTGCGTGAGCACGTACCCTGACCCTCCCACTTTTCCGTACCCTCACCTGTGCCCTAAGCCTTGCCATTCGCTAACCCTTACCCTGGCCTGGAACGGAAACCCACCACCGGGCCTACACCTTACCCTACGCCGAAGCCTACACCTGGGTGTACGCTGTCATTGACCCGTGCATCAGCACGTAGTCTGACCCTGCCACGTTTACATAACCTCACCTGTGCCCTAAGTCTTGCGGTTCCCTACCCCTAACCCTTGCCTGGAACGGAAACCCACCACGACCCTTACACTATACCCTACGCCGTACCCAACTCCTGGCCCATAGGCTGGCACTGACACGTTTTTCAGCACGTAGCCTGACCCTCCCACGTTTCCGTACCCTCACGTGTGCCCTAAGCCTTAACGTTCCCTAACCCTAACCCTAGACCGGAATGGACACCCACCGCCGCCCTTACACCATACCCTACGCCGTACCCTACTCCTGGTCCACACCCTGCCACTGACCCGTTCTTCAGCACGTAGCCTGACCCTCCCATGTTTCCGTACCCTCTCCTGTGCCCTAAGCCTTGCCGCTCCCTAACCCTAACCCTAACCCTAGCCCGGAATGGATCCCCACCACCAGCCTTACACTTTACCCTACGCCGTACCTTACTCCTGGTTCATACCCTGGCACTGACCAGTGCTTCAGCATGTAGCCTGACCCGCCCACGTTTCCGTACCCTCACCTGTGCCCTAAGCCTTGCCTTTACCTATCCCTAACCCTAGCCCGGAACGGAAACCCACCAGAAACCCTAAACCTTAATGTATGCCGTAGCCTACTCCTGACCCGTAGGCTGGCAGTGACCATTGCGTCAGCACATAGCCTGCCTCTGCCACGTTTCCATACCCTCACCTGTGCACTAAGACTTGCCGTTCCCTAACCCTAACCTGGAACGGAAAACCAACACCAGCCCTACACCTTACCCTACGCCGTACCCTAATCCTGCCCCGTACGCTGGCACTGGCCCGTGCGTCAGCACGTAGCCTTCCACTCCTACGTTTCCGTACCCTCACCTGTGTCCTAAGCCATGCCATTCCCTATCCCTAACCCTAGCCCGGAACATAAACCCACCACCAGCCCTAGACCTTACCCTACGCCGTACCCTACTCCTGACCCCTACACTGGCACTGACCTGTGCGTCAGCTCGTAGCCTGCCTCTCCCACGTTTCCGTACCCTCACCTGTGTCCTAAGCCTTGCCATTCCCTAACCCTAACCCAAGCCTGGAACGGAAACCCACCACCAGCCCTAAACCTTACGTTACGACGTACCCTACTCCTGGCCCGTACGCTGGCACGGACCCGTGCGTCAACACGTAGCCTGCCACTCACACGTTTCTGTACGTTCACCTGTGCCCTAAGCCTTGCTGTTCCCTCACCCTAACCCTAGCCCGGAACGGAAACCCACCACCAGCCCTAAACCTTACACTACGCCATACCCTACTCCGGGCCCGTACGTTGGCACTAACCCGTGCGTCAGCATGTAGCCTGACCCTCCCACGATTCCATACGTTCACCTATGCCCTAAGCCTTGCCGTTCCCTAACCCTAACCCTAGCCCGGAATGGTATCTCACAACCAGCCCTACTCATTACCATACGCCGTAACCTATTCCTGGACCGTACGCTGGCACTGTCGCATGCGTCAGCACCTAGCCTGACCTTCCCACGTTTCCTTACCCTCACCTGTGCCCTAAGCTTTGTCATTCCCTAACCCTAACACTAGCACGGAACGGAAACCCACCACCAGCCCTACACATTAGCCTACGCCGTAGCCTAATCCTGGCCCATACATTGGCACTGACCTGTGCGTAAGAACGTAGCCTGACCATCCCACGTTTCCGTACTCTCAGCTGTGCTCTAAGCCTTGCCGTTCCCTAACCGTAAACCAAGCCCGGAACGGAAACCCACCACCAGACTTACACCTTACCCTACGCAGTACCCTACTCCTGGCCCTTACGGTAGCACTGACACGTGCGTGAGCACGTAGCCTGACCCACCCACGACCCTCCCAATACAGAAATGGGCAGAAGATCTCAAGAGACGTTTCTTCAAAGAAGACACATATATGACCAAGACGCACATGAAAAGCTGCTCAACATCACTAATTATTAGAGAAATGCAAATCAAAACTACAATGAGGTATCACCTCATAACTGTTAGAATCGGCATCATCAGAAAACCTACAAACAACAAATTCTGGGGAGGGTGTGGACAAAAGGAGCCCTCTTCCACTATTGGTTGGAATGTAAATTGATACAGTCATTATGGAGAACAGAATGGAGTTTCCTTAAAAAAACTAGAAATAGAATTACCATCTGATCCAGCAATCCCACTTCTGGGCATATACCCAAAGAAAACCATAAATCAAAAAGGCACATTCACCACAATGTTCATTGCAGCACTATTTACAATAGCCAGGTAATGGAAGCAACCTAAATGCCCACAGACACATGAATGGATAAAGATGGGGTACATATATAAAATGGAATATTACTCGGCCATAAAAAGGAATGAAACTGGGTCATTTGTAGAGATATGGATGGATCTAGTGACTGTCATACAGAATGAAGTAAGTCAGAAAGAGGAAAACAAATATTGTATATTAATGCATATATGTGGAACCTAAAAACTGGTACAGATGAACTGGTTTGCAGGGAAGATATAGAGACAGAGGTAGAGAACAAACGTATGGACACCAAGTGTGGGAAGCCATGGTGTGGTGGTGGTGGGATGAGTTGGGAGATTGGGATTGACCTGCATACATGTATATGCATAAAATACATAACTAATAATAACCTGCTGTATAAATAAATAAATAAAATTAAATTTCAAAATTTTCAAAAATAAAATTTAAAAATAATACAGAAAAGAGTTCTTCCCTTCACACAGATGTATTTATAGGAATGAATTATTTCCATGCTTATATCTATAAATACATAAAAGAGGAATAAAATCTAACTTGAACCATAAAAGAAAAAAAAAACTGAACCCACCAGTTATACAGAGAAAAACCCTATCAGGGCACTTGCTCCAGCGTTAAACAATTCTGAAATTGGTCAGAGGTGGGGAATCTTCTCCCATAGAGCCAGCAACCCACACTACACGCAAGGAGCGTCCTCATTGCAAAGCTGGGGGATCGTGCCGAGGCATCTCTGAATAAAGGTGAGCTGAGCCCCAGGCCAGCTGCTGCTGAACTGTTCCCACTCTTCCCAGGTAAAACACCTGAATATGTACAAGGGCGTGAAAGACGAGAGGAAGGGCCATGGAGCCACACCAGCAACAGCACGCGGGCCAACTTGGTGCCTGCAGGCCAGCCAGGGTGGTCCTGACCCCGGGCGCTCTTCTGGAAGCTTTCCATTGTCCTGCCTGAGATACCCCACCTGTCCCGGCCACCACTGCTTTTTTCCTTCCTCACCTCGGTCCGGAGAGAAATTCCAGCGGAAAGTATGGGTGACACATCCACTTCTTTACAGGTGGCAGCCTGGCAACTCCTGCAGAAAGGCCAGCAGAACCCCACTCACACCGGGCCACCAACAATGCTGTGGCCCCTCATTCCCTCCCACCAGCACAGCCCCGAGACTGCTGACGGGGCAGAGAATATGGAGTCAGGAAGAGCTTCAGGGGCTATTGCTGCCTGGAGCGCTATTTATATTGACCTGAACCAGGCACACCTGGGGAGGGCTGGGAGGCAGGGTAAGGCTGCCTAGGTCAGCTAATCCACAACACTCAGGGAATCACATTTTTGAAAATGGACCTTGCTAAGGCAGAAGAGAAGCCAAGGAAAGAAAGAACACAATGCCATTTGCACCACCGTAGATGAGTCTAGAGGTAATCACGTGACTTGTAGTAAGTCAGAAAGTGAAAGACACATATCATATCATATCACTTATAGGTGTTACCTAAAAATGGATACCAGGGCAGATATTTCCACCGAGAAGGGCAATCAGAGATTCATTAAACAAACTTATGGTTCACCAATGGAAAGGTGAGAGGATTGGTTTCATTACGATATCGGGGTTAAGACAGTTATACAAACACAAGTGACATATATAATCACCAAAGACCTTCGGAATACCAAAAGACTACTCAACATTCTGTCATAACGTACATGGGAAAAGGATCCCAGGAAAAACATACATGTGTATATGTGTAAAAGAACCACATCTTCCACACCTCCAACAAGCCAAACATTGTAATCAAACTTGCTGTAATAAAAAATAAAAATTAAATTAAAAACACGAACAAGAAGTAGGGAGACAAACTTGAGGGGCTTTCTCCTGGCACATTCCATTCTAAATTCCAATCTAGAACACGAATTCCATTGAGGCTCTGTTGCCCTAGTAACCAGAATTGGTAAGGGAGAACTGCTGCCACCTTGTGGCAGTTTCACACAACAGCAGCTTTAATCCCAGCGCTAATGGTCAGTTGATATTCAAAATCATTGCAGGCCTGTAAATGACCCCTGCCCTGAAAACAAATCCTGGGGTCACATATCGACCAAAAAATACAAAGGACGTCCATATTTCAAAACGACCATTTCAAAAGGCATATTTTATGCACATTAGTTTTCTGCTTCTTTTTCTTTCTTTCTTTTTTGGTTAAAAAAACGGGAACGGAAAAAGGCATCCCTCAGAAGGGGCGAAAATAGTTGCAAACGAATCAATGGACAAAGGTTTAATCTCCAATATATATAAACAGCTCATGCAGCTTAATATTAAAAAAACAAAAAACCCAATACAAAAATGGGCAGAACATCTAAAGATACGTTTCATGAAAGAAGACACAGAGATGGCCAAGACGCACATGAAAAGCTGCTCAACAGCACTAATTATTAGAGAAATGCAAATCAAAACTACAATGAGGTATCACCTCACACTGTTAGAATCGGCATCATCAGAAAATCTACAAACAACAAATTCTGGGGAGGGTGTGGACAAAAGGAGCCCTCTTCCACTATTGGTGGGAATGTAAATTGATACAGTCACTATGGAGAACAGTATGGAGTGTCGTTAAAAGAAAACTAGAAATAGAATTACCATCTGATCCAGCAATCCCACTTCTGGGCATGTACGCAAAGGAAACCATAAATCAAAAAGGCACATTCACCACAATGTTCATTGCAGCGCTATTTACAATAGCCAGGTAATGGAAGCAACCTCAATGCCCACAGACAGATGAATGGATAAAGATGTGGTACATGTATAAAACTGAATATTACGCAGCCATAAAAAGGAATGAAACTGGGTCATTTATAGAGACGTCGATGGATCTAGAGACTGTCATACAGAATGAAGTAAGTCAGAAAGAGGAAAACAAATATTGTATATTAATTCATATATGTGGAACCTAAAAAATGGTACAGATGAACTGGTTTGAAGGGAAGAAATAGAGACAGAGGTAGAGAACAAACGTATGGACACCAAGTGTGGGAAGCCATGGTGTGGTGGTGGTGGGATGAGTTGGGAGATTGGGATTGGCCTGCATACATGTATATGCATAAAATACATAACTAATAATAACCTGCTGTATAAATAAATAAATAAAATTAAATTTCAAAATTTTCAAAAATAAAATTTAAAAATAATACAGAAAAAATTTCTTCCCTTCACACAGATGTATTTATAGGAATGAATTATTTACATGCTTATATCTATAAATACATAAAAGAGGAATAAAATCTAAATTGAACCCTAAAAGAAAAAAAAAACCTGAACCCACCAGTTATACAGAGGAAAACACTATCAGGGCACTTGCTCCAGCGTTAAACAATTCTGAAATTGGTCAGAGGTGGGGAATCATCTCCCATACAGCCAGCAACCCACACCCCACGCAAGGAGCGTCCTCATTGCAAAGCTGGGGGATCGTGCAGAGGCATCTCTGAATAAAGGTGAGCTGAGCCCCAGGCCAGCTGCTGCTGGACTGTTCCCACCCTTTCCAGGTAAAACACCTGTATATGTACAAGGGCTTGAAAGACTAGAGGAAGGGGCGTGGAGCCACACCAGCAACAGCATGCAGGCCAACTTGGTGCCTGCAGGCCCGCCAGGGTGGTCCTGCCCCCGGGTGCTCTTCCAGAAGCTTTCCATTGTCCTGCCTGAGATACCCCAGCTGTCTCGGCCCCCACTGCTTTTTTCCTTCCTCACCTCTGTCCGGAGAGAAATTCCAGCGGAAGGTATGGGTGACACATCCTCTTCTTTACAGGTGGCAGCCTGGCAACTCCTGCAGAAAGGCCAGCAGAACCCCACTCACACCGGGCAACCAACAAAGCTGTGGCCCCTCACTCCCTCCCACCAGCACAGCCCCAAGACTGTTGAGGGGGCAGAGAATATGGAGTCAGGCACAGCTTCAGGGGCTATTGCTGCCTGGAGCCCTGTTTATATTGACCTCAACCAGGCACACCTGGGGAGGGACGGGCGGCAGGGTAAGGCTGCCCAGGTCAGCTAATCCACAACACTCAGGGAATCACATTGTTGAAAATGGACCTCGCTAACGGAGAAGAGAAGCCATGGAAAAAAAGAACACAATGCCATTTGCAGCACCGTAGATGAGTCTAGAGGTAATCACGTGACTTGTAGTAAGTCAGAAAGTGAAAGACACATATCATATCATATCACTTATAGGTGTTACCTAAAAATGGATACCAGGGCAGATATTTCCACCGAGAAGGGCAATCAGAGATTCATTAAACAAACTTAAGGTTCACCAATGGAAACGTGTGAGGATTGGTTTCATTACGATATCGGGGTTAACAGACTTATACAACCAGAGGTGACATATATAATCACCAAAGACCTACGGAATACCAAGAGAAGAGTACTCAACATTCTGCCATAACGTACATGGGAAAAGGATCCCAGGAAGAACAGACATCTGTATATGTGTAAAAGAACCACATCTTACACACCTACAACAAGCCAAACATTGTAATCAAACTTCCTATAATAAAAAATAAAAAAAAATAAATTAAAAATACGAAGAAGAAGTAGGGAGTCAAACTTGAGGGGCTTTCTCCTGGCACATTCCATTGTAAATTCCAATCTAGAACGTGACTTCCATTGAGGCTCTGTTGCCCTAGTAACCAGATGTGTTAAGGGAGAACTGCTGCCAGCTAGTGGCCGTTTCACACAACAGCAGCTTTAATCCCAGTGCTAATGGTCAGTTGATATTCAAAATCATTGCAGGCCTGTAAATGACACCTGCCCTGAAAACAAATCCTGGGGCCACATATCGACCAAAAAATTTAAAGTACGTCCATATTTCAAAACGACCGTTTCAAAAGGCATATTTTATGCACATTAGTGTTCTGCTTCTTTGTCTTTCTTTCTTTTTTGGTTAAAATCACGGGAATGGAAAAAGGCATCCCTCAGAAGGAGCGAAAATAGTTGCAAACGAATCAATGGACAAAGGTTTAATCTCCAATATATATAAACAGCTCATGCAGCTTATTAAGAAAACAAACAACCCAATACAAAAATGGGCAGAAGATCTAAAGAGACTTTTCTTCAAAGAAGACACAGAGATGGCCAAGACGCACATGAAAAGCTGCTCAAGAGCACTAATTATTAGAGAAATGCAAATCAAAACTACAATGAGGTATCACCTCACACCTGTTAGAATCGGCATCATCAGAAAATCTACAAACAACAAATTCTGGGGAGGGTGGGGACAAAAGGATCCCTCTTCCACTATTGGTGGGAATGTAAATTGATACAGTCACTATGGAGAACACTATGGAGTTTCCTTAAAAAAAACTAGAAATAGAATTACCATCTGATCCAGCAATCCCACTTCTGGGCATATACCCAGAGAAAACCATAAATCAAAAAGGCACATTCACCACAATGTTCATTGCAGCACTATTTACAATAGCCAGGTAATGGAAGGAACCTAAATGCCCACAGACAGATGAATGGATAAAAATGTGGTACATGTATAAAATGGAATGTTACTCAGCCATAAAAAGGAATGAAACTGGGTCAATTGTAGAGACATCGATGGATCTAGAGACTGTCATACAGAATGAAGTAAGTCAGAAAGAGGAAAACAAATATTGTATATTAATGCATATATGTGGAACCTAAAAAATGGTACAGATGAACTGGTTTGCAGGGAAGAAATAGAGACACAGAGGTAGAGAACAAACGTATGGACACCAAGTGTGGGAAGCCATGGGGTGGTGGTGGCGGGATGAGTTGGTAGTTTGCGATTGACCTGTATACATGTATATGCATAAAATTCATAACTAATAATAACTCGCTGTATAAAAAAGTAAATAAAATTAAATTTCAAAATTTTAAAATATAAAATTTAAAAATAAAACAGAAAAATGTTCTTCCCTTCACACAGATGTATTTATAGGAATGAATTATTTCCATGCTTATATCTATAAATACATAAAAGAGGAATAAAATCTAACTTGAACCATAAACGAAAAAAACCCCTGAACCCACCAGTTATACAGAGGAAAACCCTATCAGGGCACTTGCTCCAGCGGTAAACAATTCTGAAATTGGTCAGAGGTGGGGAATCATCTCCCATACCGCCAGCAACCCACCCCCCATGCAAGGAGCGTCCTCATTGCAAAGCTGGGGGACCGTGCCGAGGCATCTCTGAATAAAGGTGAGCTGAGCCCCAGGCCAGCTGCTGCTGAACTGTTCCCACCCTTCCCAGGTAAAACACCTGAATATGTACAAAGGCTTGAAAGCCTAGAGGAAGGGCCATGGTGCCACACCAGCGACAGCACGCAGGCCAACTTGGTGACTGCAGGCCAGCCAGGGTGATCCTGGCCCCGGGCGCTCTTCCGGAAGCTTTCCATTGTCCTGCCTGAGATACCCCTCTTGTCCCGGCCCACACTGCTTTTTTCCTTCCTCACCTCTGTCCGGAGAGAAATTCCATCGGAAGGTATGGGTGACACATCCTCTTCTTTACAGGTGGCAGACTGGCAACTCCTGCAGAAAGGTCAGCAGAACCCCACTCACACCGGGCCACCCACAAAGCAGTGGGCCCTCACTCCCTCCCACCTCACAGCCCCGAGACTGCTGACGGGGCAGAGAATATGGAGTCAGGTACAGTTTCAGGGGCTATTGCGGCCTGGAGCGCTGTTTATATTGACCTCAATCAGGCACACCTGCGGTAGGCCGGCTGGCAGGATTAGGCTCCCCAGGTCAGCTAATCCACAACCCTCAGGGAATCACATTCTTGAAAATGGACCTCGCTAAGGCAGAATAGAATCCAAGGAAAAAAAGGACACTGTGCCATTTGCACCACCGTACATGAGTCTAGAGGTAATCACGTGACTTGTAGTAAGTCAGAAAGTGAAAGACACATATCATGTCATATCACTTATAGGTGTTACCTTAAAATGGATACCAGGGCAGATATTTCCACGGAGAAGGGCAATCACAGATTCATTAAACAAACTTATGGTTCACCAATGGAAAGGTGTGAGGATTGGTTTCATTACGATATTGGGGTTAACAGACATATACAAACACAGGTGACATATATAATTACCAAAGACATACGGAGTACCAAAAGACTACTCAACATTATCTCATAACGCACATGGGAAAAGGATCCCAGGAAAAACAGACATCTGTATATGTGTAAAAGAACCACATCTTCCACACCTACAACAAGCCAAACATTGTAATCAAACTTGCTGTAATAAAAAATAAAAAATTAAATTAAAAACACGAACAAGAAGTAGGGAGACAAACTTGAGGGGCTTTCTCCTGTCACATTCCATTCTAAATTCCAATCTAGAACAGGACTTCCATTGAGGCTCTGTTGCCCTAGTAACCAGAATTGGTAAGGGAGAACTGCTGCCACCTTGTGGCCGTTTCACACAACAGCAGCTTTAATCCCAGCGCTCATGGTCAGTTGATGTTCAAAATCATTGCAGGCCTGTAAATGACACCTGCCCTGAAAACAAATCCTGGGGTCACATATCGACCAAAAAATTCAAAGGACGTCCATATTTCAAAACGACCGTTTCAAAAGGCATATTTTATGCACATTAGTGTTCTGCTTCTTTTTCTTTCTTTCTTTTATGGTTAAAAACACGGGAATGGAAAAAGGCATCCCTCAGAAGGGGCGAAAATAGTTGCAAACGAATCAATGGACAAATGTTTAATCTCCAATATATATAAACAGCTCATGCAGCTTATTAAAAAAACAAACAACCCAATACAAAAATGGGCAGAAGATCTAAAGAGACGTTTCTTCAAAGAAGACACAGAGATGGCCAAGACGCACATGAAAAGCTGCTCAAGAGCACTAATTATTAGAGAAATGCAAATCAAAACTACAATGAGGTATCACCTCACACCTGTTAGAATCGGCATCATCAGAATATCTGCAAACAAATTCTGGGGAGTGTGTGGACAAAAGGAGCCCTCTTCCACTATGGTGGGAATGTAAATTGATACAGTCACTACGGAGAACAGTATGGAGTTTCCTTAAAAGAACTAGAAATAGAAACCTTGACTTTCCCTAACCCTAACCATAGCCCGGAACGGAATCCTACCACCAACCCTACACCTTATCTATGCCGTACACTAATTCTAATCCGTACGCAGGCACTAACCAGTGAGTCAACACGTACCCTGACCCTAACACGTTTCAATACCCTCAGCTGTGCCCTAAAACTTGTCGTTGCCTATCCTTAACCTTAGCCCGGAACGGAAACCTACCATCAGCCCTACACCTTACCCTAAGCTGTACCCTAATCCTAATTCATACATCAACTCGTACCCTGACCCTAACACGTTTCCGTACCCTCACCTCTGCCATAAACCTTGCCGTTCCCTAACCCTAACCCTAGCCCGGAACGGAAACCCACCACAAAACCTAAACCTTAACTTACGCCGTAGACTACTCCTGAACCGTACGCTGGCAGTGACCCTTGCGTCAGCACATAGCCTGCCTCTGCCACGTTTCCATACCCTCACCTGTGCACTAAGCCTTGCCGTTCCCTAACTCTAACCTGGAACGGAAACCCACAACCAGCCCTACACCTTACCCAATGCCGTACCCGAATCCTGGCGCGTACGCTGGCAAAGACCCGTGCGTCATCACGTAGCCTGACCCTCCCACGTTTCCGTACCCTCACCTGTGCCCTAAGCCTTGCCGTTCCCTAACCCTAACCCTACACCTAACCCTAGGCCATACCCTACACTTGGCCCATATGCTGGCACTGACCCGTGCGTCAGCACGTAGCCTGACCCTCCCACTTTTCCGTACCATCTTCTGTGCCCTAAGCTTTGCCGTTCCCTAACCCTAAACCTAGCCTGGAACGGAAACCCACCACCAGCCCTAAACCTTACCCTACGCCGTACCCTAATCCTGCCCCGTACGCTGGCACTGACCCGTGCGTCAGCACGTAGCCTGCCACTCCTACGTTTCCGTACCCTCACCTGTGCCCTAAGCCTTGCCGTTCCCTAACCCTAACCCGGAACATAAACCCACCACCAGCCCTAACCCTTACCCTACGCTGTACCCTACTCCTGGCCCCTACGCTGGCACTGACCTCTGCGTCAGCACGTAGCCTGCCTCTCCCACGTTTCCATACCCTCACCTGTGTCCTAAGCCTTGCCGTTCCCTAACCCTAACCCTAGCCTGGAACGGAAACCCACCACCAGCCCTAAACCTTACGCTACGACGTACCATAATCCTGGCCCGTACGCTGGCACAGACCCGTGCGTCAACACGTAGCTTGCCACTCCCACGTTTCCGTAGGTTCACCTGTGCCCTAAGCCTTGCTGTTCCCTCACCCTAACCCTAGCCCGGAACGGAAACCCACCACCAGCCCTAAACCTTACACTACGCCATACCCTACTCCTGGCCCGTACGCTGGCACTGACCCATGCGTCAGCACGTAGCCTGACCCTCCCACGTTTCCTTACGTTCACCTGTGCCCTAAGCCTTGCCGTTCCCTAACCCTAAGCCTAGCCCGGAACGGTATCTCACAACCAGCCCTACTCCTTACCCTACGCCGTTCCCTATTCCAGGCCCGTACGCTGGCACTGACCCGTGCGTCAGCACATAGCCGGACCCTCCCACGTTTCCGTACCCTCACCTGTGCCCTATGCCTTGTCATTCCCTAACCCTAACCCTAGCACGGAACGGAAACCCACCACCAGCCCTACACATTAGCCTACGCCGTAGCCTATTCCTGGCCCGTACATTGGCACTGACCCATGCGTAAGAAGGTAGCCTGACCATCCCACGTTTCCGTACCCTCACCTGGGCCCTAAGCCTTGCCGTTCCCAAACCCTAAACCTAGCCCGGAACGGAAACCACCACCAGACCTACACCTTACCCTACGCAGTACCCTACTCCTGGCCCTTACGCTGGCACTGACACGTGCGTGAGCACATAGCCTTACCCTCCAACCACCCTCCCAATACAGAAATGGTCAGAAGATATCATGAGACGATCCTTCAAAGAAGACACAGACATGGTCAAGACGCAGATGAAAAGCTGCTCAACATCACTAATTATTAGAGAAATGCAAATCAAAACCACAATGAGGGAGCTTCCCTGGTGGCGCAGTGGTTGAGAGTCCGCCTGCCGATGCAGGGGACACGGGTTCGTGCCCCGGTCCGGGAAGATCCCACATGTCGCGGAGCAGCTGGACCTGTGAGCCATGGCCACTAAGCCTGCGCGTCCGGAGCCTGTGCTCCGCAACGGGAGAGGCCACAACAGTGAGAGGCCCGCGTACCACAAAAAAAATAAGTAAAAAAAATAAATAAAAAAAAACTACAATGAGGTATCACCTCACACATGTTAGAATCGGCATCATCAGAAAACCTACAAACAACAAATTCTGGGGAGGGTGTGGACAAAAGGAGCCCTCTTCCACTATTGCTGGGAATGTAAATTGATACACTCACTATGGAGAACACTGTGGAGTTTCCTTAAAAAAACTAGAAATAGAATTACCATCTGATCCAGCAAACGCACCTCTGGGCATATACCCAGAGAAAACCATAAATCAAAAAGGCACATTCACCACAATGTTCATTGCAGCACTGTTTACAATAGCCAGGTAAGGGAGCAATCTAAATACCCACAAACAGATGAATGGGTAAAGAGGTGGTACATATATAAAATGGAATATTACTCGGCCATAAAAAGGAATGAAACTGGGTCATTTGTAGAAACATCGATGGATCTAGAGACTGTCATACAGAATGAAGTAAGTCAGAAAGAGGAAAACAAATATTGTATATTAAAGCATATATGTGAAACCTAAAAAATGGTACAGATGAACTGGTTTGCAGGGAAGAAATAGAGACACAGAGGTAGAGAACAAACTTATGGACACCAAGTGTGGGAAGCCATGGCGTGGTAGAGGTGGGATGAGTTGGGAGATTGGGATTGGCCTGTATACATATATATGCATAAAATACATAACTAATAATAACCTGTTGTATAAAAAAGTAAATAAAATTAAATTTCAAAATTTTAAAATATAAAATTTAAAAATAAAAGAGAAAAAATTTCTTCCCTTCACACAGATGTATTTATAGGAATGAATTATTTCCATGCTTATATCTATAAATATATAAAAGAGGTATAAAATCTAACTTGAACCATAAACAAACAAAAAACCTGAACCCACCAGTTATACAGAGGAAAACCCTATCAGGGCACTTGCTCCAGTGGTAAACAATTCTGAAATTGGTCAGAGGTGGGGCATCATCTCCCGTACAGCCAGCAACCCACCCCCCAAGCAAGGAGCGTACTCATTGCAAAGCTGGGGGTCCATGCCGAGGCATCTCTGAATAAAGGTGAGCTGAGCCCCAGGCCAGCTGCTGCTGAAATGTTCCCACCCTTCCCAGGTAAAACAGCTGAATATGTACAAAGGCTTGAAAGCCTAGAGGAAGGGCCTTGGAGCCACACCAGCGACAGCACGCAGGCCAAATTGGTGACTGCAGGCCAGCCAGGGTGATACTGGCCCCGTGCACTCTTCTGGAAGCATTCCATTGTCCTGCCTGAGATACCCCACCTGTCCCGGTCCCCACTGCCTTTTTCCTTCCTCACCTCTGTCCGGAGAGAAATTCCAGCGGAAGGTATGGGTGACACATCCTCTTCTTTACAGGTGGCAGCCTGGCAACTACTGCAGAAAGGCCAGCAGAACTCCACTCACACCGGGCCACCAACAAAGCTGTGGCCCCTCACTCCCTCCCACCAGCACAGCCCCGAGACTGCTCACGGGGCAGAGAATATGGAGGCAGGCACAGCTTCATGGGCTATTGCTGCCTGGAGCACTGTTTATATTGACCTCAACCAGGCACACCTGGGGAGGGCCGGCCGGCAGGATAACGCTGCCCACGTGAGCTAATCCACAACCCTCAGGGAATCACAGTTTTGAAAATGGACCTCGCTAAAGCAGAATAGAAGCCAAGGAAAAAAAGGACACAATGCCATTTGCAGCTCCGTAGATGAGTCTAGAGGTTATCACGTGACTTGTAGTAAGTCAGAAAGTGAAAGACACATATCGTATCATATCACTTATAGGTGTTACCTAAAAATGGATACCAGGGCAGATATTTCCACGGAGAAGGGCAATCACAGATTCATTAAACAAACTTATGGTTCACCAATGGAAAAGTGTGAGGATTGGTTTCATTACGATATTGGGGTTAACAGACATATACAAACACAGGTGACATATATAATCACCTAAGACCTACGGAATACAAAGAGAAGACTACTCAACATTCTGTCATAACGTACATGCGAAAAGGATCCCAGGAAGAACAGACATCTGTATATGTGTCAAAAAACCACATCTTCCACACCAACAACAAGCCAAACATTGTAATCAAACTTGCTGTAATAAAAAATAAAAAATTAAATTAAAAACACGAACAAGAAGTAGTGAGACAAACATGAGGGGCTTTCTCCTGGCACATTCCATTCTAAATTCCAATCTAGAACAAGACTTCCATTGAGGCTCTGTTGCACAAATAACCAGATTTGAAAGAGAGAACTGCTGCCACCTTGTGGCCGTTTCACAAAACAGCAGCTTTAATCCCAGCGCTAAAGGTCAGTTGATATTCAAAATCATTGCAGGGCTGTAAATGACACCTGCCCTGAAAACAAATCCTGGGGTCACATATCGACCAAAAAATTCAAAGGACGTCCATATTTCAAAACGACCGTTTCAAAAGCAATATTTTACGCACATTAGTGTTCTGCTTCTTTGTCTTTCTCTCTTTTTTGGTTAAAAAAACGGGAATGGAAAAAGGCATCCCTGAGAAAGGGCGAAAATCGTTGCAAACGAATCAATGGACAAAGGTTTACTCTCCAATATATATAAACAGCTCATGCGGCTTAATATTAAAAAAAACAAACAACCCAATACAAAAATGGGCAGAAGATCTAAAGAGACGTTTCTTCAAAGAAGACACAGAGATGGCCAAGACGCACATGAAAAGCGGCTCAAGAGCACTAATTATTAGAGTAATGCAAATCAAAACTACAATGTGGTATCACCTCACACCTGTTAGAATCGGCATCATCAGAAAATCTACAAACAACAAATTCTGGGGAGGGTGTGGACAAAAGGATCCCTCTTCCACTATTGGTGGGAATGTAAATTGATACAGTCACTATGGAGAACAGTATGGAGTTTCCTTAAAAAACCTAGAAATAGAATTACCATCTGATCCAGCAATCCCACTTCTGGGCATATACCCAGAGAAAACCATAAATCGAAAAGGCACATTCACCACAATGTTCATTGCAGCACTATTTACAATAGCCAGGTAATGGAAGGAACCTAAATGCCCACAGACAGATGAATGGATAAAGATGTGGTGCATATATAAAATGGAATATTACTCAGCCATAAAAAGGAATGAAAGTGGGTCATTTGTAGAGACATCGATGGATCTAGAGACTGTCATACAGAATGAAGTAAGTCAGAAAGAGGACAAATATAGTATATTAATGCATATATGTGGAACCTAAAAACTGGTACAGATGAACTGGTTTGCAGGGAAGATATAGAGACAGAAGTAGAGAATAAACGTATGGGCACCAAGTGTGGGAAGCCATGGTGTGGTGGTGGTGGGATGAGTTGGGAGACTTGGATGGACCTGCATACATGTATATGCATAAAATACATAACTGATAATAACCTGCTGTATAAAAAAGTAAATAAAATTAAATTTCAAAGTTTTAAAAAAGAAAATTTAAAAATAATACAGAAAAAAGTTCTTCCCTTCACACAGATGTATTTATAGGAATGAATTATTTCCATGCTTATATCTATAAATACATAACAGAGGAATAAAATCTAACTTGAACCATAAAAGTAAAAAAAAACCTGAACCCACCAGTTATACAGAGGAAAACCCTATCAGGGCACTTGCTCCAGCGGTAAACAATTCTGAAATTGATCAGAGGTGGGGAATCATCTCCCATACAGCCAGCAACCCACACCCCACGCAAGGAGCGTCCTCATTGCAAAGCTTGGGGATCGTGCCGAGGCATCTCTGAATAAAGGTGAGCTGAGCCCCAGGCCAGCTACTGCTGAACTGTTCCCACCCTTCCCAGGTAAAACACCTGAATATGTACAAGGGCTTGAAAGACTAGAGGAAGGGCCGTGGAGCCACACCAGCAACAACACGCAGGCCAACTTGGTGCCTGCAGGCCAGCCAGGGTGGTCCTGCACCCGGGCGCTCTTCCGGAAGCTTTCCATTGTCCTGCATGAGATACCCCACCTGTCCCGGCCCCCACTGCTTTTTTCCTTCCTCACCTCTGTCCGGAGAGAAATTCCAGCGGAAGGTATGGGTGACACATCCTCTTCTTTACAGGTGGCAGCCTGGCAACTCCTGCAGAAAGGCCAGCAGAACCCCACTCACACCGGGCCACCAACAAAGCTGTGGCCCCTCATTCCCTCCCACCAGCACAGCCCCGATACTGCTGACGGGGCAGAGAATATGGAGTCAGGCCCAGCTTCAGGGGCTATAGCTGCCTGGAGCGCTGTTTATATTGACCTCAACCAGGCACACCAGGGGAGGGCCGGGCGGCAGGGTAAGGCTGCCCAGGTCAGCTAATCCACAACACTCAGGGAATCACATTGTTGAAAATGGACCTTGCTAAGGCAGAAGAGAAGCCATGGAGAAAAAGAACACAATGCCATTTGCACCACCGTAGATGAGTCTAGAGGTAATCACGTGACTTGTAGTAAGTCAGAAAGTGAAAGACACATATCGTATCATATCACTTATAGGTGTTACCTAAAAATGGATACCAGGGCAGATATTTCCACCGAGAAGGGCAATCAGAGATTCATTAAACAAACTTATGGTTCACCAATGGAAAGGTGTGAGGATGGGTTTCATTACGATATCGGGGTTAACAGACTAATACAAACACAGGTGACATATATAATCAACAAAGACCTACGGAATACCAAAAGACTACTCATCATTCTGTCATAACGTACATGGGGAAAGGATCCCAGGAAAAACAGACATGTGTATATGTGTAAAAGAACCACATCTTCCACACCTCCAACAAGCCAAACATTGTAATCAAACTTGCTGTAATAAAAAATAAAAATTAAATTAAAAACACGAACAAGAAGTAGGGAGACAAACTTGAGGGGCTTTCTCCTGGCACATTCCATTCTAAATTCCAATCTAGAACACGACTTCCATTGAGGCTGTGTTGCCCTAGTAACCAGAATTGGTAAGAGAGAACTGCTGCCACCTTGTGGCCGTTTCACACAACAGCAGCTTTAATCCCAGCGCTAATGGTCAGTTGATATTCAAAATCATTGCAGGCCTGTAAATGACACCTGCCCTGAAAACAAATCCTGGGGTCACATATCGACCAAAAAATTCAAAGGACGTCCATATTTCAAAACGACCGTTTCAAAAGCCATATTTTACGCACATTAGTGTTCTGCTTCTTTGTCTTTCTTTTTTGGTTAAAAAAACGGGAATGGAAAAAGGCATCCCTCAGAAAGGGCGAAAATCATTGCAAACGAATCAATGGACAAAGGTTTACTCTCCAATATATATAAACAGCTCATGCGGCTTAATATTAAAAAAAACAAACAACCCAATACAAAAATGGGCAGAAGTTCTAAAGAGACGTTTCTTCAAAGAAGACACAGAGATGGCCAAGACGCACATGAAAAGCTGCTCAAGAGCACTAATTATTAGAGAAATGCAAATCAAAACTACAATGAGGTATCACCTCACACCTGTTAGAATCGGCATCATCAGAAAATCTACAAACAACAAATTCTGGGGAGGGTGGGGACAAAAGGATCCCTCTTCCACTATTGGTGGGAATGTAAATTGATACAGTCACTATGGAGAACACTATGGAGTTTCCTTAAAAAAACTAGAAATAGAATTACCATCTGATCCAGCAATCCCACTTCTGGGCATATACCCAGAGAAAACCATAAATCAAAAAGGCACATTCACCACAATGTTCATTGCAGCACTATTTACAATAGCCAGGTAATGGAAGGAACCTAAATGCCCACAGACAGATGAATGGATAAAGATGTGGTACATGTATAAAATGGAATATTACTCAGCCATAAAAAGGAATGAAACTGGGTCAATTGTAGAGACATCGATGGATCTAGAGACTGTCATACAGAATGAAGTAAGTCAGAAAGAGGACAAATATTGTATATTAATGCATATATGTGGTACCTATAAACTGGTACAGATGAACTGGTTTGCAGGGAAGAATTAGAGACAGAGGTAGAGAACAAACGTATGGACACCAACTGTGGGAAGCCATGATGTGGTGGTGGTGGGATGAGTTGGGAGATTGGGATTGACCTGCATACATGTATATGCATAAAATACATAACTGATAATAACCTGCTGTATAAAAAAGTAAATAAAATTAAATTTCAAAATTTTCAAAAATAAAATTTAAAAATAATACAGAAAAAAGTACTTCCCTTCACACAGATGTATTTATACGAATGAATTAAATCCATGCTTATATCTATAAATACATAAAAGAGGAATAAAATCTAACTTGAACCATAAAAGAAAAAAAAATCCTGAACCCACCAGTTATACAGAGGAAAACCCTATCAGGGCACTTGCTCCAGCGGTAAACAATTCTGAAATTGGTCAGAGGTGGGGAATCATCTCCCATACAGCCAGCAACCCACACCCCACGCAAGGAGCGTCCTCATTGCAAAGCTGGGGGACCGTGCCGAGGCATCTCTGAATAAAGGTGAGCTGAGCCCCAGCAAAGCTGCTGCTGAACTGTTCCCACCCATTCCAGGTAAAACACCTGAATATGTACAAGGGCTTGAAAGACTAGAGGAAGGGCCGTGGAGCCACACCAGCAATAGCACGCAGGTAAACTTGGTGCCTGCAGGCCAGCCAGGGTGGTCCTGCCCCCGGGCGCTCTTCCAGAAGCTTTCCATTGCCCTGCCTGAGATACCCCACATGTCCCGGCCCCCACTGCTTTTTTCCTTCCACACATCTGTCCGGAGAGAAATTCCAGCGGAAGGTATGGGTGACACATCCTCTTCTTTAAAGGTGGCAGCCTGGCAACTCCTGCAGAAAGGCCAGCAGAACCCCACTCACACCGGGCCACCAAAAACGCTGTGGCCCCTCATTCCCTCCCACCAGCACATCCCCGAGACTGCTGACGGGGCAGAGAATATGGAGTCAGGCACAGCTTCAGGGGCTATTGCTGCCTGGAGCGCTGTTTATATTGACCTCAACCAGGCACACCTGGGGAGGGCCGGGCGGCAGGGTAAGGCTCCCCAGGTCAGCTAATCCACAACACTCAGGGAATTACATTGTTGAAAATGGACCTTGCTAAGGCAGAAGAGAAGCCAAGGAAAAAAAGAACACAATGCCATTTGCACCACCGTAGATGAGTCTAGAGGTAATCACATGACTTGTAGTAAGTCAGAAAGTGAAAGACACATATCATATCATATCACTTATAGGTGTTACCTAAAAATGGATACCAGGGCAGATATTTCCACCGGGAAGGGCAATCAGAGATTCATTAAACAAACTTATGGTTCACCAATGGAAAGGTGTGAGGATGGGTTTCATTACGATATCGGGGTTAACAGACTTACACAAACACAGGTGACATATATAATCACCAAAGACCTACGGAATACCAAAAGACTACTCATCATTCTGTCATAACGTACATGGGGAAAGGATCCCAGGAAAAACAGACATGTGTATATGTGTAAAAGAACCACATCTTCCACACCTCCAACAAGCCAAACATTGTAATCAAACTTGCTGTAATAAAAAATAAAAATTAAATTAAAAACACGAACAAGAAGTAGGGAGACAAACTTGAGGGGCTTTCTCCTGGCACATTCCATTCTAAATTCCAATTTGAGCACGACTTCCATTGAGGCTCTGTTGCACTAATAAGCAGATTTGAAAGAGAGAACTGCTGCCACCTTGTGGCCGTTTCACACAACAGCAGCTTTAATCCCAGCACTAATGGTCAGTTGATATTCAAAATCATTGCAGGCCTGTAAATGACACCTGCCCTGAAAACAAATCCTGGGGTCACATATCGACCAAAAAATTCAAAGGACGTCCATATTTCAAAACGACCGTTTCAAAAGGCATAATTTATGCACATTAGTTTTCTGCTTCTTTTTCTTTCTTTCTTTTTTGGTTAAAAAAACGGGAATGGAGAAAGGCATCCCTCAGAAGGGGCGAAAATCGTTGCAAACGAATCAATGGACAAAGGTTTAATCTCCAATATATATAAACAGCTTATGCAGCTTAATATTAAAAAAACAAACAACCCAATACAAAAATGGGCAGAAGATCTAAAGATACGTTTCTTCAAAGAAGACACAGAGATGGCCAAGACGCACATGAAAAGCTGCTCAACAGCACTAATTATTAGAGAAATGCAAATCAAAACTACAATGAGGTATCACCACACACCTGTTAGAATCGGCATCATCAGAAAATCTACAAACAACAAATTCTGGGGAGGGTGTAGACAAAAGGAGCCCTCTTCCACTATTGGTGGGAATGTAAATTGATACAGTCACTATGGAGAACAGTATGGAGTTTCCTTAAAAAAAACTCGAAATAGAATTACCATCTGATCAAGCAATCCCACTTCTGGGCATATACCCAAAGAAAACCATAAATCAAAAGGCACATTCACCACAATGGTCATTGCAGCACTATTTACAATAGCCAGGTAATGGAAGCAACCTAAATGCCCACAGACAGATAAATGGATAAAATTGGGGTACATATATAAAATGGAATATTACTCGGCTATAAAAAGGAATGAAACTGGGTCATTTGTAGAGACATCGATGGATCTAGAGACTGTCATACAGAATGAAGTAAGTCAGAAAGAGGAAAACAAATATTGTATATTAATGCATATATGTGGAACCTAAAAAATGGTACAGATGAACTGGTTTGCAGGGAAGAAATAGAGACACAGAGGTAGAGAACAGACGTATGGACACCAAGTGTGGGAAGCCATGGGGTGGTGCTGGTGGGACGAGTTGGGAGATTGAGATTGACCTGTATACATGTATATGCATAAAATACATAACAAATAATAACCTTCTGTAATATAAAAGTAAATAAAATTAAATTTCAAAATTTTAAAAAATAAAATTTAAATATAAAACAGGAAAAAGTTTCTCCCTTCACACAGATGTATTTATAGGAATGAATTATTTCCATGCTTATATCTATAAATATATAAAAGAGGAATAAAATCTAACTTGAACCATAAAAGAAAAAAAACCTGAACGCACAAGTTATACAGAGGAAAACCCTATCAGGGCACTTGCTCCAGCGGCAAACAATTCTGAAATTGGTCAGAGGTGGGGAATCATCCCCCATAGAGCCAGCAACCCATCCCCCATGCAAGGAGCGTCCTCATTGCAAAGCTGGGGGACATAGCCGAGGCATCTCTGAATAAAGGTGAGCTGAGCCCCAGGCCAGCCGCTGCTGAACTCTTCCCACCCTTCCTAGGTAAAACACCTGAATATGTACAAGGGCGTGAAAGACTAGAGGAAGGGCCGTGGAGCCACACCAGCGACAGCACGCAGGCCAACATGATGCCTGAAGCCCAGCCAGTGTGGTCCTGGCCCCGGGCGCTGTTCCGGAAGCTTTCCATTGTCCTGCCTGAGATACCCCACCTGTCCCGGCCCCCACTGCTTTTTTCCTTCCTCACCTCTGTCCGGAGAGAAATTCCAGCGGAAGGTATGGGTGACACATCCTCTTCTTTACAGGTGGCAGCCTGGCAACTCCTGCAGAAAGGCCAGCAGAACTCCACTCACACCGGGCCACCAACAAAGCTGTGGACCCTCACTCCCTCCCACCAGCACAGCCCCGAGACTGCTGACGGGGCAGAGAATATGGAGGCAGGCACAGCTTCAGGGGCTATTGCTGCCTGGAGCATTGTTTATATTGACCTCAACCAGGCACACCTGGGGAGGGCCGGCAGGCAGGATAAGGCTGCCCAGGTCAGCTAATCCACAACCCTCAGGGAATCACAGTGTGGAAAATGGACCTCGCTAAAGCAGAAGAGAAGCCAAAGAAAAAAAGGACACAATGCCATTTGCAGCACTGTAGATGAGTCTAGAGGTTATCACGTGACTTGTAGTAAGTCAGAAAGTGAAAGACACATATCGTATCATATCACTTATAGGTGTTACCTAAAAATGGATACCAGGGCAGATATTTCCACGGAGAAGGGCAATCACAGATTCATTAAACAAACTTATGGTTCACCAATGGAAATGTGTGAGGATTGGTTTCATTACGATATTGGGGTTAACAGACATATACAAACACAGGTGACATATATAATCACCTAAGACCTACGGAATACAAAGAGAAGACTATTCAACATTCTGTCATAAAGTACATGGGAAAAGGATCCCAGGAAGAACAGACATCTGTATATGTGTCAAAGAACCACATCTTCCACACCTACAACAAGCCAAACATTGTAATCAAACTTGCTGTAATAAAAAATAAAAAATTAAATTAAAAACACGAACAAGAAGTAGTGAGACAAACATGAGGGGCTTTCTCCTGGCACATTCCATTCTAAATTCCAATCTAGAACACGACTTCCATTGAGGCTCTGTTGCACTAATAACCAGGTTTGAAAGAGAGAACTGCTGCCACCTTGTGGCCATTTCACACAACAGCAGCTTTAATCCCAGCGCTAAAGGTCAGTTGATATTCAAAATCATTGTAGGCCTGTAAATGACACCTGCCCTGAAAACAAATCCTGGGGTCACATATCGACCAAAAAATTCAAAGTACGTCCATATTTCAAAACGACCGTTTCAAAAGCCATATTTTACGCACATTAGTGTTCTGCTTCTTTGTCTTTCTTTCTTTTTTGGTTAAAAAAACGGGAATGGAAAAAGGCATCCCTCAGAAAGGGCGAAAATCGTTGCAAACGAATCAATGGACAAAGGTTTAATCTCCAATATATATAAACAGCTCATGCGGCTTAATATTAAAAAAAACAAACAACCCAATACAAAAATGGGCAGAAGATCTAAACAGACGTTTCTTCAAAGAAGACACAGAGATGGCCAAGACGCACATGAAAAGCTGCTCAACAGCACTAATTATTAGAGAAATGCAAATCAAAACTACAATGAGGTATCACCTCACACCTGTTAGAATCGGCATCAACAGAAAATATACAAACAACAAATTCTGGGGAGGGTGGGGACAAAAGGATCCCTCTTCCACTATTGGTTGGAATTTAAATTGATACAGTCACTATGGAGAACACTATGGAGTTTCCTTAAAAAAACTAGAAATAGAATTACCATCTGATCCAGCAATCCCACTTCTGGGCATATACCCAGAGAAAACCATAAATCAAAACGGCACATTCACCACAATGTTCATTGCAGCACTATTTACAATAGCCAGGTAATGGAAGCAACCTAAATGCCCACATCAGATGAATGGATAAAGATGTGGTACATGTATAAAATGGAATATTACTCAGCCATAAAAAGGAATGAAACTGGGTCATTTGTAGAGACATCGATGGATCTAGAGACTGTCATACAGAATGAAGTAAGTCAGAAAGAGGACAAATATTGTATATTAATGCATATATGTGGAACCTAAAAACTGGTACAGATGAACTGGTTTGCAGGGAAGAAATAGAGACAGAGGTAGAGAACAAACGTATGGACACCAAGTGTGTGAAGCCATGGTGTGGTGGTGGTGGGATGAGTTGGGAGATTGGGATTGACCTGCATACATGTATATGCATAAAATACATAACTGATAATAACGTGCTGTATAAAATGTAAATAAAATTAAATTTCAAAATTTTCAAAAATAAAATTTAAAAATAATACAGAAAAACGTTCTTCCCTTCACACAGATGTATTTATAGGAATGAATTATTTCCATGCTTATCTCTATAAATACATAACAGAGGAATAAAATCTAACTTGAACCATAAAAGTAAAAAAAAACCTGAACCCACCAGTTATACAGAGGAAAACCCTATCAGGGCACTTGCTCCAGTGGTAAACAATTGTGAAATTGGTCACAGGTGGGGAATCATCTCCCATACAGCCAGCAACCCACACCCCACGCAAGGAGCGTCCTCATTGCAAAGCTGGGGGACTGTGCCGAGGCATCTCTGAATAAAGGTGAGCTGAGCCCCAGGCCAGCTACTGCTGAACTGTTCCCACCCTTCCCAGGTAAAACACCTGAATATGTACAAGGGCTTGAAAGACTAGAGGAAGGGCCGTGGAGCCACACCAGCAACAACACGCAGGCCAACTTGGTGCCTGCAGGCCAGCCAGGGTGGTCCTGCCCCCGGGCGCTCTTCCGGAAGCTTTCCATTGTCCTGCCTGAGATACCCCACCTGTCCCGGCCCCCACTGCTTTTTTCCTTCCTCACCTCTGTCCGGAGAGAAATTCCAGCGGAAGGTATGGGTGACACATCCTCTTCTTTACAGGTGGCAGCCTGGCAACTCCTGCAGAAAGGCCAGCAGAACCCCACTCACACCGGGCCACCAACAAAGCTGTGGCCCCTCATTCCCCCCCACCAGCACAGCCCCGAGACTGCTGACGGGGCAGAGAATATGGAGTCAGTCCCAGCTTCAGGGGCTATTGCTGCCTGGAGCGCTGTTTATATTGACCTCAACCAGGCACACCTGGGGTGGGCCGGGCGGCAGGGTAAGGCTGCCCAGGTCAGCTAATCCACAACACTCAGGGAATCACATTGTTGAAAATGGACCTCGCTAAGGCAGAAGAGAAGCCATGGAAAAAAAGAACACAATGCCATTTGCACCACCGTAGATGAGTCTAGAGTTAATCACGTGACTTGTAGTAAGTCAGAAAGTGAAAGACACATATCATATCATATCACTTATAGGTGTTACCTAAAAATGGATACCGGGGCAAATATTTCCACCGAGAAGGGCAATCAGAGATTCATTAAACAAACTTATGGTTCACCAATGGAAAGGTGTGAGGATGGGTTTCATTACGATATCGGGGTTAACAGACTTATACAAACACAGGTGACATATATAATCACCAAAGACCTACGGAATACCAAAAGACTACTCATCATTCTGTCATAACGTACATGGGGAAAGGATCCCAGGAAAAACAGACATGTGTATATGTGTAAAAGAACCACATCTTCCACACCTCCAACAAGCCAAACATTGTAATCAAACTTGCTGTAATAAAAAATAAAAATTAAATTAAAAACACGAACAAGAAGTAGGGAGACAAACTTGAGGGGCTTTCTCCTGGCACATTCCATTCTAAATTCCAATCTAGAACACGACTTCCATTGAGGCTCTGTTGCCCTAGTAACCAGAATTGGTAAGGGAGAACTGCTGCCACCTTGTGGCCGTTTCACACAACAGCAGCTTTAATCCCAGCGCTAATGGTCAGTTGATATTCAAAATCATTGCAGGCCTGTAAATGACACCTGCCCTGAAAACAAATCCTGGGGTCACATATCGACCAAAAAATTCAAAGGACGTCCATATTTCAAAAGGACCGTTTCAAAAGGCATATTTTATGCACATTAGTGTTCTGCTTCTTTTTCTTTCTTTCTTTTTTGGTTAAAAAAACGGGAATGGAAAAAGGCATCCCTCAGAAGGGGCGAAAATAGTTGCAAACGAATCAATGGACAAATGTTTAATCTCCAATATATATAAACAGCTCATGAAGCTTAATATTAAAAAAACAAACAACCCAATACAAAAATGGGCAGAAGATCTAAAGATACGTTTCTTCAAAGAAGACACAGAGATGGCCAAGACGCATATGAAAAGCTGCTCAAGAGCACTAATTATTAGAGAAATGCAAATCAAAACTACAATGAGGTATCACCTCACACCTGTTAGAATCGGCATCATCAGAAAATCTACAAACAACAAATTCTGGGGAGGGTGTGGACAAAAGGAGCCCTCTTCCACTATTGGTGGGAATGTAAATTGATACAGTCACTATGGAGAACAGTATGGAGTTTCCTTTAAAAAACTAGAAATAGAATTACCATCTGACCCAGCAATCCCACTTCTGGGCATATACCCAAAGAAAACCATAAATCAAAAAGGCACATTCACCACAATGTTCATTGCAGCACTATTTACAATAGCCACGTAATGGAAGCAACCTAAATGCCCACAGACAGATGAATGGATAAAATTGGGGTACATATATAAAATGGAATATTACTCGGCCATAAAAAGGAATGAAACTGGGTCATTTGTAGATACATCGATGGATCTAGAGACTGTCATACAGAATGAAGTAAGTCAGAAAGAGAAAAACAAATATTGTATATTAATGCATATATTTGGAACCTAAAAAATGGTACAGATGAACTGGTTTGCAGGGAAGAAATAGAGACAAAGAGGTAGAGAACAAACATATGGACACCAAGTGTGCGAAGCCATGGCGTGGTGGTGGTGGGATGAGTTGGGAGTTTGAGATTGACCTGTATACATATATATGCATAAAATACATAACTAATAATAACCTGCTGTATAAAAAAATTAATAAAATTAAATTTCAAAATTTTAAAATATAAAATTTAAAAATGAGAAAAGATATCTCCCCTTCAAACAGATGTATTTATAGGAATGAATTATTTCCATGCTTATATCTATATATACATAAAAGAGGAATAAAATCTCACTTGAACCATAAACGAAAAAAAACCTGAACCCACCAGTTATACAGAGGAAAGCACTATCAGGGCACTTGCTCCAGCGGTAAACAATTCTGAAATTGGTCAGAGTTGGAGAATCATCTCCCATACAGCCAGCAACACACCCCCCACGCAAGGAGATTCCTCATTGCAAAGCTGGGGGACCGTGCCAACGCATCTCTGAAAAAAGTTGAGCTGAGCCCCAGGCCACCTGCTGCTGAACTGTTCCCACCCTTCCCAGGTAAAACACCTGAATATGGACAAGGGCTTGAAAGCCTAGAGGAAGGGCCGAGAAGCCACACCAGCAACAGCACGCAGGCCTACTTGGTGCCTGCAGGCCAGCCAGGGTGGTCCTGGCACCGGGCGCTCTTCCGGAAGCTTTCCATTGTCTTGTCTGAGATACCCCACCTGTCCCGGCCCACACTGCTTTTTTCCTTCCTCACCTCTGTCCACTGAGAAATTCCAGCGGAATGTATGGGTGACACATTCTCTTCTTTACAGGTGGCAGCGTGGCAACTCCTCCAGAAAGGCCAGCAGAACCCCACTCACAACGGGCCCCCAACAAAGCTGTGACCCCTCACTCCCTCCCACCAGCACAACCCCGAGACTGCTGACGGGGCAGAGAATATGGAGTCAGGCACAGCTTCAGGGGCTATTGCTGCCTGGAGCGCTGTTTATATTGACCTCCAGCAGGCAGACCTGGGGAGGGCCGGCCGGCAGGGTAAGGCTGCCCAGGTCAGCTAATCCACAACCCTCAGGGAATCACATTGTTGAAAATGGACTTCGCTAAGGCAGAATAGAAACCAAGGAAAATAAGGACACAATGCCATTTGCAGCACCGTAGATGAGTCTAGAGGTATTCACGTGACTTGTAGTAAGTCAGAGAGTGAAAGACACATATCATATCATATCACTTATAGGTGTTACCTAAAACAGATAGCAGGGCAGTTATTTCCACTGAGAAGGGCAATCACAGGTTCATTAAACAAACTTATGGTTCACCAATGGAAAGGTGTGAGGATTGGTTTCATTATAATATCGGGGTTAACAGACATATACAAACAGAGGTGACATATATAATCACCAAAGACCTATGGAATACCAAGAGAAGACTACACAACATTCTGTCATAACGTACATGTTAAAGGATCCCAGGAAGAACAGACATCTGTATATGTGTAAAAGAACCACATCTTCCACACCTCCAACAAGCCAAACATTGTAATCAAACTTGCTATAATAAAAAATAAAAGAAATAAATTAAAAATACGAACAAGAAGTATGGAGACAAACTTGAGGGGCTTTCTCTTGGCACATTCCATTCTAAATTCCAAATAGAACACGACGTCCTTTGAGGCTCTGTTTCCCTGGTAACCAGATATGTTAAGGGGGAACTGCTGCCACCTTGTGGCCGTTTCACACAACAGCAGCTTTAATCCCAGCGCTAATGGTCAGTTGATATTCAAAATCATTGCAGGCCTGTAAATGACACCTACCCTGAAAACAAATCCTGGGGTCACATATCGACCAAAAAATTTAAAGGACGTCCATATTTCAAAACGACCGTTTCAAAAGGCATATTTTACGCACATTAGATTTCTACTTCTTTGTCTTTCTTTCTTTTTTGGTTAAAAAAACGGGAATGGAAAAAGGCATCCCTCAGAAACGGCGAAAATCGTTGCAAACGAATCAATGGACAAAGGTTTACTCTCCAATATATATAAACAGCTCATGCGGCTTAATATTAAAAAAAACAAACAACCCAATATGAAAATGGGCAGAAGATCTAAAGAGACGTGTCTTCAAAGAAGACACAGAGATGGCCAAGACGCACATGAAAAGCTGCTCAACAGCACTAATTATTAGAGAAATGCAAATCAAAACTACAATGAGGTATCACCTCACACCTGTTAGAATCGGCATCATCAGAAAATCTACAAACAACAAATTCTGGGGAGGGTGGGGACAAAAGGATCCCTCTTCCACTATTGGTGGGAATGTAAATTGATACAGTCACTATGGAGAACACTATGGAGTTTCCTTAAAAAAACTAGAAATAGAATTACCATCTGATCCAGCAATCCCACTTCTGGGCATATACCCAGAGAAAACCATAAATCAAAAAGGCACATTCACCACAATGTTCATTGCAGCACTATTTACAATAGCCAGGTAATGGAAGCAACCTAAATGCCCACAGACAGATGAATGGATAAAGATGTGGTACATGTATAAAATGGAATATTACTCAGCCATAAAAAGGAATGAAACTGGGTCATTTGTAGAGACATCGATGGATCTAGAGACTGTCATACATAATGAAGTAAGTCAGGAAGAGGACAAATATTGTATATTAATGCATATATGTGGAACCTAAAAACTGGTACAGATGCTCTGGTTTGCAGGGAAGAAATAGAGACAGAGGTAGAGAACAAACGTATGGACACCAAGTGTGGGAAGCCATGGTGTGGTGGTGGTGGGATGAGTTGGGAGATTGGGATTGACCTGCATACATGTATATGCATAAAATACATAACTGATAATAACCTGCTGTATAAAAAAGTAAATAAAATTAAATTTCAAAATTTTCAAAAATAAAATTTGAAAATAATACAGAAAAAAGTTCTTCCCTTCACACAGATGTATTTATAGGAATGAATTATTTCCATGCTTATATCTACAAATACATAAAAGAGGAATAAAATCTAACTTGAACCATAAACGAAAAAAAACCCTGAACCCACCAGTTTTACAGAGGAAAACCCTATCAGGGCACTTGCTCCAGCGGTAAACAATTCTGAAATTGGTCAGAGGTGGGGAATCATCTCCCATACAGCCAGCAACCCACCCCCCATGCAAGGAGCGTCCTCATTGCAAAGCTGGGGGACCGTGCCGAGGCATCTCTGAATAAAGGTGAGCTGAGCCCCAGGCCAGCTGCTGCTGAACTGTTCCCACCCTTCCCAGGTAAAACACCTGAACATGTACAAAGGCTTGAAAGCCTAGAGGAAGGGCCGTGGAGCCACACCAGCGACAGCACGCAGGCCAACTTGGTGACTGCAGGCCAGCCAGGGTGATCCTGGCCCCGGGCGCTCTTCCGGAAGCTTTCCATTGTCCTGCCTGAGATACCCCTCTTGTCCCGGCCCCCACTGCTTTTTTCCTTCCTCACCTCTGTCCGGAGAGAAATTCCAGCGGAAGGTATGGGTGACACATCCTCTTCTTTACAGGTGGCAGCCTGGCAACTCCTGCAGAAAGGCCAGCAGAAGCCCACTCACACCGGGCCACCAACAAAGCTGTGGCCCCTCACTCCCTCCCACCAGCACAGCCCCGAGATTGCTGACGGGGCAGAGAATATGGAGTCAGGCACAGCTTCAGGGGCTATTGCTGCCTGGAGCGCTGTTTTTATTGACCTCAACCAGGCAGGCCTGGGGAGGGCCGGCCGGCAGGGTAAGGCTGCCCAGGTCAGCTAATCCACAACCCTCAGGGAATCACATTGTTGAAAATGGACCTCGCTAAGGCAGAATAGAAGCCAAGGAAAATAAGGACACAATGCCATTTGCAGCACCGTAGATGAGTCTAGAGGTAGTCACGTGACTTGGAGTAAGTCAGAAAGTGAAAGACACATATCATTTCATATCACTTATAGGTGTTACCTAAAATAGAAACCAGGGCAGTCATTTCCACTGAGAAGTGAAATCATAGATTCATTAAACAAACTTATGGTTCACCAATGGAAAGGTGTGAGGATTGGTTTCAATACGATATCGGGGTTAACAGACATATACAAACAGAGGTGACATATATAATCACCAAAGACCTACGGAATACCAAGAGAAGACTACTCAACATTCTGTCATAACGTACATGGGAAAAGGATCCCAGGAAGAACAGACATCTGTATATGTGTAAAAGAACCACATCTTCCACACCTACAACAAGCCAAACATTGTAATCAAACTTGCTATAATAAAAAATAAAAAAATTAAATTAAAAATACGAACAAGAAGTAGGGAGTCAAACTTGAGGGGCTTTCTCCTGGCACATTCCATTCTAAATTCCAATCTAGAACACAACATCCATTGAGGCTCTGTTGCCCTAGTAACCAGATGTGTTAAGGGAGAACTGCTGCCACCTAGTGGCCGTTTCACACAACAGCAGCTTTAATCCCAGTGCTAATGGTCAGTTGATATTCAAAATCATTGCAGGCCTGTAAATGACACCTGCCCTGAAAACAAATCCTGGGGCCACATATCGACTAAAAAATTTAAAGGACGTCCATATTTCAAAACGACCATTTAAAAAGGCATATTTTATGCACATTAGTGTTCTGCTTCTTTTTCTTTCTTTCTTTTTTGGTTAAAAACACGGGAATGGAAAAAGGCATCCCTCAGAAGGGGCGAAAATAGTTGCAAACGAATCAATGGACAAAGGTTTAATCTCCAATATATATAAACAGCTCATGCAGCTTATTAAGAAAACAAACAACCCAATACAAAAATGGGCAGAAGATCTAAAGAGACGTTTCTTCAAAGAAGACACAGAGATGGCCAAGACGCACATGAAAAGCTGCTCAACAGCACTAAATATTAGAGAAATGCAAATCAATACTACAATGAGGTATCACCTCACACCTGTTAGAATCGGCATCATCAGAAAATCTACAAACAAGAAATTCTGGGGAGGGTGGGGACAAAAGGATCCCTCTTCCACTATTGGTGGGAATGTAAATTGATACAGTCACTATGGAGAACACTATGGAGTTTCCTTAAAAAAACTAGAAATAGAATTACCATCTGATCCAGCAATCCCACTTCTTGGCATATACCCAGAGAAAACCATAAATCAAAAAGGCACATTCACCACAATGTTCATTGCAGCACTATTTACAATAGCCAGGTAATGGAAGCAACCTAAATGCCCACAGACAGATGAATGGATAAAGATGTGGTACATGTATAAAATGGAATATTACTCAGCCATAAAAAGGAATGAAACTGGGTCATTTGTAGAGACATCGATGGATCTAGAGACTGTCATACAGAATGAAGTAAGTCAGGAAGAGGACAAATATTGTATATTAATGCATATATGTGGAACCTAAAAACTGGTACAGATGAACTGGTTTGCAGGGAAGAAATAGAGACAGAGGTAGAGAACAAACGTATGGACACCAAGTGTGGGAAGCCAAGGTGTGGTGGTGGTGGGATGAGTTGGGAGATTGGGATTGACCTGCATACATGTATATGCATAAAATACATAACTGATAATAACTTGCTGTATAAAAAAGTAAATAAAATTAATTTTCAAAATTTTCAAAAATAAAATTTAAAAATAATACAGAGAAACGTTCTTCCCTTCACACAGATGTATTTATAGGAATGAATTATTTCCATGCTTATATCTATAAATACATAAAAGAGGAATAAAATCTAACTTCAACCATAAACGAAAAAAAACCCTGAACCCACCAGTTTTACAGAGGAAAACCCTATCAGGGCACTTGCTCCAGCGGTAAACAATTCTGAAATTGGTCAGAGGTGGGGAATCATCTCCCATACAGCCAGCAACCCACCCCCCATGCAAGGAGCGTCCTCATTGCAAAGCTGGGGGACCGTGCCGAGGCATCTCTGAATAAAGGTGAGCTGAGCCCCAGGCCAGCTGCTGCTGAACTGTTCCCACCCTTCCCAGGTAAAACACCTAAATATGTACAAAGGCTTGAAAGCCTAGAGGAAGGGCCGTGGAGCCACACCAGCGACAGCACGCAGGCCAACTTGGTGACTGCAGGCCAGCCAGGGTGATCCTGGCCCCGGGCGCTCTTCCGGAAGCTTTCCATTGTCCTGCCTGAGATACCCCTCTTGTCCCGGCCCCCACTGCTTTTTTCCTTCCTCACCTCTGTCCGGAGAGAAATTCCAGCGGAAGGTATGGGTGACACATCCTCTTCTTTACAGGTGGCAGCCTGGCAACTCCTGCAGAAAGGCCAGCAGAACCCCACTCACACCGGGCCACCAAGAAAGCTGTGGCCCCTCACTCCCTCCGACCAGCACAGCCCCGAGACTGCTGACGGGGCAGAGAATATGGAGTCAGGCACAGCTTCAGGGGCTATTGCTGCCTGGAGCGCTGTTTATATTGACCTCAACCAGGCAGACCTGGGGAGGGCCGGCCGGCAGGGTAAGGCTGCCCAGGTCAGCTAATCCACAACCCTCAGGGAATCACATTGTTGAAAATGGACCTCGCTAAGGCAGAATAGAAGCCAAGGAAAATAAGGACACAATGCCATTTGCAGCACCGTAGATGAGTCTAGAGGTAATCACGTGACTTGGAGTAAGTCAGAAAGTGAAAGACACATATCATTTCATATCACTTATAGGTGTTACCTAAAATAGAAACCAGGGCAGTCATTTCCACTGAGAAGTGCAATCATAGATTCATTAAACAAACTTATGGTTCACCAATGGAAAGGTGTGAGGATTGGTTTCATTACGATATCGGGGTTAACAGACATATACAAACAGAGGTGACATATAAAATCACCAAAGACCTACGGAATACTAAGAGAAGACTACTCAACATTCTGTCATAACGTACATGGGAAAAGGATCCCAGGAAGAACAGACATCTGTATATGTGTAAAAGAACCACATCTTCCACACCTACAACAAGCCAAACATTGTAATCAAACTTGCTATAATAAAAAATAAAAAAATTAAATTAAAAATACGAACAAGAATTAGGGAGTCAAACTTGAGGGGCTTTCTCCTGGCACATTCCATTCTAAATTCCAATCTAGAACACGACTTCCATTGAGGCTCTGTTGCCCTAGTAACCAGATGTGTTAAGGGAGAACTGCTGCCAGCTAGTGGCCGTTTCACACAACAGCAGCTTTAATCCCAGGGCTAATGGTCAGTTGATATTCAAAATCATTGCAGGCCTGTAAATGACACCTGCCCTGAAAACAAATCCTGGGGCCACATATCGACCAAAAAATTTAAAGGACGTCCATATTTCAAAACGACCGTTTCAAAAGGCATATTTTATGCACATTAGTGTTCTGCTTCTTTTTCTTTCTTTCTTTTTTGGTTAAAAACACGGGAATGGAAAAAGGCATCCCTCAGAAGGGGCGAAAATAGTTGCAAACGAATCAATGGACAAAGGTTTAATCTCCAATATATATAAACAGCTCATGCAGCTTATTAAGAAAACAAACAACCCAATACAAAAATGGGCAGAAGATCTAAAGAGACGTTTCTTCAAAGAAGACACAGAGATGGCCAAGACGCACATGAAAAGCTGCTCAACAGCACTAATTATTAGAGAAATGCAAATCAAAACTACAATGAGGTATCAACTCACACCTGTTAGAATCGGCATCATCAGAAAATCTACAGACAACAAATTCTGGGGAGGTTGTGGACAAAAGGAGCCCTCTTCCACTATTGTTGGGAATGTAAATTGATACAGTCACTATGGAGAACAGTATGGAGTTTCCTTAAAAAACCTACAAATAGAAACCTTGACTTTCCCTAACCCTAACCATAGCCTGGAACGGAAACCTACCACCAACCGTGCACCTCATCTACGCGGTACACTAATCCTAATCCGTACGCTGGCACTAACCGGTGAGTCAACATGTACCCTGACACTAACACGTTTCCGTACCCTCAGCTGTGCCCCAAACCTTGCCGTTGCCTATCCTTAACCTTAGCCCGGAACAGAAACCTACCATCAGCCCTACACCTTACCCTAAGCCGTACCCTAATCCTAATCCATACGTCAACACGTACCCTGACCCTAACACGTTTCCGTACCCTCACCTCTGCCATAAACCTTGCCGTTCCCTTACCTTAACCCTAGCCCGGAACAGAAACCTACCACCAACCCTACACCTTACATTACGCCATACCCTAATCCTAATTCGTATGCTGACACTAACCTGTGCATCAACACGTACCCTGACCCTAACACGTTTCGTACCCTCACCTGTGCCCTAAACTTTGCCAGTCCCTAAACATAACCCTAGACTGGAACGGAAACCTACCACCAACCCTACACCTTACTCTATGCGGTACCCTAATCCTCATGCGTACGCTCACACTAACCCGTGAGTCAACACGTACCCTGAACCTTACACATTTCCGTACCATCACCTGTGCCCTATACCTTGCAATTCGCTATCCCTAACCCTACACCGGAATGTAAACCTACCGCCATCCGTACACCTTACTCTACGCCGTACCCTAATCCTAATGCGTACGATCACACTATTCCATGCATCAACATGCACCATGAACCTAACACGTTTCTGTACCCTCACCTGTGCCCTAAGCCTTGCCGTTCACTAACCCTAACCCTAGCCCTGAACTGAAACCCACCACCAGCCCTACACCATACCCTATGCCTTACCCTACTCCTTGCCTGTATGCTGGCACTGACCCGTGCGTCAGCACGTAGCCTGCCTCTCCCAAGTTTCCGTACCCTCACCTGTGCCCTTAGCCTTTTCGTTCCCTAACCCTAACCCTAGCCCAGAAAGGAAACCCACCACCAGCCCTACACCTTACCCTACGCCGTACCCTACTCCTGGCCCATATGCTGGCACTGACCCATGCGTCAGCAGGTAGCCTGACCCTCCCACGTTTCCGTACCCTCACCTGTGCCCTAAAACTTGACGTTCCCTAACCCTAATCAAACCCCGGAATGGACACCCACCACCAGTCTTACACCTTACCCTACGCCGTACCCTACTCCTGGTCCACACCCTGGCACTGACCCGTGCTTCAGCATGTAGCCTGACCCTCCCATGTTTCTGTACCCTCACCTGTGCCCTAAGGCTTGCCGTTCCCTCACCCTAACTCTACACTTTACCCTACGCCATACCCTATTCCTGGGCCGTACGCTGGCACTGACACTTGCGTCAGCACGTAGCCTGACCCGCCCACGTTTCTGTACCCTCACCTGTGCCCTAAGCCTTGCCATTCCCTAACCCTAACACTAGCCGGGAACGGAAACCCACCACCAGCCCAACACCTTACCCTACGCCATACCCTACTCCTCGGCCGTACACTGGAACTGACCCTTGTGTAAGCACGTAGCCTGCCACTCCCATGTTTCCATACCATCACCTGTGACCTAAGCCTTGCCGATCCCTAAACCTAACCCTACCCTGGAACAGAAACCCACCACCAGCCCTAAAACTTACCCTACGCCGTACCCTAATTCTGGCGCGTACGCTGGCACTGACCCGTGTGTCAGCACGTAGTGTGCCTCTCCCTCGTTTCCGTACCCTTACCTGTGCCCTAAGCCTTGCCGTTCCCTAACCCTAACCCGGAACAGAAACCCACCAACAGCCCTACACCTTACCCTACTCCGTACCCTAATCCTGGCCCGTACATTGGCACTGAACCGTGCGTCAGCACATAGCCTGACCCTCCCACGTTTCTGTACCCTCAGCTGTGCCCTAAGCCTCGCCGTTCCCTAACCCTAACCCTAGCGCGGAATGGAAACCCACAACAAGCCCTACACCATACTTTACTCCTGACCCGTACGCTGGCACTGACACGTTTGTCAGCACGTAGCCTGCCTCTCCCACGTGTCCCTATGCTCACCTGTTCCCTAAATCTTGCCGTTCCCTAACCCTAACCCTAGCCCGGAACGGAAAACCACCACCAGCCCTACACGTTACCCTATGCTGTACCCTACTCCTGGCCCTTACGCTGGCACTGACACGTGCGTCAGCACACCGCCTAACCATCCCACGACACTCCCAATACAGAAATGGGCAGAAGATATCAAGAGACGTTTCTTCAAAGAAGACACAGAGATGGCCAAGACGCACATGAGAAGCTGATCAAGAGCACTAATTATTAGAGAAATGCAAATCAAAACTACAATGAGGTATCACCTCACACCTGTTAGAATCGGCATCATCAGAAAATCTACAAACAACAAATTCTGGGGAGGGTGTGGACAAAAGGAGCCCTCTTCCACTATTGGTGGGAATGTAAATTGATAGAGTCACTATGGAGAACACTATGGAGTTTCCTTAAAAAATCTAGAAATAGAATTACCATCTGATCCAGCAATTCCACATCTGGGCATATACCCAAAGAAAACCATAAATCAGAAAGGCACATTCACCACAATGTTCATTGCAGCACTATTTACAATAGCCAGGTAATGGAAGCAACCTAAATGCCCAAAGACAGATGAATGGATAAAGATGGGGTACATATATAAAATGGAATATTACTCGGCCATAAAAAGGAATGAATCTGGGTCATTTGTAGAGACATCGATGGATCTAGAGACTGTCATACAGAATGAAGTAAGTCAGAAAGGGGAAAACAAATATTGTATATTAATGCATATATGTGGAACCTAAAAAATTGTACAGATGAACTGGTTTGCAGGGAAGAAATAGAGACCCAGAGGTAGAGAACAAACTTATGGACACCAAGTGTGGGAAGCCATGGGTTGGTGGTGGTGGGATGAGTTGGGAGATTGAGATTGACCTGTATACATGTATATGCATAAAACACATAACTAATAATAACCAGCTGTATAAAAAAGTAAATAAAATTAAATTTCAAAATTATAAAAAATAAAATTTAAAAATAAAACAGAAAAAAGTTCTTCCCTTCACACAGATGTATTTATAGGAATGAATTATTTCCATGCTTATATCTATAAATACATAAAAGAGGAATAAAAGCTAACTTGAACCATAAACGAAGAAAAACCTGAACCGACCAGTTATACAGAGAAAAACACTATCAGGGCACTTGCTCCAACGGTAAACAATATTGAAATTGTTCAGAGGTGGGGAATCATCTCCCATACAGCCAGCAACCCACACCCCACACAAGGAGCTTCCTCATTGCAAAGCGGGGGGACCGAGCCGAGGCATCTCTGAACAAAGGTGAGCTGAGCCCCAGGCCAGCTACTGCTGAACTGTTCCCACCCTTTCCAGGTAAAACACCTGAATATGTACAAGGGCTTGAAAGACTAGAGGAAGGGCCGTGGAGCCACACCAGCGACAGCAAGCAGGCCAACTTGGTGCCTGCAGGCCAGCCAGGGTGGTCCTGGCCCCGGGCGCTCTTCCGGAAGCTTTCCATTGTACTGCCTGAGATACCCCACTTGTCTCGGCCCCCACTGCTTTTTTCCTTCCTCACCTCTGTCCGGGGAGAAATTCCAGCGGAAGGTATGGGTGACACATCCTCCTCCTTACAGGAGGCAGCCTGGCAACTCCTTCAGAAAGGCCAGCAGAACCCCACTCACACAGGGCCACCAACAAAGCTGTGGCCCCTCACTCCCTCCCACCAGCACAGCCCCGAGACTGCTCACGGTGCAGAGAATATGGAGGCAGGCACAGCTTCAGGGGCTATTGCTGCATGGAGCGCTGTTTATATTGACCTCAACCAGGCACACCTGGGGAGGGCCGGCCGGCAGGATAAGGCTGCCCACGTCAGCTAATCCACAACCCGCAGGGAAGCAGATTGTTGAAAAGGGACCTCGCTAAGTCAGAATAGAAGGCAAGGAAAAAAAGGACACAATGCCTTTTGCAGCACCGTAGATGAGTCTAGAGGTAATCACGTGACATGTAGTAATTCAGAAAGTGAAAAACACATATCATATCATATCACTTATAGGTGTTACCTAAAAATGGATACCAGGGCAGATATTTCCACCGAGAAGGGCAATCAGAGATTCATTAAACAAACTTATGGTTCACCAATGGAAAGTTGTGAGGATTGGTTTCATTACGATATCGGGGTTAACAGACTTATACAAACACAGGTGACATATATAATCACCAAAGACCTACGGAATACCAAAAGACTACTCAACATTCTGTCATAAGGTATATGGGAAAAGGATCCAAGGAAAAACCGACATCTGTATATGTGTAAAAGAACCACATCTTCCACACCTACAACAAGCCAAACATTGTAATCAAACTTGCTGTAATAAAAAATAAAAATTAAATTAAAAACACGAACAAAAAGTAGGGAGACAAACTTGAGGGGTTTTCTCCTGGCACATTCCATTCTAAATTCCAATCTAGAACAAGACTTCCATTGAGGCTCTGTTGCCCTAGTAACCAGAATTGGTAAGGGAGAAATGCTGCCACCTTGTGGCCGTTTCACACAACAGCAGCTTTAATCCCAGTGCTAATGGTCAGTTGATATTCAAAATCATTGCAGGCCTGTAAATGACACCTGCCCTGAAAACAAATTCTGGGGTCACATATCGACCAAAAAATTCAAAGGACGTCCATATTTCAAAACGACCGTTTCAAAAGGCATATTTTACACACATTAGTTTTCTACTTCTTTTTCTTTATTTCTTTTTTGTTTAAAAAAACGGGAAAGGAAAAAGACATCCCTCAAAAGGGGCGAAAATAGTTGCAAACGAATCAATGGACAAAGGTTTAATCTCCAATATATATAAACAGCTCATGCAGCTTAATATTAAAAAAAAACAACCCAATACAAAAATGGGCAGATCTAAAGAGACGTTTCTTCAAAGAAGACACAGAGATGGCCAAGACGCACATGAAAAGCTGTTCAACAGCACTAATTATTAGAGAAATGCAAATCAAAACTACAATGAGGTATCACCTCACACATGTTAGAATCGGCATCATCAGAAAATCTACAAACAACAAATTCTGGGGAGGGTGTGGACAAAAGGAGACCTCTTCCACTATTGGTGGGAATGTAAATTGATACACTCACTATGGAGAACACTATGGAGTTTCCTTAAAAAAACTAGAAATAGAATTACCATCTGATCCAGCAATCCCACTTCTGCTCATATACCCAAAGAAAACAATAAATCAGAAAGGCACATTCACCACAATGTTCATTGCAGCACTATTTACAAAGGCCAGGTAATGGAAGCAACCTAAATGCACACACACAGATGAATGGATAAAGATGTGCTACATGTATAAAATGGAATATTACTCAGCCATAAAAAGGAATGAAACCGGGTCATTTGTAGAGACAGCGATGGATCTAGGGACTGTCATACAGAATGAAGTAAGTCAGAAAGAGGAAAACAAATATTGTATATTAATGCATATATGTGGAACCTACGAAATTTTACAGAGGAACTGGTTTGCAGGGAAGAAATAGAGACACAGATGTAGAGAACAAACGTATGGACACCAAGTGTGGAAAGCCATGGGGTGGTGGTGGTGGGATGACTTGGGAGACTGGGATTGACCTGCATACATGTATATGCATAAAATACATAACTAATAATAACCTGTTGTATAAAAAAATAAATAAAATTAAATTTCAAAATTTTAAAAAATAAAATTTAAAAATAATACAGAAAAAAGTTCTTCCCTTCACACAGATGTATTTATAGGAAAGTATTATTTCCATGCTTATAACTATAAATACATAAAAGAGGAATAAAAGCTAACGTGAACCATAAAAGAAGAAAAACCTGAACCCACCAGTTATACAGAGGAAAACCCTATCAGGGCACTTGTTCCAACGGTAAACAATATTGAAATTGGTCAGAGGTGGGGAATCATCTCCCATACAGCCATCAACACACACCCCACACAAGGAGCGTCCTCATTGCAAAGCTGGGTGACCGAGCCGAGGAATCTCTGAATAAAGGTGAGCTGAGCCCCAGGTCAGCTGCTGCTGAACTGTTCCCACCCTTCCCAGGTAAAACACCTGAATATGTACATGGGCGTGAAAGACTAGAGGAAGGGCCATGGAGCCACACCAGCGACAGCACGCAGGCCAACTTGGTCCCTGCAGGCCAGCCAGGGTGGTCCTGGACACGGGCGCTCTTCCAGAAGCTTTCCATTGTCCTGCCTGAGATACCCACCCTGTCCCGGCCCCCACTGCATTTTTCCATCGTCACCTCAGTCCGGAGAGAAATTCCAGCGGAAGGAATGTGTGACACATCCTCCTCTTTACAAGAGGCAGCCTGGCATCAACTGCAGAAAGGCCAGCGAACCCCACTCACACCGGGCCACCAACAAATCTGTGGCCCCTCACTCCCTCCCACCAGCACAGCCCCGAGACTGCTCACGGTGCAGAGAATATGGAGGCAGGCACAGCTTCAGGGGCTATTGCTGCATGGAGCGCTGTTTATATTGACCTCAACCAGGCACACCTTGGGAGGGCCCGCCGGCAGGATAAGGCTGCCCACGTCAGCTAATCCACAACCCGCAGGGAAGCACATTGTTGAAAAGGGAACTCGCTAAGTCAGAATAGAAGGCAAGGAAAAAAAGGACACAATGCCTTTTGCAGCACCGTAGATGAGTCTAGAGGTAATCACGTGACATGTAGTAAGTCAGAAAGTGAAAGACACATATCATATCATATCACTTATATGTGTTACCTAAAAATGGATACCAGGGCAGATATTTCCACCAAGAAGGGCAATCAGAGATTCATTAAACAAACTTATGGTTCACCAATGGAAAGTTGTGAGGATTGGTTTCATTACGATATCGGGGTTAACAGACTTATACAAACACAGGTGACATATATAATCACCAAAGACCTACGGAATACCAAAAGACTACTCAACATTCTGTCATAAGGTATATGGGAAAAGGATCCTAGGAAAAACCGACATCTGTATATGTGTAAAAGAACCACATCTTCCACACCTACAACAAGCCAAACATTGTAATCAAACTTGCTGTAATAAAATATAAAAATTAAATTAAAAACACGAACAAGAAGTAGGGAGACAAACTTGAGGGGCTTTCTCCTGGCACATTCCATTCTAAATTCCAATCTAGAACACGACTTCCATTGAGGCTCTGTTGCCCTAGTAACCAGAATTGGTAAAGGAGAAATGCTGCCACCTTGTGGCCGTTTCACACAACAGCAAATTTAATCCCAGTGCTAAAGGTCAGTTGATATTCAAAATCATTGCAGGCCTGTAAATGACACCTGCCCTGAAAACAAATCCTGGGGTCACATATCGACCAAAAAATTCAAAGGACGTCCATATTTCAAAACGATCGTTTCAAAAGGCATATTTTATGCACATTAGTTTTCTGCTTCTTTTTCTTTCTTTCTTTTTTGGTTAAAAAAACGGGAATGGAAAAAGGCATCCCTCAGAAGGGGCGAAAATAGTTGCAAACGAATCAATGGACAAAGGTTTAATCTCCAATATATATAAACAGCTCTTGCAGCTTAATATTAAAAAAACAAACAACCCAATACAAAAATGGGCAGAAGATCTAAAGATACGTTTCTTCAAAGAAGACACAGAGACGGCCAAGACGCACATGAAAAGCTGCTCAACAGCACTAATTATTAGAGAAATGCAAATCAAAACTACAATGAGGTATCACCTCACACCTGTTAGAATCGGCATCATCAGAAAATCTACAAACAACAAATTCTGGGGAGGGTGTAGACAAAAGGAGCGCTCTTCCACTATTGGTTGGAATGTAAATTGATACAGTCACTCTGGAGAACAGTATGGAGTTTCCTTAAAAAAAACTCGAAATAGAATTACCATCTGATCAAGCAATCCCACTTCTGGGCATATACCCAAAGAAAACCATAAATCAAAAAGGCACATTCACCACAATGTTCATTGCAGCACTATTTACAATAGCCAGGTAATGGAAGCAACCTAAATGCCCACAGACAGATGAATGGATAAAGATGTGGTACATGTATAAAATGGAATATTACTCAGCCATAAAAAGGAATGAAACTGGGTCATTTGTAGAGACATCGATGGATCTAGAGACTGTCATACATAATGAAGTAAGTCAGGAAGAGGACAAATATTGTATATTAATGCATATATGTGGAACCTAAAAACTGGTACAGATGCTCTGGTTTGCAGGGAAGAAATAGAGACAGAGGTAGAGAACAAACGTATGGACACCAAGTGTGGGAAGCCATGGTGTGGTGGTGGTGGGATGAGTTGGGAGATTGGGATTGACCTGCATACATGTATATGCATAAAATACATAACTGATAATAACCTGCTGTATAAAAAAGTAAATAAAATTAAATTTCAAAATTTTCAAAAATAAAATTTGAAAATAATACAGAAAAAAGTTCTTCCCTTCACACAGATGTATTTATAGGAATGAATTATTTCCATGCTTATATCTACAAATACATAAAAGAGGAATAAAATCTAACTTGAACCATAAACGAAAAAAAACCCTGAACCCACCAGTTTTACAGAGGAAAACCCTATCAGGGCACTTGCTCCAGCGGTAAACAATTCTGAAATTGGTCAGAGGTGGGGAATCATCTCCCATACAGCCAGCAACCCACCCCCCATGCAAGGAGCGTCCTCATTGCAAAGCTGGGGGACCGTGCCGAGGCATCTCTGAATAAAGGTGAGCTGAGCCCCAGGCCAGCTGCTGCTGAACTGTTCCCACCCTTCCCAGGTAAAACACCTGAACATGTACAAAGGCTTGAAAGCCTAGAGGAAGGGCCGTGGAGCCACACCAGCGACAGCACGCAGGCCAACTTGGTGACTGCAGGCCAGCCAGGGTGATCCTGGCCCCGGGCGCTCTTCCGGAAGCTTTCCATTGTCCTGCCTGAGATACCCCTCTTGTCCCGGCCCCCACTGCTTTTTTCCTTCCTCACCTCTGTCCGGAGAGAAATTCCAGCGGAAGGTATGGGTGACACATCCTCTTCTTTACAGGTGGCAGCCTGGCAACTCCTGCAGAAAGGCCAGCAGAAGCCCACTCACACCGGGCCACCAACAAAGCTGTGGCCCCTCACTCCCTCCCACCAGCACAGCCCCGAGATTGCTGACGGGGCAGAGAATATGGAGTCAGGCACAGCTTCAGGGGCTATTGCTGCCTGGAGCGCTGTTTATATTGACCTCAACCAGGCAGGCCTGGGGAGGGCCGGCCGGCAGGGTAAGGCTGCCCAGGTCAGCTAATCCACAACCCTCAGGGAATCACATTGTTGAAAATGGACCTCGCTAAGGCAGAATAGAAGCCAAGGAAAATAAGGACACAATGCCATTTGCAGCACCGTAGATGAGTCTAGAGGTAGTCACGTGACTTGGAGTAAGTCAGAAAGTGAAAGACACATATCATTTCATATCACTTATAGGTGTTACCTAAAATAGAAACCAGGGCAGTCATTTCCACTGAGAAGTGAAATCATAGATTCATTAAACAAACTTATGGTTCACCAATGGAAAGGTGTGAGGATTGGTTTCAATACGATATCGGGGTTAACAGACATATACAAACAGAGGTGACATATATAATCACCAAAGACCTACGGAATACCAAGAGAAGACTACTCAACATTCTGTCATAACGTACATGGGAAAAGGATCCCAGGAAGAACAGACATCTGTATATGTGTAAAAGAACCACATCTTCCACACCTACAACAAGCCAAACATTGTAATCAAACTTGCTATAATAAAAAATAAAAAAATTAAATTAAAAATACGAACAAGAAGTAGGGAGTCAAACTTGAGGGGCTTTCTCCTGGCACATTCCATTCTAAATTCCAATCTAGAACACGACATCCATTGAGGCTCTGTTGCCCTAGTAACCAGATGTGTTAAGGGAGAACTGCTGCCACCTAGTGGCCGTTTCACACAACAGCAGCTTTAATCCCAGTGCTAATGGTCAGTTGATATTCAAAATCATTGCAGGCCTGTAAATGACACCTGCCCTGAAAACAAATCCTGGGGCCACATATCGACTAAAAAATTTAAAGGACGTCCATATTTCAAAACGACCATTTAAAAAGGCATATTTTATGCACATTAGTGTTCTGCTTCTTTTTCTTTCTTTCTTTTTTGGTTAAAAACACGGGAATGGAAAAAGGCATCCCTCAGAAGGGGCGAAAATAGTTGCAAACGAATCAATGGACAAAGGTTTAATCTCCAATATATATAAACAGCTCATGCAGCTTATTAAGAAAACAAACAACCCAATACAAAAATGGGCAGAAGATCTAAAGAGACGTTTCTTCAAAGAAGACACAGAGATGGCCAAGACGCACATGAAAAGCTGCTCAACAGCACTAATTATTAGAGAAATGCAAATCAATACTACAATGAGGTATCACCTCACACCTGTTAGAATCGGCATCATCAGAAAATCTACAAACAAGAAATTCTGGGGAGGGTGGGGACAAAAGGATCCCTCTTCCACTATTGGTGGGAATGTAAATTGATACAGTCACTATGGAGAACACTATGGAGTTTCCTTAAAAAAACTAGAAATAGAATTACCATCTGATCCAGCAATCCCACTTCTTGGCATATACCCAGAGAAAACCATAAATCAAAAAGGCACATTCACCACAATGTTCATTGCAGCACTATTTACAATAGCCAGGTAATGGAAGCAACCTAAATGCCCACAGACAGATGAATGGATAAAGATGTGGTACATGTATAAAATGGAATATTACTCAGCCATAAAAAGGAATGAAACTGGGTCATTTGTAGAGACATCGATGGATCTAGAGACTGTCATACAGAATGAAGTAAGTCAGGAAGAGGACAAATATTGTATATTAATGCATATATGTGGAACCTAAAAACTGGTACAGATGAACTGGTTTGCAGGGAAGAAATAGAGACAGAGGTAGAGAACAAACGTATGGACACCAAGTGTGGGAAGCCAAGGTGTGGTGGTGGTGGGATGAGTTGGGAGATTGGGATTGACCTGCATACATGTATATGCATAAAATACATAACTGATAATAACTTGCTGTATAAAAAAGTAAATAAAATTAATTTTCAAAATTTTCAAAAATAAAATTTAAAAATAATACAGAGAAACGTTCTTCCCTTCACACAGATGTATTTATAGGAATGAATTATTTCCATGCTTATATCTATAAATACATAAAAGAGGAATAAAATCTAACTTCAACCATAAACGAAAAATAACCCTGAACCCACCAGTTTTACAGAGGAAAACCCTATCAGGGCACTTGCTCCAGCGGTAAACAATTCTGAAATTGGTCAGAGGTGGGGAATCATCTCCCATACAGCCAGCAACCCACCCCCCATGCAAGGAGCGTCCTCATTGCAAAGCTGGGGGACCGTGCCGAGGCATCTCTGAATAAAGGTGAGCTGAGCCCCAGGCCAGCTGCTGCTGAACTGTTCCCACCCTTCCCAGGTAAAACACCTAAATATGTACAAAGGCTTGAAAGCCTAGAGGAAGGGCCGTGGAGCCACACCAGCGACAGCACGCAGGCCAACTTGGTGACTGCAGGCCAGCCAGGGTGATCCTGGCCCCGGGCGCTCTTCCGGAAGCTTTCCATTGTCCTGCCTGAGATACCCCTCTTGTCCCGGCCCCCACTGCTTTTTTCCTTCCTCACCTCTGTCCGGAGAGAAATTCCAGCGGAAGGTATGGGTGACACATCCTCTTCTTTACAGGTGGCAGCCTGGCAACTCCTGCAGAAAGGCCAGCAGAACCCCACTCACACCGGGCCACCAAGAAAGCTGTGGCCCCTCCCTCCCTCCCACCAGCACAGCCCCGAGACTGCTGACGGGGCAGAGAATATGGAGTCAGGCACAGCTTCAGGGGCTATTGCTGCCTGGAGCGCTGTTTATATTGACCTCAACCAGGCAGACCTGGGGAGGGCCGGCCGGCAAGGTAAGGCTGCCCAGGTCAGCTAATCCACAACCCTCAGGGAATCACATTGTTGAAAATGGACCTCGCTAAGGCAGAATAGAAGCCAAGGAAAATAGGGACACAATGCCATTTGCAGCACCGTAGATGAGTCTAGAGGTAATCACGTGACTTGGAGTAAGTCAGAAAGTGAAAGACACATATCATTTCATATCACTTATAGGTGTTACCTAAAATAGAAACCAGGGCAGTCATTTCCACTGAGAAGTGCAATCATAGATTCATTAAACAAACTTATGGTTCACCAATGGAAAGGTGTGAGGATTGGTTTCATTACGATATCGGGGTTAACAGACATATACAAACAGAGGTGACATATAAAATCACCAAAGACCTACGGAATACCAAGAGAAGACTACTCAACATTCTGTCATAACGTACATGGGAAAAGGATCCCAGGAAGAACAGACATCTGTATATGTGTAAAAGAACCACATCTTCCACACCTACAACAAGCCAAACATTGTAATCAAACTTGCTATAATAAAAAATAAAAAAATTAAATTAAAAATACGAACAAGAATTAGGGAGTCAAACTTGAGGGGCTTTCTCCTGGCACATTCCATTCTAAATTCCAATCTAGAACACGACTTCCATTGAGGCTCTGTTGCCCTAGTAACCAGATGTGTTAAGGGAGAACTGCTGCCAGCTAGTGGCCGTTTCACACAACAGCAGCTTTAATCCCAGGGCTAATGGTCAGTTGATATTCAAAATCATTGCAGGCCTGTAAATGACACCTGCCCTGAAAACAAATCCTGGGGCCACATATCGACCAAAAAATTTAAAGGACGTCCATATTTCAAAACGACCGTTTCAAAAGGCATATTTTATGCACATTAGTGTTCTGCTTCTTTTTCTTTCTTTCTTTTTTGGTTAAAAACACGGGAATGGAAAAAGGCATCCCTCAGAAGGGGCGAAAATAGTTGCAAACGAATCAATGGACAAAGGTTTAATCTCCAATATATATAAACAGCTCATGCAGCTTATTAAGAAAACAAACAACCCAATAGAAAAATGGGCAGAAGATCTAAAGAGACGTTTCTTCAAAGAAGACACAGAGATGGCCAAGACGCACATGAAAAGCTGCTCAACAGCACTAATTATTAGAGAAATGCAAATCAAAACTACAATGAGGTATCAACTCACACCTGTTAGAATCGGCATCATCAGAAAATCTACAGACAACAAATTCTGGGGAGGTTGTGGACAAAAGGAGCCCTCTTCCACTATTGTTGGGAATGTAAATTGATACAGTCACTATGGAGAACAGTATGGAGTTTCCTTAAAAAACCTACAAATAGAAACCTTGACTTTCCCTAACCCTAACCATAGCCTGGAACGGAAACCTACCACCAACCGTGCACCTCATCTACGCGGTACACTAATCCTAATCCGTACGCTGGCACTAACCGGTGAGTCAACATGTACCCTGACACTAACACGTTTCCGTACCCTCAGCTGTGCCCCAAACCTTGCCGTTGCCTATCCTTAACCTTAGCCCGGAACAGAAACCTACCATCAGCCCTACACCTTACCCTAAGCCGTACCCTAATCCTAATCCATACGTCAACACGTACCCTGACCCTAACACGTTTCCGTACCCTCACCTCTGCCATAAACCTTGCCGTTCCCTTACCTTAACCCTAGCCCGGAACAGAAACCTACCACCAACCCTACACCTTACATTACGCCATACCCTAATCCTAATTCGTATGCTGACACTAACCTGTGCATCAACACGTACCCTGACCCTAACACGTTTCGTACCCTCACCTGTGCCCTAAACTTTGCCAGTCCCTAAACATAACCCTAGACTGGAACGGAAACCTACCACCAACCCTACACCTTACTCTATGCGGTACCCTAATCCTCATGCGTACGCTCACACTAACCCGTGAGTCAACACGTACCCTGAACCTTACACATTTCCGTACCATCACCTGTGCCCTATACCTTGCAATTCGCTATCCCTAACCCTACACCGGAATGTAAACCTACCGCCATCCGTACACCTTACTCTACGCCGTACCCTAATCCTAATGCGTACGATCACACTATTCCATGCATCAACATGCACCATGAACCTAACACGTTTCTGTACCCTCACCTGTGCCCTAAGCCTTGCCGTTCACTAACCCTAACCCTAGCCCTGAACTGAAACCCACCACCAGCCCTACACCATACCCTATGCCTTACCCTACTCCTTGCCTGTATGCTGGCACTGACCCGTGCGTCAGCACGTAGCCTGCCTCTCCCAAGTTTCCGTACCCTCACCTGTGCCCTTAGCCTTTTCGTTCCCTAACCCTAACCCTAGCCCAGAAAGGAAACCCACCACCAGCCCTACACCTTACCCTACGCCGTACCCTACTCCTGGCCCATATGCTGGCACTGACCCATGCGTCAGCAGGTAGCCTGACCCTCCCACGTTTCCGTACCCTCACCTGTGCCCTAAAACTTGACGTTCCCTAACCCTAATCAAACCCCGGAATGGACACCCACCACCAGTCTTACACCTTACCCTACGCCGTACCCTACTCCTGGTCCACACCCTGGCACTGACCCGTGCTTCAGCATGTAGCCTGACCCTCCCATGTTTCTGTACCCTCACCTGTGCCCTAAGGCTTGCCGTTCCCTAACCCTAACTCTACACTTTACCCTACGCCATACCCTATTCCTGGGCCGTACGCTGGCACTGACACTTGCGTCAGCACGTAGCCTGACCCGCCCACGTTTCTGTACCCTCACCTGTGCCCTAAGCCTTGCCATTCCCTAACCCTAACACTAGCCGGGAACGGAAACCCACCACCAGCCCAACACCTTACCCTACGCCATACCCTACTCCTCGGCCGTACACTTGAACTGACCCTTGTGTAAGCACGTAGCCTGCCACTCCCATGTTTCCATACCATCACCTGTGACCTAAGCCTTGCCGATCCCTAAACCTAACCCTACCCTGGAACAGAAACCCACCACCAGCCCTAAAACTTACCCTACGCCGTACCCTAATTCTGGCGCGTACGCTGGCACTGACCCGTGTGTCAGCACGTAGTGTGCCTCTCCCTCGTTTCCGTACCCTTACCTGTGCCCTAAGCCTTGCCGTTCCCTAACCCTAACCCGGAACAGAAACCCACCAACAGCCCTACACCTTACCCTACTCCGTACCCTAATCCTGGCCCGTACATTGGCACTGAACCGTGCGTCAGCACATAGCCTGACCCTCCCACGTTTCTGTACCCTCAGCTGTGCCCTAAGCCTCGCCGTTCCCTAACCCTAACCCTAGCGCGGAATGGAAACCCACAACTAGCCCTACACCATACTTTACTCCTGACCCGTACGCTGGCACTGACACGTTTGTCAGCACGTAGCCTGCCTCTCCCACGTGTCCCTATGCTCACCTGTTCCCTAAATCTTGCCGTTCCCTAACCCTAACCCTAGCCCGGAACGGAAAACCACCACCAGCCCTACACGTTACCCTATGCTGTACCCTACTCCTGGCCCTTACGCTGGCACTGACACGTGCGTCAGCACACAGCCTAACCATCCCACGACACTCCCAATACAGAAATGGGCAGAAGATATCAAGAGACGTTTCTTCAAAGAAGACACAGAGATGGCCAAGACGCACATGAGAAGCTGATCAAGAGCACTAATTATTAGAGAAATGCAAATCAAAACTACAATGAGGTATCACCTCACACCTGTTAGAATCGGCATCATCAGAAAATCTACAAACAACAAATTCTGGGGAGGGTGTGGACAAAAGGAGCCCTCTTCCACTATTGGTGGGAATGTAAATTGATAGAGTCACTATGGAGAACACTATGGAGTTTCCTTAAAAAATCTAGAAATAGAATTACCATCTGATCCAGCAATTCCACATCTGGGCATATACCCAAAGAAAACCATAAATCAGAAAGGCACATTCACCACAATGTTCATTGCAGCACTATTTACAATAGCCAGGTAATGGAAGCAAACTAAATGCCCAAAGACAGATGAATGGATAAAGATGGGGTACATATATAAAATGGAATATTACTCGGCCATAAAAAGGAATGAATCTGGGTCATTTGTAGAGACATCGATGGATCTAGAGACTGTCATACAGAATGAAGTAAGTCAGAAAGGGGAAAACAAATATTGTATATTAATGCATATATGTGGAACCTAAAAAATTGTACAGATGAACTGGTTTGCAGGGAAGAAATAGAGACCCAGAGGTAGAGAACAAACTTATGGACACCAAGTGTGGGAAGCCATGGGTTGGTGGTGGTGGGATGAGTTGGGAGATTGAGATTGACCTGTATACATGTATATGCATAAAACACATAACTAATAATAACCAGCTGTATAAAAAAGTAAATAAAATTAAATTTCAAAATTATAAAAAATAAAATTTAAAAATAAAACAGAAAAAAGTTCTTCCCTTCACACAGATGTATTTATAGGAATGAATTATTTCCATGCTTATATCTATAAATACATAAAAGAGGAATAAAAGCTAACTTGAACCATAAACGAAGAAAAACCTGAACCGACCAGTTATACAGAGAAAAACACTATCAGGGCACTTGCTCCAACGGTAAACAATATTGAAATTGTTCAGAGGTGGGGAATCATCTCCCATACAGCCAGCAACCCACACCCCACACAAGGAGCTTCCTCATTGCAAAGCGGGGGGACCGAGCCGAGGCATCTCTGAACAAAGGTGAGCTGAGCCCCAGGCCAGCTACTGCTGAACTGTTCCCACCCTTTCCAGGTAAAACACCTGAATATGTACAAGGGCTTGAAAGACTAGAGGAAGGGCCGTGGAGCCACACCAGCGACAGCAAGCAGGCCAACTTGGTGCCTGCAGGCCAGCCAGGGTGGTCCTGGCCCCGGGCGCTCTTCCGGAAGCTTTCCATTGTACTGCCTGAGATACCCCACTTGTGTCGGCCCCCACTGCTTTTTTCCTTCCTCACCTCTGTCCGGGGAGAAATTCCAGCGGAAGGTATGGGTGACACATCCTCCTCCTTACAGGAGGCAGCCTGGCAACTCCTTCAGAAAGGCCAGCAGAACCCCACTCACACAGGGCCACCAACAAAGCTGTGGCCCCTCACTCCCTCCCACCAGCACAGCCCCGAGACTGCTCACGGTGCAGAGAATATGGAGGCAGGCACAGCTTCAGGGGCTATTGCTGCATGGAGCGCTGTTTATATTGACCTCAACCAGGCACACCTGGGGAGGGCCGGCCGGCAGGATAAGGCTGCCCACGTCAGCTAATCCACAACCCGCAGGGAAGCAGATTGTTGAAAAGGGACCTCGCTAAGTCAGAATAGAAGGCAAGGAAAAAAAGGACACAATGCCTTTTGCAGCACCGTAGATGAGTCTAGAGGTAATCACGTGACATGTAGTAATTCAGAAAGTGAAAAACACATATCATATCATATCACTTATAGGTGTTACCTAAAAATGGATACCAGGGCAGATATTTCCACCGAGAAGGGCAATCAGAGATTCATTAAACAAACTTATGGTTCACCAATGGAAAGTTGTGAGGATTGGTTTCATTACGATATCGGGGTTAACAGACTTATACAAACACAGGTGACATATATAATCACCAAAGACCTACGGAATACCAAAAGACTACTCAACATTCTGTCATAAGGTATATGGGAAAAGGATCCAAGGAAAAACCGACATCTGTATATGTGTAAAAGAACCACATCTTCCACACCTACAACAAGCCAAACATTGTAATCAAACTTGCTGTAATAAAAAATAAAAATTAAATTAAAAACACGAACAAAAAGTAGGGAGACAAACTTGAGGGGTTTTCTCCTGGCACATTCCATTCTAAATTCCAATCTAGAACAAGACTTCCATTGAGGCTCTGTTGCCCTAGTAACCAGAATTGGTAAGGGAGAAATGCTGCCACCTTGTGGCCGTTTCACACAACAGCAGCTTTAATCCCAGTGCTAATGGTCAGTTGATATTCAAAATCATTGCAGGCCTGTAAATGACACCTGCCCTGAAAACAAATTCTGGGGTCACATATCGACCAAAAAATTCAAAGGACGTCCATATTTCAAAACGACCGTTTCAAAAGGCATATTTTACACACATTAGTTTTCTACTTCTTTTTCTTTATTTCTTTTTTGTTTAAAAAAACGGGAAAGGAAAAAGACATCCCTCAAAAGGGGCGAAAATAGTTGCAAACGAATCAATGGACAAAGGTTTAATCTCCAATATATATAAACAGCTCATGCAGCTTAATATTAAAAAAAAACAACCCAATACAAAAATGGGCAGATCTAAAGAGACGTTTCTTCAAAGAAGACACAGAGATGGCCAAGACGCACATGAAAAGCTGTTCAACAGCACTAATTATTAGAGAAATGCAAATCAAAACTACAATGAGGTATCACCTCACACATGTTAGAATCGGCATCATCAGAAAATCTACAAACAACAAATTCTGGGGAGGGTGTGGACAAAAGGAGACCTCTTCCACTATTGGTGGGAATGTAAATTGATACACTCACTATGGAGAACACTATGGAGTTTCCTTAAAAAAACTAGAAATAGAATTACCATCTGATCCAGCAATCCCACTTCTGCTCATATACCCAAAGAAAACAATAAATCAGAAAGGCACATTCACCACAATGTTCATTGCAGCACTATTTACAAAGGCCAGGTAATGGAAGCAACCTAAATGCACACACACAGATGAATGGATAAAGATGTGCTACATGTATAAAATGGAATATTACTCAGCCATAAAAAGGAATGAAACCGGGTCATTTGTAGAGACAGCGATGGATCTAGGGACTGTCATACAGAATGAAGTAAGTCAGAAAGAGGAAAACAAATATTGTATATTAATGCATATATGTGGAACCTACGAAATTTTACAGAGGAACTGGTTTGCAGGGAAGAAATAGAGACACAGATGTAGAGAACAAACGTATGGACACCAAGTGTGGAAAGCCATGGGGTGGTGGTGGTGGGATGACTTGGGAGATTGGGATTGACCTGCATACATGTATATGCATAAAATACATAACTAATAATAACCTGTTGTATAAAAAAATAAATAAAATTAAATTTCAAAATTTTAAAAAATAAAATTTAAAAATAATACAGAAAAAAGTTCTTCCCTTCACACAGATGTATTTATAGGAAAGTATTATTTCCATGCTTATAACTATAAATACATAAAAGAGGAATAAAAGCTAACGTGAACCATAAAAGAAGAAAAACCTGAACCCACCAGTTATACAGAGGAAAACCCTATCAGGGCACTTGTTCCAACGGTAAACAATATTGAAATTGGTCAGAGGTGGGGAATCATCTCCCATACAGCCATCAACACACACCCCACACAAGGAGCGTCCTCATTGCAAAGCTGGGTGACCGAGCCGAGGAATCTCTGAATAAAGGTGAGCTGAGCCCCAGGTCAGCTGCTGCTGAACTGTTCCCACCCTTCCCAGGTAAAACACCTGAATATGTACATGGGCGTGAAAGACTAGAGGAAGGGCCATGGAGCCACACCAGCGACAGCACGCAGGCCAACTTGGTCCCTGCAGGCCAGCCAGGGTGGTCCTGGACACGGGCGCTCTTCCAGAAGCTTTCCATTGTCCTGCCTGAGATACCCACCCTGTCCCGGCCCCCACTGCATTTTTCCATCGTCACCTCAGTCCGGAGAGAAATTCCAGCGGAAGGAATGTGTGACACATCCTCCTCTTTACAAGAGGCAGCCTGGCATCAACTGCAGAAAGGCCAGCGAACCCCACTCACACCGGGCCACCAACAAATCTGTGGCCCCTCACTCCCTCCCACCAGCACAGCCCCGAGACTGCTCACGGTGCAGAGAATATGGAGGCAGGCACAGCTTCAGGGGCTATTGCTGCATGGAGCGCTGTTTATATTGACCTCAACCAGGCACACCTTGGGAGGGCCCGCCGGCAGGATAAGGCTGCCCACGTCAGCTAATCCACAACCCGCAGGGAAGCACATTGTTGAAAAGGGAACTCGCTAAGTCAGAATAGAAGGCAAGGAAAAAAAGGACACAATGCCTTTTGCAGCACCGTAGATGAGTCTAGAGGTAATCACGTGACATGTAGTAAGTCAGAAAGTGAAAGACACATATCATATCATATCACTTATATGTGTTACCTAAAAATGGATACCAGGGCAGATATTTCCACCAAGAAGGGCAATCAGAGATTCATTAAACAAACTTATGGTTCACCAATGGAAAGTTGTGAGGATTGGTTTCATTACGATATCGGGGTTAACAGACTTATACAAACACAGGTGACATATATAATCACCAAAGACCTACGGAATACCAAAAGACTACTCAACATTCTGTCATAAGGTATATGGGAAAAGGATCCTAGGAAAAACCGACATCTGTATATGTGTAAAAGAACCACATCTTCCACACCTACAACAAGCCAAACATTGTAATCAAACTTGCTGTAATAAAATATAAAAATTAAATTAAAAACACGAACAAGAAGTAGGGAGACAAACTTGAGGGGCTTTCTCCTGGCACATTCCATTCTAAATTCCAATCTAGAACACGACTTCCATTGAGGCTCTGTTGCCCTAGTAACCAGAATTGGTAAAGGAGAAATGCTGCCACCTTGTGGCCGTTTCACACAACAGCAAATTTAATCCCAGTGCTAAAGGTCAGTTGATATTCAAAATCATTGCAGGCCTGTAAATGACACCTGCCCTGAAAACAAATCCTGGGGTCACATATCGACCAAAAAATTCAAAGGACGTCCATATTTCAAAACGATCGTTTCAAAAGGCATATTTTATGCACATTAGTTTTCTGCTTCTTTTTCTTTCTTTCTTTTTTGGTTAAAAAAACGGGAATGGAAAAAGGCATCCCTCAGAAGGGGCGAAAATAGTTGCAAACGAATCAATGGACAAAGGTTTAATCTCCAATATATATAAACAGCTCTTGCAGCTTAATATTAAAAAAACAAACAACCCAATACAAAAATGGGCAGAAGATCTAAAGATACGTTTCTTCAAAGAAGACACAGAGACGGCCAAGACGCACATGAAAAGCTGCTCAACAGCACTAATTATTAGAGAAATGCAAATCAAAACTACAATGAGGTATCACCTCACACCTGTTAGAATCGGCATCATCAGAAAATCTACAAACAACAAATTCTGGGGAGGGTGTAGACAAAAGGAGCGCTCTTCCACTATTGGTTGGAATGTAAATTGATACAGTCACTCTGGAGAACAGTATGGAGTTTCCTTAAAAAAAACTCGAAATAGAATTACCATCTGATCAAGCAATCCCACTTCTGGGCATATACCCAAAGAAAACCATAAATCAAAAAGGCACATTCACCACAATGTTCATTGCAGCACTATTTACAATAGCCAGGTAATGGAAGCAACCTAAATGCCCACAGACAGATAAATGGATAAAATTGGGGTACATATATAAAATGGAATATTACTCGGCCATAAAAAGGATTGAAACTGGGTCATTTGTAGAGACATCGATGGATCTAGAGACTGTCATACAGAATGAAGTAAGTCAGAAAGAGGAAAACAAATATTGTATATTAATGCATATATGTGGAACCTAAAAAATGGTACAGATGAACTGGTTTGCAGGGAAGAAATAGAGACACAGAGGCAGAGAACAAACGTATGGACACCAACTGTGGGAAGCCATGGGGTGGTGGTGGTGGGACGAGTTGGGAGATTGAGATTGACCTGTATACATATATATGCACAAAATACATAACTAATAATAACCTGCTGTAATATAAAAGTAAATAAAATTAAATTTCAAAATTTTAAAAAATAAAATTTAAATATAAAACAGAAAAAAGTTCTTCCCTTCACACAGATGTATTTATAGGAATGAATTATTTCCATGCTTATATCTATAAATATATATGAGGAATAAAATCTAACTTGAATCATAAAAGAAAAAAAACCTGAACCCACCAGTTATACAGAGGAAAACCCTCTCAGGGCACCTGCTCCAGCGGCAAACAATTCTGAAATTGGTCCGAGGTGGGGAATCATCTCCCATACAGCCAGCAAACCACCCCCCACGCAAGGAGCGTCCTCATTGCAAAGCTGGGGGACCGAGCCGAGGCATCTCTGAATAAAGGTGAGCTGAGCCGCAGGCCAGCTGCTGCTGAACTCTTCCCACCATTCCCAGGTAAAACACCTGAATATTTACAAGGGCGTGAAAGAATAGAGGAAGGGCCGTGGAGCCACACCAGCGACAGCACGCAGGCCAACTTGATGCCTGCAGCCCAGCCATGGTGGTCCTGGTCCCGGGCGCTCTTCCGGAAGCTTTCCATTGTTCTAACTGATATACCCCGCCTGTCCCGGCCCCCACTGCTTTTTTCCTTCCTCACCTCTGTCCGGAGAGAAATTCCAGCGGAAGGTATGGGTGACACATCCTCTTCTTTACAGGTGGCAGCCTGGCAACTCCTGCAGAAAGGCCAGCAGAACTCCACTCACACCGGGCCAACAACAAAGCTGTGGCCCCTCACTCCCTCCCACCAGCACAGCCCCGAGACTGCTGACGGGGCAGAGAATATGGAGGCAGGCACAGCTTCAGGGGCTATTGCTGCCTGGAGCACTGTTTATATTGACCTCAACCAGGCATACCTGGGGAGGGCCGGCCGGCAGGATAAGGCTGCCCACGTCAGCTAATCCACAACCCTCAGGGAATCACAGTGTTGAAAATGGACCTCGCTAAATCAGAAAAGAAGTCAAGGAGAAAAAGGACACAATGCCATTTGCAGCACCGTAGATGAGTCTAGAGGTTATCACGTGACTTGTAGTAAGTCAGAAAGTGAAAGACACATATCATATCATATCACTTATAGGTGTTACCTAAAAATGGATATCAGGGCAGATATTTCCACGGAGAAGGGCAATCACAGATTCATTAAACAAACTTATGGTTCACCAATGGAAAGGTGTGAGGATTGGTTTCATTACGATATTGGGGTTAACAGACATATACAAACACAGGTGACATATATAATCACCTAAGACCTACGGAATACAAAGAGAGGACTACTCAACATTCTGTCATAACGTACATGGGAAAAGGATCCCAGGAAGAACAGACATCTGTATATGTGTCAAAGAACCACATCTTCCACACCTACAACAAGCCAAACATTGTAATCAAAATTGCTGTAATAAAAAATAAAAAAATTAAATTAAAAACACGAACAAGAAGTAGTGAGACAAACATGAGGGGCTTTCTCCTGGCACATTCCATTCTAAATTCCAATCTAGAACACGACTTCCATGGAGGCTCTGTTGCACTAAAAACAAGGTTTGAAAGAGAGAACTGCTGCCACCTTGTGGCCGTTTCACACAACAGCAGCTTTAATCCCAGCGCTAAAGGTCAGTTGATATTCAAAATCATTGCAGGCCTGTAAATGACACCTGACCTGAAAACAAATCCTGGGGTCACATAACGACCAAAAAATTCAAAGGACGTCCATATTTCAAAACGACCGTTTCAAAAGACATATTTTACGCAGATTAGTGTTCTGCTTCTTTGTCTTTCTTTCTTTTTTGGTTAAAAAAACGGGAATGGAAAAAGGCATCCCTGAGAAAGGGCGAAAATCGTTGCAAACGAATCAATGGACAAAGGTTAACTCTCCAATATATATAAACAGCTCATGCGGCTTAATATTAAAAAAAACAAACAACCCAATACAAAAATGGGCAGAAGATCTAAAGAGACGTTTCTTCAAAGAAGACACAGAGATGGCCAAGACGCACATGAAATGCTGCTCAAGAGCACTAATTATTAGAGAAATGCAAATCAAAACTACAATGAGGTATCACCTCACACCTGTTAGAATCGGCATCATCAGAAAATCTACAAACAACAAATTCTGGGGAGGGTGGGGACAAAAGGATCCCTCTTCCACTATTGGTGGGAATGTAAATTGATACAGTCACTATGGAGAACACTATGGAGTTTCCTTAAAAAAACTAGAAATAGAATTACCATCTGATCCAGCAATCCCACTTCTGGGCATATACCCAGAGAAAACCATAAATCAAAAAGGCACATTCACCACAATGTTCATTGCAGCACTATTTACAATAGCCAGGTAACGGAAGCAACCTAAATGCCCACATCAGATGAATGGATAA